>NC_088366.1:11026121-11036121 GCF_034508935.2 Berghia stephanieae | reverse complement strand
TGTTATGAGCTTCTTAGCCAAGCGCATACTATCTATAGATAGAACGAAGATGACGTCACACATGCCTTTGTTATTGTTTTTTGCCATCCGCGCTTGTGAGTTGTTCTCACTAAACGGTATTAACCAGACTATAAAAGTTCATGGATACACACAGTTTTGTGTGTTGGTCCGTTATACTTCCGGATGGCAATGTTATGAGCTTCTTAGCCAAGCGCATACTATCTATACATAACTTGTTGAAACAGATGGTTTCGTCTTGACGGCCACTCGGGGTATTTTTCTAATCTCTGGCTAGTTCGTCAACACCAAAAAAACCGGTTCTGAGCAGTCAAAATCAGAGATTTCTCAATGATTCTTGTAAATCAGGATTTGAAATTTAGCAGGAAGAAAGACATTTATAGATGGTATGCGCCGTCTAAGAAACTCACAACATTACCATCCGGAAATACAACGGACCAACGCACAAAATTCTGTGTAACCCTGAACTTTTATAGATAGTTCGAAGATGACGTCACTCAAGTCTTTGTTATTGTATTTTGCCATCCGCGTTTGTGAGTGATACTCACTAAACTGTATAACCCAGACTATAAAAGTTCATGGTTACACAGAGTTTTGTGTGTTGGTCCACCATACTTCCGGATGGCAATGTTATGAGTTTCTTAGCCAAGCGCATACTATCTATAGTCTGGATAATACAGTTCAGTGAGAATTACTCATAAACGTGGATGGCAAAAACCAATAACAAAGACCTGGGTGACGTCAACTTCCACCTATGAAAAGAAACGGAACAAAATGGACGTCATTCAGCTGTTTGTTATTGCGTTAAGACAGGCATTATGGTGAACAGTCTTCACTAAATTATATTAATCAGACTATAGATAGTATGCGCTTGGCTAAGAAGCTCACAACATTGCCATCCGGAAGTATACCGGACCAACACACAAAACTCTGTAACCATGAACTTTTATAGTCTGGTTAATACAGTTTAGTGAGAACAACTCACAAACTCGGATGGCAAAACCAATAACAAAGGCCTGAGTGACGTCATTGGCATACTATCTATAATCATTCGAGGTGAGAACATAGTTTTATGTGTCGGTACGTAAATTCCGGCGGGTGGGTGTTTTGAGCATTTTATCTAAACGCATAGCATCAATGAAGTAGGCATCACTTCACTCTGTGTTATTGTTTTTCTTTCTGCCAGACTATAAACGTGTCAAGTTGTACTTGTATTATTAGTTTTGTCTGTTTGTACGATTCACCCGGCTGGCATGAATGGTGAGTGTTTTACTGAAATTCATATCATCAACTGCCTTTACATCACAGAATAGATAGTTCGAAGATGACGTCACGCAGGTCTTTGTTATTGTTTTATCCCATCCGCGTTTATGAGTAATGCTCACTGAACTGTATTAACCTGACTATAAACGTTCATGGATACACAAAGTTTTGTGTGTTGGTCCGTTATACTTCCGGATGGCAATGTTATGAGCTTCTTAGCCAAGCGCATACTATCTATAGTGAGGCAGTAAAAATAATTTGTCGTCAAAACATTTTGTTTTCCTATCATGGCCAGATGACCTTTACCTAATCATTTCACCACCGTACTCTGGAAAAACACGTATTTAAAAATTTGGCCAGAAAAAGCGTCCTCGAAATATCGATCGATTTAGATGACTCTCATGTTGCAAAATAGAGAGACAAAAAAAGATCTCACAAACCTGAGACCTCCCGAAGGTTTTGGCTAAGATGAGGGTCATTTAAATCGATCGATTTTTGAAGGACGAGTTTTCTGGCCAAATTTTTAGATGCGTCTTCCATACTTGTACTGCATTTCAGTTAGTTAATACTTCTTGTTTTTTAAGCCTCGTCAATATTTTATTGTGATTTGATTTGCAGACAATTAACTGTATCCCGAGGAGGTCGTAAATAAATAAATGATAAATAAATATAAATTATCTGTGTTGTTTCCAAAGGAGAGAATAAATAACTGCATCCCAAGGAATTAATCAATGATAGATGATAAATAATAAATAAATATAAATTATCTGTGTTGTTTCCAAAGGATAGAATAAATAACTGCATCCCAAGGAATTAATAAATGATATATGATAAATAATAAATAAATATAAATTATTTCTGTTGTTTCCAAAGGAGAGAATAAATAACTGCATCCCAAGGAATTAATAAATGATATATGATAAATAATAAATAAATATAAATTATCTGTGTTGTTTCCAAAGGAGAGAATCAATAACTGCATCCCAAGGAATTAATAAATGATAGATGATAAATAATAAATAAATATAAATTATTTCTGTTGTTTCCATAGGAGAGAATGACTGACTGACTATCAACTTTCATTCATCGTTGTGATTTCATCTGGATTTATCACTTCGGCTGTTGGAGAAATGGAGTAAAACTATAACATACTTTGTAAATGGGTAAGTACATCCAATGTATAGATAGTATGCGCTTGGCTAAGAAGCTCATAACATTGCCCTCCGGAAGTATAAAGGACCAACACACAAAACTGTGTGTATCCATGAACGTTTATAGTCGGGTTAATACAGTTCAGTGAGCATTACTCATAAACGCGGATGGCAAAAAACAATAACAAAGACCTGAGTGACGTCATCTGCATACTATCTATTGGTCCGTTCTACCGTAGCCATCGTAAAGTTATAGATAGTTCGAAGATGACGTCACGCAGGTCTTTGTTATTGTTTTTTGCCATCCGCGTTTATGAGTAATGCTCACTGAACTGTATTAACCTGACTATAAAGGTTCTCCTACCTCGGATCCAAAATAACAGACGACGGAAATGCAGAACACGATATCAAGCACAGAATTCAAAAGGCAAACCAGGCTTTCGGCATGCTGAAAAACTTTTGGAAATCAAAGCAAATTATGAGAAAGACAAAGCTGAAAATATACAAGAGCAATGTTTTAAGTGTACTGCTTTATGGAAGTGAAAGCTGGAAAATGACATCCTCCTTAATACAGAAACTAGAAACCTTTCAGAACAAGTGTTTAAAAAGAATTGTTAATTTATTTTGGCCTACAAAAATAAGAACAGTGGATCTATTAAAGAAGGCTGACTGCATTAGCATTGGAAGATAAATAAATAGAAAATGGCGTTGGCTGGGTTATGTGGCCATAATGGAAAACGGTTCACTTCCCAAGACAGCAGCCCTGTACTGGACAGCAGATGGGAAGAGAAAGCGGGGAAGACCCAAAGAAACCTGGCGAATGACCATGGAGAAAGAATTAAAGGAAGCAGGCCTGTCCTGGAATACAGCCACCGCAAAAGCAGCCGATCGCAAAAAAATGGAGATGTCTGGTGGATGCCCTATGTGCCTCAAGGCCCGAAGAGGATTAAGTAAGTAAGTATAAACGTTCATGGGTACACACAGTTTTGTGTGTTGGTCCGTTATACTTCCGGATGGCAATGTTATGAGCTTCTAAGCCAAGCGCATACTATCTATAGCCTGACACTGAGACCCAAAAAGACTGGCAGTTTGACGTCATTATTTGGTTTTTGCACCACCTAGTGAGTTGTCGTTAGTAGAGCTCATGGAAACAAGTTCTTTCATTGGTTGAACTATTGAATACAATTCACGATTTGTTTTCTTTTGTGGCAAAAGACTGGCATTTTGACGTCATTTTGTGGTCAGTATCAGGCCATAACTTTACGAAGGCCTCCGTCAGGCACTACTTAAACGATGGCTACGCTTCAAATCGCCTGTATCTAGAGCTTATTTTTATACAGACCAATAACAGAAGGAACGATTTTGTCGTCACTCAGTTCTTGGTTATTGTTTTTAGCCAGTCATTTTTTTATGACTAGTTCCCACGAAATCAAATTCTAACAATCAGACTATAGATAGTTTGAAGATTACGTCACTCAGGCCTTTGTTATTGTTTGTTTGCCATCCGCGTTTATGAGTAATGCTCACTGAACTGTATTAACCCGACTTATAAACGTTCATTGATACACACAGTTTTGTGTGTTGGTCCGTTAAACTTCCGGATGGCAATGTTATGAGCTTCTTAGCCAAGCGCATACTATCTATAGATAGTATGTATTTGGCTAAGGAGCTCACAACATTGCTATCCTGAAGTATAACGGACCAACGCACAAAACTTTGTGTAACCATTAACGTTTATTAGTAGGCATCCTTCCGTCTCAATAGACACTGGTTTGCGCCCTGTATGGCTTTGGTCTCATCAGTCCTGTTGAGAGTAACGACGGGTGTGACTCAGCAGACCAATCCTTGCATGGCAGTCTCTACCGCAGTTTGACTGTGTGTTTGGTATTTGGATCTGCTGCCCCTCTTTCCTCCTTGTTCTCCTCTAACGTTTATAGTCTGGTTAATACAGTTTTGTGAGAATTACTCATAAACGCGGATGGCAAAAATCAAAAACAAAGGCCCGAGTGACCTCATCTTCGTTCTATCTATAAATAGTATGTATTTGGCTAATGAGCCCACAACATTGCCATCCGGAAGTATAACGGACCAACACGCAAAACTGTGTGTAACCTTGGACGTTTATAGCCTGGTTAAAACGCGGATGGCAGAAAACAATAACAAAGACCCGAGTGACGTCAACTTCATTCTATCAATACCACAAGACAACAGAGCTACACTTTTAAAGAGTTGCACCGCTTTAGTGATTCTTTCAGGTCAAACCACCGTAATGTGTGCGGATCGGAAAGTCCTGGGTTCGCGTCTCGCTCGCCCAGCGCATAGTTGAGTCCTTGGTGGAAAAGGCTATTTACTCACATTCCCTCACCGTTCTCAGGTATAAAATGAGTACCTGACTTTTAACAGCGTTGTCTCTGTCCGAAAAGAAAAATTGTAATATCGCCTAACAGACGTCATGTCTCGTCCTAAATACTAAGTGTTGCTGTTAACTAGGGACCCCTTTGTAAAGCGCTTTGAGCACGTTTACTGAATGTTGCGCTACATATTTTTTCATGTATCATCATCATTACAAAAGACACATCCCCTTCCTGCCCCCAATGTCAACACCCCAATGAAACAGTAACACACCACTTGCTTGAATGTCAACCTCTTGAAGACCTGAGATGCACATTCCTCCCACCAAATCCAAGCATCTGTAACACACTTTATAGTCACCTGGAACAACTACAAAAGACGTCTAACTTCTACGTCATGGCACAAGACTGAAGGGCTAGAGCTCAGGTGGTCGCTGGTTCGGATAAGTAAGTAAGTAAGTAAGTATCATCATCATAGCTTGTTGCTCCAACACCGAACCCACTCCACAGCATCTGGGGAGCAGACTCTCAGGTCAAGGTCAGGGCAGCTGCTGGGCCCATCCTGGCATTCTCTAAGGATGTGCTCCATCGTCTGCTGCTCTGGGCATCCACATGTACACAAGCTAGTCTCCGCCAGCCAGTCCCCCACTTTTTCATGCTTCCAACTGCACTCCCAATTTTTGCCCGTGACCTGTTCATTCAGTGTTACCCATTCATTCCTGGGGAGCTCAGTTCCGTGGGCAGGGCAGTTCTTCTCTCGGCTTCATTTTGCATGATTGTCCCACTCTCTGCATGGTTAGAGTGCGGCTATGTGGTCTAGTGGTATGACACTCGCTTTCGGATCGGAAGGTCCTGGGTTCGAGCCTCGCGCTCGGCGCATAGTTGAGTCCTTGGAAAAGTCTCTTTACTCACATTCTCTCACCGTACTCAGGTGTAAAATGAGTACCTGGCCGTTAACAGCGTTGTCTTTGTCCGAAAAATTGTAATATCGCCTAACAGACGTCATGTCTCGTCCTATATGTTAAATTTTGCTGTTGACAAGGGACCCCTTGTAAAGCGCTTTGAGCACATTTAGTGGATATTGCCCTATATAAAGCTCAGTAAAAGCTCAATAGGGTTGATGCTTTCTTCGTCATGAAGCTCTTTCTCGACTTCAGTCTAAATTCTAAATTGAGCTTTTATATAGCGCAATATCCACTAAACGTGCTCAAAGCACTTTACAAGGGGTCCCTTGCCAACAGCAACATTTAACATGTAGGACGAGACATGACGCCTGTTTGGCGATATTATAATTTTTTCGTACGGAGACAACGCTGTTAGAGGCCAGGTACTCATTTTACACCTGGGTACGGTGAGGGAATATGATTAAAGAGCCTTCTCCAAGGACTCAACTACGCGCCGAGCGAGGCTCGAACCCAGGACCTTCCGATCCGAAAGCGAGTGTCATACCACTAGACCACATAGCCGCACAGTCGACATTAGCCTACATGTAGAAAAGTCGTTTTGTCATGTCACGTGTATACATATCAAGTAGGAGGTTAACTGTTAACTGATATGATTGTTGATTGCCATAAGGAAATATCGTCCATAGTAGGGAGACAGTGTACATAGATAAATATTGTATTTGGTTTTATCTCCCTTGCCATCTCGTACACTTTGTGTGTTTTATTGTTTGTGGTGATTAACATCTCTTCTTATTAATACGTGTTGAGACTTTTTAGCGGTATAGGGAAGAAATAAGGAGTAAAATAAGAGGGGAAATATATATATATATATATATATATATATATATATATATATATATATATATATATATATATATATATATATATATATATATATATATATATATATATATATATATAATAGATAGATAGATAGATAGATAGATAGATAGATAGGTAGGTAGGTAGGTAGGTAGGTAGATAGATAGATAGATAGATAGATAGATAGATAGATAGATAGATAGATAGATAGATAGATAGATAGATAGATAGATAGATAGATAGATAGATAGATAGATAGATAGATAGATAAATAGATATATAGAAATTAGATAAAGATGGACAGGGAGAGAAGGGAGAGTTAGAAAGATTGAAAAAGAGAGAGCGAGAGACAGAAAGATAGAAAGAAAGAGAGAGAGAGAGAGAGAGAGAGAGAGAGAGAGAGAGAGAAATTGGGATAGAGACAGAGCGTGTTTGTGTGTGTGAGTGTGGGTGTGTGTGTGAGAGAGGTAGAGGTAGGAGAGGGGGAGAGAGAGAGAGAGAGAGAGAGAGAGAGAGAGAGAGAGAGAGAGAGAGAGAGAGAGAGAATAAATAACATCCAACTATATTATCAGTATTTTTGTAATGAACCCAATTATTGAATGTTTTAGCGCGTCTGTTTTGAACGCAATTTTCACTCAAACATCGGAAAAAAATGAAACACAAACGAATAGAATCTACCCCGAGCAATCAATAGATATATTGAAATCACAAGAGAATGTACGTGAGGTTTTTTAAGATATGATTATTTTGGTTATAATCTTGATTTCAATCATTAATTCGAATATACCTATACCAGATACTGAACAGCAATAGGATTCTATAGTCTGATGTCAAGTCGCCCAGCAACGGCGGCCATCGTGGTTCAAAACAAATAAAATATGTACTTTTTATTCTTCATGCTGGCTAGAACTTTTCATATGTCATGTGATCAGAATGTGTAAAAGTCAAAACATGATCAGATTTATAATGGTTTTTCCCCTGGATTCGCTTTTATTGTCGTCAGAGAAATATTTCATAAAGGCATCCGCCATTGTTCCGATAGGTTAGAGCCAGGATGGCAATATTGTGAGCTTCTTAGACAAGCGCACACTATCTATACAGTTTTGTGAGAAATACTCATAAACGCGGGTGGCTAAAAGCAATAACAAAGACCTGAGTGACGTCAACTTTATTCTATCTATAAAGCGGAAATGATGGTCAATGACCAAGCTAGAGGATCTGGGATTGGCTTGATGTTTTATTATTTATGTTGCCATGGAAACGGTTATGACCATTAGTGCTGTATTCTAATTCACGGATTCTTCATTTATAATTCATGTCTCCGACATTAGTCAATTGTTTACCATGGCAACTGGCGCTTGGCCAAGAAGTTCACAACATTGCCATCCGGAAGTATAACGGACCGACACACAAAACTATGTGTAACCATGAACTTTTATAGTCGGGATAATACAGTTAAATGAGAATTACTCATAAACGTGGATGGCAAAAAAACAATAACAATGACCCGAGTGGCGTCATCTTTGTTCTATCTATAATGATGTAGAAGGAACGAAATTGACGCCACTCAGCTTTTTTTTAATGATTATTTTAGGCAGCCATTTTTTTATGAGAAGTTTATCACAAAAGTGTAAATGTTTAAGGTTACACATAGTTTTTGTGTGTTGGTACGCTATATCCGGATGGCGGATGTTGTGAGCATTTTGACTAAACGCATAACATGAATTGATATTTAGGACAATATGTTCTGTCATTGATTCTTTCGTTTAAAGCCCGGTTAAGAACACGAGCGTATAGCTTATTGTAGTCCTTCAGAGCGGAGTTTATCCCGGCTACTGTAGCGTGAAATAGACAATAGCTATTTTTACTACCCGTTGGATAGGACGTAAGAAGAATACGAGAGAGAAATAAAATTGAAAAAAAAAAAACATTAAAGAAAAACAAAGCAAAAAAATAATAACATAACACATTGAAAGCAAAACATCGGCTAAGTTTGGGAGTTTTTGACAAGATGAGTCGTTTATATCGATCGATATTTGAAGGACGAGTTTTCTTGCCAAATTTTAAAATATGTGACATTTCGCCTCAAAACGGTATTAAGTCGGGTTGGTAAAGATGTTGAAAATTGAATTTATAGCCAGAAATATCAGACTTGTGTTGAGTTAATATGATTTATTGAGGAGAATGGATACCATATTTTAGGGTGCTAATGCCAACAATTTATATTTTTGACCAGTTTAACATTAAATTCGGCTTTTAAGCATCTGGTTCGTTCCGATATAATACCGTTTTGAGATGATGGGTCACATATGGGTTTTTACCGAGCAGTATTACCACTTCAGCGATATAAGGTCCACTAACCTACATATATTAACTTTCAACTTCCAGACATTCGAGTATCCCCTCTTTACGTTGTCGGTATAGGAAGACGAGAGACGCATGCGCACAACCAACATGACGTTCTCTCTCTAATAACTTTTCCGCCGGTGACGTCACAGACTATGGGTGACGTCCAATCTAGGGACGCCACTCTTCCGCTAATCTCATTCCCTATAGTGATCTAGCTCACAGGTCGGAAATTTTCATGCCCATAAAAGTAACCTATTTTCTCAATTTGGTGACATCCTTCAAAACAAACAAAACATAGCAAAATTGTACAAATATCACGATATAGATAGTTCGAAGATGACGTCACTCAGACCTTTGTTATTGTTTTTGCCATCCGCGTTTGTGAGTTGTTCTCACTAAACTGTATTAACCAGACTATAAAAGTTCATGGTTACACAGAGTTTGTGTGTCGGTCCGTTATACTTCCGGATGGCAATGTTGTGAACTGATTGGCCAAGCGCATTTTATCTATAGATAGTATGCAGATGACGTCACTCAGGCCTTTGTTATGGTTTTTGCCATCCGCGTTTGTGAGTTGTTCTCACTAAACTGTATTAACCAGACTATAAAAGTTCATGGTTACACAGAGTTTGTGTGTTTGTCCGTTAAACTTCCGGATGGCAATGTTGTGAACTCCTTGGCCAAGCGCATTCTATCTATAGGGAATGCGATTAGCGGAAGAGTAGCGTCCCTTGATTGGACGTCACGGCGGAAAAGTTATTAGAGAGAGAACGTCAAGCTGGTTGTGCGCATGCGTCTCTCGTCCTCGCTTCCGGTGAAAGCGGCTTGAGACACATGCGCAAAACCAAATTGACGTTCTCTCTGTAAGGTGACGTCCAATCAAGGGACGCAACTCTTCCGCTAATCTCATTCCCTATAGAAAGTTTCCAAATTTGCGTCTTGTTTTTAGCAGGTTGTTGTGACTAGAATAGGATAGCTGTCCCGTCTTCTTGTAAAAACAAAGGACCGATCAGGATAGTCTGGAATAGAGTTTTTGGTCCTGACAGTGTTACACGACGTATACATGTATGCAGGTCTGATATCCGAACGCAGTTATGGGCCT
>NC_088366.1:11011121-11018621 GCF_034508935.2 Berghia stephanieae | reverse complement strand
ATTTGTTATTTTGTTTTTGGCCAGCCCCCTTTTATGAGTAGTTCTCACTAAACGATATCAATCTTGCTATAGATAGTATGCGCTTGGCCAAGGAGTTCACAACATTGCCATCCGGAAGTATAACGGACCAACACACAAACTCTGTGTAACCATGAACTTTTATAGTCTGGTTAATACAGTTTAGTGAGAACAACTCACAAACGCGGATGGCAAAAACAATAACAAAGGCCTGAGTGACGTCATCTGCATACTATCTATAGATAGTTCGAAGATGACGTCACTCAGGTCTTTGTTATTGTTTTCTGCCATCCGCGTTTATGAGTAATGATCACTGAACTGTATTAACCAGACTATAAACGTTCATAGATACACACAGTTTTGTGTGTTGGTCCGTTATACTTCCGGATGGCAATACTATGAGCTTCTTAGCCAAGCGCATACTACCTATAAAGGTCTAAGCTCACACAGTTCTGTGTGTTGGCGCGTTATATCCGACTGACATATGTTGTGAGCAATTTTACTAAGCGCATAGCATCGATCTGATCCAGAAAAAGAATAATGTGTAAATACGATTCAATAGTCTGATGTCACGCCGCCCGGCAACGGCGGCCATCTTGGTTCTAAACAAAGAAAATAATTACTTTTTATTCTTCAACCTGGCTAGAACTTTTCATATGTCTTGTGATCAGAATGTGTAAAAGTCAAAACATGATCAAATTTATGTTGTTTTTTTTCCCTCTGGATACGCTTTTATGCTCGCCGGAGAAATATTTCATACGGCCTCCGCCATTGTTCCGATAGTTTAGAGCCAGTGTTACTAAGTTACCATGCGTCATTAGGAAGGAAGTGACGTTACGACTGTTGAAGAGTATAGGTTCCCGATTGCTCAGTTGGTAGAGCGCTTGCTTCACTATCAAAGAGATGGCGGTCGGTCCCTGTTGCAGTCGAGATTTCATTTCTCTGACCCTCCACCCCGTCCTCCCAGCAGTGATTGGGTAGCTGGCTCTGTTAGATCTGGCGGAAAGTACTTTAGAATAGCGATAGAATAGCGTTCTATCTATCCATAGGGTGGCAAATCAATTGCGATTGCGCTTGGCTAAGAAGCTCACAAAATTGCCATCCGGAAGTATAACGGACCAACACACAAAATTCTGTGTAACCATGAACTTTTACAGTCTGGTTAATACAGTGTTGTGAGTATTACACTTTATAAACGCGGATGGCAAAACAAAAAAAAAACAATAACAAAGACCCGATTGACGTCATCTTCATTCTATCGATAGTTCAGTTCTTACAAGGGTAGGCTGAAAAGTTTTGACGAGGCTTTTGACGCACATCTGTGCGGCTATGTGGTCTAGTGGTATGACACTCGCCTTCGGATCGGAAGGTCCTGGGTTCGAGCCTCGCGCTCGGCGCATAGTTGCGTCCTTAGAAAAGGCTCTTTACTCACATTCTCTCACCGTAGTCAGGTGTAACATGAGTACCTGGCCCTTAACAGCGTTGTCCCTGTCCGAAAAATATTGTAATTTCGCCAAACAGGCGTCATGTCTCATTCTACATGTTAAGTGTTGTTGTTGGTCAGGGACCCATGTAAAGCCCTTTGAGCACGTTTAGTGGATATTGCGCTCTATAAAAGCTCAATTTATTGTTATCTCTCAACAGTGAAGAACTCCAGTCACCAATTGCAGCCCACTAAATGGATTCAATAGTCTGACGTCACGTCCACCTAGCAACAAACAGCTTGGTTCTAAACAAAGAAAATCGCTATTTTTTATTCTTCATGCTGGCTATAACTTTTTCATTTTTTATGTGATCAGAATGTATAAAAGTCAAAATACGATCCGATTTATAATGTTTTCTCTCCTCTGTATACACTTTTATGCTCCTTGGAGAAGTATTTCATAAGGGCGTCCGCCATTGTTCCGATAGTCTAGAACCAGGTATTAAGTTACTATGCGTCATTACGAGGGAAGTGACGTCACGACTTTTGATTCCTATTATGTCATTGATGGATATAAACAAAGTGTTACTAAGCTGTTAGAAGCTGCGGACTGTAAAACGTATCTAAAGAAACAAAAATAATGGGACTTTGCTTATTACTTTATAACAAATTGAATCAATACCGTGCATAATACCTTAAATTATAGATAGTATGCGCTTGTCTAAGAAGCTCATAACATTGCCATCCGGAAGTGTAACGGACCAACACACAAAACTCTGTGTAACCTTGAACGTTTATAGTCTGGTTAATACAGTTCAGTGAGCATTACTCATAAACGCGGATGGCAAAAAACAATAACAAAGACCTGAGTGACGTCATCTTCGAACTATCTATAGCTTGGCATTAGCCGAGTAGAATGCAACTTCTCAACACAGTCTCTGCCTCTCTGAATAGGTAATGAGATTAGCGGAAGAGTAGCGTCCCTTGATTGGACGTCACCTTACAGAGAGAACGTCAAAATAGTTTTGCGCATGCGTCTCTCTCGTCCTCGCTTTCTGTGAAGTGTCTGCTCATGCCGCTTTCACCGGAAGCGAGGACGAGAGACGCATGCAACAACAACCAACACGACGTTCTCTCTCTAATAACTTTTCCACCGGTGACGTCCAATCAAGGGACGCTACTCTTCCGCTAATCTCATTCCCTATAGCCACAGTCCACCTTTTTGTAAGGCCATGTATTCCGTCCTCGTAAGACTGAGTTGACTGAACTTTCAGCCAAAATTTGTCACGACTGTCTTGGCTGCTTCATTGTCTTCAGAAAAAAATATAGATAGTTCGAAGATGACGTCACTCAGGTCTTTGTTATTGTTTTTTGCCATCCGCGTTTATGAGTAATGCTCACTGACATGAACTGTATTAACCTGACTATAAACGTTCATGGATACACACAGTTTTGTGTGTTGGTCCGATATACTTCCGGATGGCAATGTTATGAGCTTCTTAGCCAAGCGCATAATATCTTTATATAATTCCATTACTGTATTTATGTTGTTTTTTTGCTTTTTGTTGTTGGTTGTAGAAGGGGTTTGAGCCCGAAACGTTCCTTGTTTTGTGGTATTTTGTTCTTTTTTGAAGCTGTTATGTTCATTTTTGTTTATTCTTTGTTTACCGTCCTTGAATACTGGATTCCAAAGACCAAAGTAAAAAACGGTAAGGGCTGCCTGAAGCCGGTGATCGTAAAATACTAACGAAAGAGTGAAAATGGAAAGGCTCGTATGGGAACAAAACAGACAATGGACGTTTCGGGTACAAACCCTTCGTCAGAACAACAATACACAAATAAACGTGTTTTTGTTTTTTTTTTGTTTTCTACGTTTATTTGTGTATTGTTGTGCTGACGAAGGGTTTGTACCCGAAACGTCCATTGTCTATTTTGTTCCCATACGAAGCCTTTCCATTTTCACTCTTTCGTTAGTATTCCAAAGACCAAAACATCCTGCATGACGTGACCCCTGACCTCCAAGCAAACGTGGGTACAATGAATGGTGAGCAGTTAGTGAGCAGGGAATGGCGGTGAGAGACCAATGAAATGGAAGAACCTAACACTAGATGTATGGGACGGACGATGGATGAGGGCTGCCTTTTGTGGCATCAGAGACTCGGAATTTATGAGACAGGAAACTCTTGCCAGGTCTATAACGAAGAGAAAGCGAGATCAAGAGATACAAATCATCCTACTAAAAAAAAAAACAGAAAGAAAAAAAGAAAGAAAGAAAGAAAAAACTTTCTGCTGTCCACTTAACTGTTTGATACATATTGATGTTTTCCCCGACAGAGTAGATAATGACAATGTTTAGGGTCAAGTACTCATTTTACACCTCAGTACGGTGAGAGAATATTTGAGTAAATGGACCTTTTCTAACCATGCGCCGAGGTAGGCTCAAACGCAGGACCTTCCGATCCCAAAGCGAGTTTCATACCGCTAGACCACATGATAGCCGCCCAAAATGTGACAACGGGGGCGGGGGCGGGGGGGGGGACCTTATTACAATAATGAGTAAATGGAATCTAAAGGTCGAAGGTTTTTAGGTTATCTCCCCCTCATGGCACATCTCAGAGTTAATCCCGAAGATTCTAAAGTGGATTGACTTTAATCGGATTAGGCTTAGGCCGTATCAGCCCCTTTAAAGGTTTATTGTGAAGAACGTATCTTTGAAAATAATCCAATATATATATATATAATATATATATAATATATATATATATATATATATATATATATATATATATAATGTACCAATCTTAATTAGCGTTGCAGTAGTTCCTTCATGTCCCTATCAAGTAATTAGAAACTTAATTCTTATTAATCTTATTTTACTGACAAAACTCTTATGTAAATAAAAAAATTAACATCTCTGCTGAGCATTAACATTATAATTGTACTAGAATGATAGATGAATATTTTTATACAGAATCAATTTACTACAGTGGTCAAATTAAAAAAGATTCTGTGACAAAACATCACAGACTATTTGGTTTCAACTTGGAAAAGGAACCAATTTTTTTTTTTAATTGAGATTTTATATAGCGCAATATCCACTAAACGTGCTCAAAGCGCTTTACAATGGGTCCCTGACCAACAGCAACACGTGACGTGTAGGACGAGATCAAATTCCTGCACGACAGGTGAGCTTCATTTTAAGACAATATGTGACCCATCGTCTCAAAACGGTATTAAGTCGGGATAGACCAGATACTAAAAAGTCAAATTATAGATAAACTGGTCAAAAATATAAAACGTTGGTATTTATCACGGTAAAATATGATCTTCCTTCTCCTCTATAAAACATTTAAACTCAACAAGTCTGATATTTCTGGCTACAAATTCCATTTTCAGCGTCTTAATCATCCCGACTTAATATCGTTTTGAGGCGAAGGGTCACATATTTCGAATTACAGTTGATAATGACTCGTATGAATGTCGATTTGATTTTTATGTGAAGTTCTTCTGATTATAAAAACAAAAAATTAAATTCGACGTGAAAAAAGCGTTATTTAAACACACGACAGGGTTCATTGGACTGCTATCGACGTGTGCGGTTATGTGGTCTAGTGGTATGACACTCACTTTCGGATCGGAAAGTCCTGGGTTCGAGTCTTGCTCGTCGCATAGTTGAGTCCTTGGAAAAGACTCTTTACTGACATTCTTTCACCGTACTCAGGTGTAAAATGAGTACCTGACCGTCAACAGCGTTGTCTCTGTCGGAAAATAGTGTAATATCGCCTAACAGGCGTTATGTCTCGTTCTACATGTTACGTGTCGCTGTTGGTCAGGGACCCTTTGTAAAGCGCTTTGAGCACATTTTAGTGGATATTGCGCTATATAAAAGCTCTAGCGACACACTCGGAAGCGTATGGATTTTTATCCCGGATCTATTTAATTAAGAAATTAAGGAGCAGGCACCGTGTGTAAGATAAAGAACTGAACAAGTGTGTATGAAAGGTGTCAGACAAAGAACTGAACAAGTGTGTATGAAAGGTGCTAAACAAGGAACTGAACAAGTGTGTATGAAAGGTGTCAGACAAATAACTGAACAAGTGTGTATGAAAGGTGTCAGACAAATAACTGAACAAGTGTGTATGAAAGGTGTCAGACATATAACTGAACAAGTGTGTATGAAAGATGTCAGACAAAGAACTGAACAAGTGTGTATGAAAGGTGCTAAACAAGGAACTGAAGAAGTGTGTATGAAAGGTGTCAGACAAATAACTGAACAAGTGTGTATGAAAGGTGTCAGACAAATAACTGAACAAGTGTGTATGAAAGGTGTCAGACATATAACTGAACAAGTGTGTATGAAAGGTGTCAGACAAAGAACTGAACAAGTGTGTATGAAAGGTGTCAGACAAAGAACTGAACAAGTGTGTATGAAAGGTGCCAGACAAAGAACTGAACAAGTGTGTATGAAAGGTGTCAGACAAAGAACTGAACAAGTGTGTATGAAAGGTGCCAGACAAAGAACTGAACAAGTGTGTATAGCAAAAATGGGAGGTGTCAGAAAAGAAACAAAGAATGAACAAGTGTGTAGAAAGGTGTCAACAAAGCAAGAAAGCAGAAAAATACAAAAACTACGGACGCAAGTCCCCCCTCCTCCCCCCCCCCCCCCCCCCCCCCACAGTAAGACATTAAGGAGAAGGCATCGTGTGTCACATAAAGAACTGGACAAGCGCGCCAGCAATTAAATAATCATCTGGTCGATGACTTGGTTGGACGAAAACCTAAATATAGATCGCGCCCATTCTCTAAAACAATCCCGTCGTCCTGTTATTATGACGAATGAAATATATAGTTAGAAAGTCAGCAAAGTTTTTAATGAACAATATTAGAAAGTAAGCGACAGGCATCGGTGTAAGATAAAGAACTTAACAAGTGTGTATGAAAGGGATGCCAGACAAAGAACTGAACAAGTGTGTATGAAAGGTGTCAGCAAAGAACTGAACAAGTGTGTATGAAAGGTGCCTGAACAAGTGTGTATGAAAGGTGTCAGACAAAGAACTGAACAAGGGTGTATGAAGGTGTCAGACAAAGAACTGAACAAGTGTGTATGAAAGGTGCCAGACAAAGAACTGAACAAGTGTTAGATATCAAATTAAGAAATTAAGGAGCAGGCACCGGTGTAAGATAAAGAACTTAACAAGTGTGTATGAAAGATGCCAGACAAAGAACTGAACAAGTGTGTATGAAAGGTGTCAGCAAAGAACTGAACAAGTGTGTATGAAAGGTGCCTGAACAAGTGTGTATGAAAGGTGTCAGACAAAGAACTGAACAAGGGTGTATGAAAGGTGTCAGACAAAGAACTGAACAAGTGTGTATGAAAGGTGCCAGACAAAGAACTGAACAAGTGTGTATGAAAGTGTAGACAAAGAACTGAACAGTGTGTATGAAAGTGCAGACAAAGAACTGAACAAGTGTGTATGAAAGGTGTCAGACAAAGAACTGAACAAGTGTGTATGAAAGGTGCAGACAAAGAACTGAACAAGTGGTATGAAAGTGTCAGACAAAACTGAACAATGGTATGAAAGGTGCCAGACAAAGAACTGAACAAGTGTGTATGAAAGGTGACAGACAAAGAACTGTACAAGTGTGTATGAAAAGTGTCAGACAAAGTACTGAACAAGTGTGTATGAAAGGTGTCAGACAAAGCAAGAAAGCAGAAAGATACAAGAAACTTCGGACGCAAGTCCCTCCCCCCACAGTAAGACATTAAAGAGAAGGCATCGTGTGTAACATAAAGAACTGGACAAGTGTGGACGGAAGGTGCCAGCAATTAAATAATCATCTGATCGATGACTCAGTTGGACGAAAACCTAAATATAGTCGCGCCATCCAAACAATCCTCGTCTATTATGACGAATGAAAATATATAGTGAGAAAGTCAGCAAATATTTTTTAAGAACTCAAAATAAGAAATTAAGGAGCAGGCACCGGTGTAAGATAAAGAACTGAACAAGTGTGTATGAAAGATGCCAGACAAAGAACTGAACAAGTGTGTATGAAGG
>NC_088366.1:10998621-11008621 GCF_034508935.2 Berghia stephanieae | reverse complement strand
ATCACTCACAGAAAACTGAAAGGAAGTTATACGTGCGGCTATGTGGTCTTGTGGTATGACACTCGCTTTCGGATCGGAAGGTACTAGGTTCGAGCCTCGCGCTCGGCGCATAGTTGAGTCCTTGGAAAAGGCTCTTTACTCACATTCTCTCACCGTACTCAGGTATAAAATGAGTACCTGGTCGTTAACAGCGTTGTCTTTGTCCGAAAAATTGTAGTATCGCCTAACAGGCGTCATGTCCCGTCCTACACGTTAAATGTCGCTGTTGACCAGAGACCTCTTGTAAAGCGCTTTGAGCACATTTAGTGGATATTGCCCTATATAAAGCTCAATTTTTAATTTTTACTCTTGTCTTCAAAGAGTCTTTAAAGGAAGACATAGCATTAAGGTGTTGGTTTTTAGGCTAAAGAATTTGGGCAATCTTCGTTTGAGTGTTTCTAAATCTGTTGTGTTGACGCACGACTCGCGAAGAGCGTTCCAGTCTTTGATAGTGCGGGGTACAAATGGATGTATCTAGTCTATGTGTGACGTTGTTTGAGTGTGTAGATTGGTGTTTTAGTGTTTAGTTCATGATTTAGATTAACTAAAGCGTACAGGATTACATAGGATTAGGACGTGTGAGAGACATTTCCAAAAATACATAATAATCAATATCTATCTATCTATCTGTCTGTCTGTCTGTCTGTATGTATGTATGTCTATCTATCTATCTATCTATCTATCTATCTATCTATCTATCTATATAATATATATATATATATATATATAAATATATATATATATATATATATATATATATATATATATATATATATATATATATCTATCTATCTATCTCTATCTACCTTTCTCTCTTTATCTATCTATCTATCTATCTATCTATCTATCTCTATCTACCTTTCTCTCTTTATCTATCTATCTATTTATCTATCTATCTCTCTATCTCTCTATCTATCTCTATCTCATATATCTCTTTCCAGCCCTCTCTCTCTCTCTCTCTCTCTCTCTCTCTCTCTCTCTCTCTCTCTCTCTCTCTCCCTATCTCTCTCCCTCACTCTCTCTCTATCTATCTATCTATCTCCTATTTATCTCTCTATCTTCCTATCTATTTATCTCCCTATCTATCTATCCATTAATATTCTATCTATCTATCCATTAATATTCTATCCATCAATCTACCCACCAACCTACCTATCTACCTATCTACATCCCGACAATAATTTTCTTCACTCTTAATTCTATATCTCAAGCGCATTCAACTATTGGTCAACAGTTCCATCCTCCCACACACACACACTCTCCCCCCCCCCCCCCCCTTCCTTTCCCACCCCCTCCCCTCCCCTCCCCTCTCCCTTCCCTTCCCTTCATGTCTCTGATGTCGGGAGTAGAACCACCACCGCACGTGCATGCATTGAACCCTGGTCGCTCGTCACCGACACGAATAACGATGGAGATAAATGATGAACTGCAATGCAATGTGGTGGTGGTGGTGAGTGGTGGTAGAAGTAGTAGCGAGTAGTCGTTGTTAGAAAGTGTGTGGCCGTGTGTGTCTGTCTCGACTCACCCAGCAGAGAAATTCGCCTATGGGCTGGAAAGTTTGTTAATGATGTATGACGACGGTATTCTTGTTCTTGTTTCTATCGGAGTTTTTATCACGAAGGTAATCGGGGAAACTTCTTGTCAATTGGTAAATTGACCATTGTTTGTTTTTTGATGGTTGTTTTTGTTTGGTGTTACTTTTGGTGTTTTTTTTTTCTTGTATTTTTTTTTTTTGGTGGGTGGAAGGGGGGGGGGGGGAGGGTATTGATCTTTAGTTTTTTTTCTTTTTGTTTGTTTATTTGATTTTTAAAATTTTAATTTTTGCTATTATTATTATGATTGTTGGTGATGCTGTTGTTGTTGTTGTTATTTTTGTTATTTGGTGATGTTGTTGTTGTTGTTGTTGATAATGATGATGATGATGTGTTGTTATTGTTTTTGTTGTTGTGGTGGAATTATTTTTTTTAATTGAACTTTTATATAGCGCAATATCCACTAAACATGCTCAAAGCCCTTTACGGGGTGTCCCTGGCCAACAGTAACACTTAACATGTAGGATGGGACATGATGCCTGTTAGGCGATATTACATTTTTTTTTTCGGACAGCGACAACGCTGTTAACGATCAGGTACTCATTTTACACCTGAGTACGGTGAGAGAATATGAAAAGAGAGCCTTTCTCAAGGAACCAACTATGTGCCGAGTGAGACTCGAGCCCAGAACCTTCCGATCCGAAAGTGAGTGTCATACCACTAGTTATTATGATAATAATAATAAATACACATTTATACAGCGCTCATTCTCGTGTAAAACACAAGCTCTGGGCACTTTACAATTTAAAAAACTTGAGCTTGTATATAGCGCAATATCCACTAAACGTGCTCAAAGCGCTTTACAAGGGGTCCCTGGTCAACAGCAACACGTAACATTTAGAACTGGACCTGACGCCTGTTAGGCGATATTACAAATTTTGTTTGGACAGAAAAACGCTGTTAACGGCCAGGTACTTATTTTACACCTGAGTACGGTGAGAGAATGTGAAAAAGAGCCTTTTCCAAGGGCCCAACTATGCGCCGAGTGAGGCTCGAGCCCAGAACCGTCCGATCCGAAAGTAAGTGAGTATCACGCCACTCACCAGACCTCTTTTTTTTTTGTTTTTGTTTTTGTTATTTGTTGTTTTTTTTCCGATGACTACTATGTTACTAGTGTGCATCTGTGCGAGTGTGTCTATGTCAATATTGTATTGTTATAAATGTGTAACCAAATGACAAATTGCCACTTTTTTGGGGACAATTAATAACGATATATTATTATTATTATTATTATTATTATTATTATTATTATTATTATTATTATTATTATTATTATTATTATTATTATTATTATTATTATTATTATTATTATTATTATTATTATTATTATTATTAGACTTCAGGGTGGTCTCAATCTTCGTACATTGATGGTATGCTCTTGGAATCTACATCTGTTCGCTATTTGAACCATTCACCTTTTTGTTACTTTTTCTCATGTCCTTTTAATGGGATTCAATAGTCTGATGTCACGTCCGCCCAGCAACCAGCAGCTTGGTTCTAAACAAAGAAAATTCGGTACTTTTTATTCTTCATGCTGTCTAGAACGTTTTCACATGTCATGTGATCAGAATGTATAAATGTCGAAACATGATCGGATTTCATAATGTTTTTATCCTCTGGATACACTTTTATGCTCGTCGGAGAAGTATTTCATAAGGGTGGTGATGGAGATAAAGGCGTCCGCCATTGTTCCGATACTTTAGAACCGGTTACTATGCGTCATTACGAGGGAAGTGACGTCACGACTATTGAACACCATTGCAATTCCAGAATCTTTTCACTATCTTATTTTCTTCTTTTTTTTATATATATTTTACTGGCGCTGAAATCACCTAAATGAGTGGCAAGCGTCGTAAAAGGCTCCATACACGCACGGTTTTGATAGGCGTCCGAACCCCGATCAGGCAAACCGGGGTGAAAACGCAATGTGTGTTGCCAAATACCTGGCCGATAAACCTAGGTACGGTCGATCGCCCGCAAAGCCCGCTTTGCTTAATATTTTTCGAGGCGATCGGCGATCGGGGGCGTGGCAGTATAAAAAATTGGACAATTTTTTTTCGGATTTTCGCTGTTTTGACGTCAGATTCGTGATCAGCGTCGAATTTACAATAGGTTTGATACCAAGTACTATGTTTTTACTCCAAAAATTGATGAAATTAGAAATAAATTTTAATTAATATTGAGGTTATGTGGCCGATAGAACAGGGCCCCTCCCTGTTTTGTGATGGATCAAGTGGTATGACTCTCGCTTTCGGATCGGAAGGTTCAGGTTTCGAGACCCGCTCCGAGTGGCGCAGAGTTGAGTCCTTGGAAAAGGCTCTTTACTCACATTCTCTCACCGTACTCAGGTGTAAAATGAGAACATGGCCGTTCGTTGTCTTTGTTGGGAAAAAATGTCACATCGCCTGACAGGCGTCATGTCTCGTCTTTCAAGTCTAATATTGCTGTTGCCTTGGGACCCCTTGTAAAGCGCTTTGAGCACGTGGATATTGCGCCAAATAAATGCTGTGTTATTATTTTTTTTAATAATATTTTTATAAATGTTGCGCCAGGAAGAGGTAGATGGCAAAAGTTTCGTTCTTGTTCATCGTAAAACTTATAAAGGATTTCATACAAAATAAAAAATAGTTTTCATAATTTTCAATGTAATGATATAATAATATGCCAGTTCTTTTTTTTTTTTTACCTCCTCACCCGTTGACGCGACATGACGGTCGACCTTGACACAGACATTTGGGATTGGCAGACGCCAAAAAGCCTGGACTACATGATGACAGGGGTGGGCATTGTAACCTTGAATTATAATCTACAAACAACGCCCCCCCCCCCCCCCCCCCCCCCCCAAAAAAAAAAAAAAAAAAAAAAAAAAAAGAGAAAAGAGCTGTGTGCGTGTGTGTGGTGGTGGTGGTGGTGGGGGGGGGGGGGGGGGGGGGGGGGTTGCGAATGCGAGTAGTCCCGAGGAGTACCCGTTTAACCTGCCACGGGAACACTGTCGATTTGTTTTATAATAATAATAATAATAATAATAATAATAATAATAATAATAATAATAATAATAATAATAATAATAATAATAATAATAATAATAATAATAATAATAATAATAATAATAATGACGATAAATAAAAAATCTTTATTGTCCACAAAATGGAAAAATTTCCGTGGTCTACGTTGCTTTTAAACTTAAATCGGATTGCAAATGTATTGATGTTATGCGTATTGGAAAAATACTCACGACATCTCCATCGGGGTATAACATATTAACACACAAAACTGCAAACGCGAACGTTCATTGCCTGATTGATATAACTTAGTGATAAGTTAATTATAAAATGCTGTCTAAAAGCAATAACAACAGGTTGACTAACGTCAAATTCATTCCTTCTATTGATGCTCTGTGTTAAATTAAAATACTCACAAAGTCCGCCAGCCAGAAATATCACTCCAGCCCAAAGATCTACATGGAACCTTGAACGTTATAGTCTGATATATTTTAATGAGAACTAATCATAAAAATGGGTGTCTAAAAACAATAACAATGAGATGAGTGACGTCAATTTGGTTCCTTCTATAAATATCCAAGAACTTTACTCACTCCATCCGCTCTCTCCTCCTTCAATACATATGAATCTATTCTCTCATCACTTTTTTGTGCGGCTATGCATGTGATCTTGTGAAATGACACTCGCCTTTGGATCGGACGGTACTGGATTCGAGTCCCGCTCTGAGTGGCGCATAATTGAGTCCATGGAAAAGGCTCTTTACTCGCATTCTCTCACCTTGTTCACTGTTAAAATGAGTACCTCGCTGTTTACAGCGTCGTCTCTGTCGGGAAACAATTGCAATATCGCTTAACAGTCATGTCTCGTCTAGCATGTTTTTATGTTGGCCAAAGACCCTTATAAAGTGATTTGAGCACATTTATTGAATATAGCGGTATATATAGCGCAAGTAAATTTTTCTCTCTTTCTCTTTCTCTCTCCCTCTCTCTCTCTCTCTCTCTCTCTCTCTCTCTCTCTCTCTCTCTCTCTCTCTCTCGACATGTTAGATTATTATAGCTATTGCTACATATGATGCGAATATCTTGGACGGTTATTGATGCTATGAGTTTAGGTAAAATGCTCACAACATCCACCAGTCGGAAATAACGTACCGTCATACAAAACTACGAGTAACCTTGAACGTTAAAAGTCTGATTGATATAATTTAGTGAGAACTAATTACCAAAATGACTGCCTTAATACAATAACAAAGAGTGGAATGATGTCAATTTCGTTCCTTCAACAGTCTAATTGATATAATTTAGTGAGAAGTAATCACTATTGTGCGCAAGACGAAAGATAGCATAACAGACAGTAACTGGGATCGGTTCTGTCGGCCACATAGCCTCACTATTAATTAAAATTTATTTCTAATTTCACCAATTTTTGGAGTAAACACACAGTTCTTAGTATCAAACCTATTGTAAATTTGACGCTGATCACGAATCCGACGTGAAAACAGCGAAAATCCGAAAAAAAATTGTCCACTTTTTTATACTGCCACGCCCCCTATCGCCGATCGCTCAAAAAAATATCTGCCCGTATGTGGGCAAAAATCATCTGCGATAAACGCAGGGATCGGGTCACAGCGATAGGTCATCCGTCCCGCTTCCAGCGGATGTCGACGTCTATGGAGGGCTTAAAACCTTTAAGAACAAACAAATACCTAAGGGCTCATCCACACCAGAGACTTGACTCCGATGACCCGGCACTGCCGTCCTCTGCCGTCTTCCGGATAAAGACGTCGGGCACGGACAAAATACTAAGAATAAAGAGAAGAGCCATTAGACCTACCCATAGACCGAGCTCGAAATAAAATGACAGAGGACGTCGGGTGCTTGGTATAGTTAGGTCTAGCGGCTCTTCTCTTTATTCTTAGTATTTTGTCCGTGCCCAACGTCTGGGTGGGGTTCCTGACCTCCTATAGTGTGCAGGGAGGTACTTACTTTGTCTTCTATTACTACTACTACTACTACTACTACTACTACTACTACTACTACTACTACTACTACTACTACTACTACTACTACTACTACTGCTGCTGCTGCTGCTGCTTCTATCGTTATCCTGGGTGGGGTTCCTGACCTCCCATAGTGGGCAGGGAGGTACTTACTGTGTCTTCTATCCCCCTATATCTGTTTTCCAACATGCTTTCTGTCTTTGTCTTGGAATGAGATTACTTGGTTTTGTGCGGCTATGTGGTCTTGTGGTATGACACTCGCTTTCGGAAGGTCCTGGGTTCGAGCCTCGCGCTCGGTGCATGGTTGAGTCCATGGAAAAGGCTCTTTACTCACTTTCTCTCACCGTACTCAGGTGTAAAATGAGTACCTGGCCGTTAACAGCATTGTCTTTGTCTGAAAAATTGTAATATCGCCTAACAGGCGGCATGTCCCGTCCTACATGTTAAATGTTGCTGTTGACCAGGGACCCCTTGTAAAGCGCTTTGAGCACATTTAGTGGATATTGCGCTAAATAAAGCTCAATTATTTTGTCCTAGCCTTGGCCTGATACCCTGAGGGAGACAATCAAATGTATGGTTAATTTTGGGAGATGATATTTATTTCCTTGTAAATCATCTCCCTGTTATGCACTGTATTGTTTTGTTTACATGTTATATATGATTTGTAAATATTTGAGTGTATTCCCCTTCGCAGGGGCCTGTGCTTGTGTCTGGATGTAACTTTTAGATGATCTCAAACTAAGTACTTTGATAGTATGCTCTTGGAATCTAACATCTGTTTCCTATTTGAACCAATTCCCCTTTGTCTTACTTTTTCTTGGGTGCTTTAATTTTATTCTGGAACTTTTTACTATCCCATTTTCCTCCTATTTACTGGCGCTGATATGACCTTAATGTGCTGCAAGCGCCGTAAAATCCTTGAAAATAAAAACAAAAACAAACGTCTTTATCCGGAAGACGGCAGAGGACGACAGTTCCGGCTCGTCGGAGTCAGTCTCCGGTGTGGGTTAGCCCTTAGTCATCTTCACCGTCTTAAAATGGTCTTTTAAATAGCGCAATATCCACTAAATGTGCTCAAAGCGCTTTACAAGGGGTCCCTGGTCAACAGCAACATATAACATGTAGGACGGGACATAACGCCTATTAGGCGATATTACAATTTTTCGGACAAAGACAACGCTGTTAACGGCCAGGTACTCGTTTTACACCTGAGTACGGTGAGAGAATGTGAGTAAAGAGTCTTTTCCAAGGACTCAACTATGCGCCGAGCGCAAGGCTCGAACCCAGGACCATCCGATCCGAAAGCGAGTGTCATACCACAAGACCACATAGCTGCACCGTCGTCTCACGTTGATGACGTTCAACCTTCCATCAAGCAGATCGCGCGCCGTGGAAATAATATTATAAATAATGTGATACTCACGATAGGTCACCAAAGGTCACACAACCTGTGTCGTGTTCACGGTATGATGTGCCGTAATGATAACCGGTATCGACCGGTTGCGTCAACGCCTCATATTGATGTTATGCGTTTAAGCGAAATACTCACTACATCCGGCAGGCAGATTAAACAGGCCAACACACAAAAAAAAAACTGTGTGTAACATTTAACGTTTATAGTCGGATTGATATTTGTTGCGCTATGCGTTTAGATACCCCGTGTGGTGTCCGGGGTCCCTCAACTGAGAGGGTCAAGAATAGCCCAACGCCAAGCCAGCGTGTCGTAAAAGGCGACTAATGGTGTGTGATTCCCCCATCTTTGAGTCACCTGGTCCTCCAGGTTGGGGGTTGGCAAAGGGTTAACACCCCTTTCCGTTAAACACAGACAGACAAACCAAATCCTTTTTTTAGCTTGGGCGACCGAAGAGTTTCTGGAATTACAGAATTTATGAAGGACAACAGAATTAAAGAAGCTGATATACAGAGAAGTGGTAAGACCTGGAATGAGATAAAAAAGTTGGCTCAGGATAGAGAAGGATGGAAACTGTTTGTCTGTGGCCAATACCCTGACCCAGGGTGAAAAAGGCAATGATGATGATGATGATGCGTTTAGATAAAATAACGCTAGAACCCTCTAGGACCTACAGTTTGACGTCATTTTTTAGGTTTGTGCAGCGTCGTCTCGTAGCCATCGTTAACTTATAGCCTGACACTAGAACACTGTAAGACATATAGTTTGACGTCATTTTTTAGGTTTGTGCAGCGTCGTCTCGTAGCCATCGTTAACTTATAGCCTGACACTAGAACACTCTAGGACTTATAGTTTGACGTCATTTTTTTAGGTTTGTGCAGCGTCGTCTCATAGCCATCGTTAACTTATAGCCTGACACTAGAACACTCTAAGACTTATAGTTTGACGTCATTTTTTTAGGTTTGTGCAGCGTCGTCTCGTAGCCATCGTTAACTTATAGCCTGACACTAAAACCCTCTTAGACTTATAGTTTGACGTCATTTTTTAGGTTTGTGCAGCGTCGTCTCGTAGCCATCGTTAACTAGAACCCTCTAAGACTTATAGTTTGACGTCATTTTTTAGGAATGTGTAGCTTCTGGTGAGTTGTCATTATTAGAGCTCAAGGAAACAAACTATTCCATTGGTTGAACTATTGAATACAACTCACGATTTGTGACCCATCGTCTCAAAACGGTATTATGCAGGGATGAACCAGATAACAAAGAGTCAATTTAAAGCTAAATTGGTCAATATTTTGAATTGTTGTTATTCGGCGAACCAAATGATGATATTCATTCTTTTCAAGAAATTATACAACCTCAACGAAAGTCTGAGATGTCTGGCTACAAATTCCATTTTCAACATCTTAATCATCCCGACATAATACCGTTTTGAGACGAGGGGTTACATTTTTTTTCTTTTGTGGCCAAAGACTTGTCTTTTGACGTCATGTTTTGGTCAGTGTCAGGCTATATCAGTTAACGATGGCTAATGTCCATATGGCAACCTTACCACTGGATTGCGATCTCTCAGACGACATAAAGCTTCTGTTAGGTTAGTATTCGTAATAGGATTCAATAGTCGTAACGTCACTTCCTTCCTAATGACGCATGGTAACTTAGCAACACTGGCTCTAAACAATCGGAACAATGGCGGACGCCCGTATGGAATATTTCTCCGGCGAACATAAAAGCGTTTCCAGAGGGGAAAAAACATAAATTTGATCCTGTTTTGACTTTTACACATTCTGGTCACAAGACATATGAAAAGTTCTAGCCAGCTTGAAGAATAAAAAGTAATGATTTTTCTTGTTTAGAACCAAGATGGCCGCCGTTGCCAGGCGGCGTGACATCAGGCTACTGAATCCAATTTACATGCGTGATGATAATTGGATTCAATAGTCTGATGTCACGTCGCC
>NC_088366.1:10973621-10993621 GCF_034508935.2 Berghia stephanieae | reverse complement strand
AATCTCGATGAAAGTTATTTGTGATTGCTCCGCGTCATATCCAAATAATACAAATTATTATTAGTATTATGAAGGTGCGGCTATGTGGTCTAGTAGTATGACACTCGCTTTCGGATCGGACGGTCCTGGGTTCGTGTCTTGCTCTGTAGTGCGCATAATTGAGTCCTTGGAAAAGGTTTTTTTTTTCTTTACTGACATTCTCTCACCGTACTTAGGTGTAAAATGGCCGTTGACACCGTTGTCTCTGTTCGAAAATAATTGTAATATCGCGTAACAGGCGCCATGTAACGTCCTTCGTGATAAGTGTTGCTGTTGGCCTGGGACCCCTTGTAAAGCGCTTTGAGCACGTTTAGTGAATATTGCCCGATATAAAAGCTCAAGTATTTTTTAATTTAGGTGTAAATTACGCCGTGCAATGCACCAACACGTCTGGTAACTGGAGGTCTTATAGATAGAACGAAGTTGACGTCACTCGGGTCTTTGTTATTGTTTTTTGTTTTTTTGCCAGCCATGTTTTAGAGTAATTCCCACTAAATTGTATTAACCAGACTATAAACGTTCAAGGTTACACATAGTTTTGTATGTTGGCCCGTTATACTTCCGGATGGCAAAGTTGCGAGTTTCTAACCCAAGCTCACACTATCTATCTATCTATTCTGTTAAAAACTTTACTTCGAATTCAATTTTCAGCCAACAATTTACTAATTTTTTTTTACAAAAACTATCGAAAGGAACGACCACCAACCATCTTCTCGACATTTTTGACAGTCTCAAAATTTGGGTGTTTTGTGGTAAACAAGCAATTTGGGTGGCATGATTACGTGACGAAGTTGGAGGGTGGAAAAACCCGAGGATTAAAAATGCTCATTGTCACGGAAATCCTTGCGCCTTCTAGACTAAACCTGAGATTTCTCAATGATCTTTTCCGGTAGAGGCAACAATGTACATGAGATCAGTGGATTATTTCTAATTACTTATGACACTGCTGTACTCTGAAAAAAACCCATATTTAAAAATTTGGCCAGAAAACTCGTCCTTCAAATATCGATCGATTTAAATGACTCTCATCTTGGCAAAAACTCTCAAACCCGGGACTTCGGCGAAGTCCCGGGTTTGAGCGTTTTTGCCAAGATGAGAGTCCTTTAAATCGATCGATATTTGAAGGACGAGTTTTCTGGCCAAATTTTTTAATATGGGTTTTTCCAGAGTACGGGTGTAAATAATAAATCTTACAGGACAGTCAGAGATGTGAGTGTAGAGGCCAAAATTAGATAGGAAATAATTGATGTGACGTCATATCCGCTTCGCTTCCGGTTCTTAAATTCTTGTTCAACAATGAATGGTCGGTAGTCGACAATTAGATATTAGTGATAATAAATTGGCCAGTTTTGCTGGGGATAAAAATGTATGTATGCTGGTTTTAAATAATATGTATCTTTGTGTGTGTGTGTGCGTGCGTGTGTGTGTGTGTGTGTTTGTGTGTGTGTGTGTGTTTGTGTTCGTGCTAGTGTGTTAAAAGCTTTTAAATTCATTTTGCACAACATTGCCATCTGGAAATATTACGGACCAAAACAGAAAACACCGTATAACCAGGATGGCAATGTTGTGATTTTTTTTTTTAGCCAAGCGCACAGCATCTATAGATTTGCTTGAGAATGTCACCTCATTTTATAATAATATATTGATGCTGTCTAAAAAAAACCTCACAACATCCGCCAGCCGGATAAAACGTACAAAAAACTGTGTGTAACCTTTTACGTTTAATAAACTTTATGGTCTGATTCAAACATTTAACGAGAACTACTCATGAAAATGGCTGGGTAGAAACAATAACAAAGACCTGAGTGACGTCAACTTCGTTCTATCTATATTATGGTTCTCTGTATTTTTCCATCATTTTTCCCTGCCTCGACTTAGATCGCACTTTTTTCACAGATTTTTAAATAGGATTCAACAGTCGTAACGTCACTTCCTTCCTAATGACGCATAGTAACTCTAAACTATCGGAACAATGGCGGACGCCCGTATGACATATTTCCCAGGCGAGCATAAAAGCGTATCCAGAGGGGGGGAAAAGACGCATAAATATGATCATGTTTTGACTTTTACACATTCTGATCACAAGACATATGAAAAGTTCTAGCCAGCATGAAGAATAAAAAGTAATGATTTTCTTTGTTTAGAACCAAGATGGCCGCCGTTGCCGGGCGGCGTGACATCAGACTATTGAATCCTATTGATAACTGCGATCATGATATGATAAAATATTGTAAAGCCGAGCAGGGCATCATCATGCTCGTTGTCGCCAATAAAAACAAGGGGAGATAACGCGAGAAATGAAAATACTTGGATTAAATGAAGAAAAGATGGGAGGGGAAAACCCAAGGATCAAAAAATACCACTCTGTCCTACTATGGAAAAACCCATATTTTAAAATTTGGTCAGGAAACTCGCCCTCTTCAAATATCGATCGGATCGGAAGTTCCTGGGTTCGAGCCTCGCTCGGCACATAATTGAGTCCTTGGAAAAGGCTCTTTACTCACATTCTCTCACCGTACTCAGGTGTAAAATGAGTACCTGGCCGTTAACAGCATTGTCTCTGTCCGAAAAAAAATGATGATATCACCTAACAGGCGTCATGTCCCGTCCTACATGTTAAGTGTTGCTGTTGGCTGGGGACCCCTTGTAAAGCGCTTTGAGCACGTTTAGTGGATATTGCTCTAGATAAAAGCTCAATTTAATTTATATTACACTCATCTTGGCAAAAAGAAAAAAAACTAAATCTCAAACCTGGGACTTCACGAAGTAATACCAGCATACATGAGAGGTTTTTTTTTCTATCCAAGAATAGGGGGATTTAAATCGATGGATATTTGAAGGACGAGTTTTCTGACCAAATTTTAAAATATGGGTTTTACCAGAGTACGTCAGCACTGACTGGATCTACCCCAAAGATACAAGAGACAAATAAATATGATATTATTTCCGAGGGATTTCCACACATCATTACAGAGTTATTCTAACGGAAGTCCAAATTATTATGTTGTGACAAAGTGAGAGAGGAATGAATTACCAGCCAGCCGATATTACAGTTCTATTACTGTTTGTGTAATAATATGATGATCAAGTTGGCCCCAAAGAATGACAACAAACTTGTTTACCCATTGAATCAAGAGATAAAAAGTTAACACGGCCAGATAATTGTTGTTTACAATGCTGATGTCAAAATTGATGAAGAGGATTGGCGGGGTTTTTTTTGTTTTGTTTTTTTTTGTTTGTTTGTTTTTTTGTGTTTTTTTTTTGTTTTTTTTGTTTGTTTTTTTTTTGGGTTTTTTTTTTTGGTTTTTTTTTTTTTGGCCACACCTGGATTTTCCAGCAGACTCACTTTCCCGTTTGGCTTTTTTAACGTCAGATTTTAAATTATTATTTGAGCTTTTTAAAAAAAAAAAACCTTGTTTGGAACAAAATATTAATTTTGGATGTATTTTGTGTGTGGGGCTTATATAAGGTTGTTTTTTTATATGTGTTCGTTTGTATTCTTTTGATTTGTTTGTTTCTGGTGTTTTTTTTTTTTTTGTTTTTTGTTTGTTTTTTGTTTGTTTTTTTTTGTCTTTATAACATAATATATTTCTGTATGTTTAATAGACGAACGAACTACAGACGAGTATTTATTTTTATTGGTTTTAGTCCGCAAAATGGCAACGCATTTTCAATGGGCACGATCTATATTACATTTCCATGTGCTCGAGGTCATTGATCACATTGGAAAGTGAGCTCAAAATGACCCCCACAGTGAAAAGTGTTCACAATTTGAGAAATATCCAACGCTACAATTGGTCATTTTGCTCAGCATGACTCATGGGCATGTTTACAACTTGTATAAATGAAAGTAGCGTGTTTAGATGCATTGAGAAATGCCCAATCGTAGTACAGCAACAAAGCATGTGATTGATGACTAGGTTGGACGAAAACATGAATATAGATAGTATGCGCTTGGCTAAGAAGCTCATAACATTGCCATCTGGAAGTAAAACGGACCAACATACAAAACTGTGTGTAACCATGGACGTTTATAGTCTGGTTAATACCGTTTATAGAGAATTACTCATGAACGCGGATGGCAAAAAATAATAACAAAGACCTGAGTGACGTCATCTTCGAACTATCTATAGATCGCTCCCACTGTTAGTCAAGGCACGTGTTAAAGACATTGAGATTTTTTTTTTTTTTTTTGTTAATCGAAGTCTCACTTTTCTTTTTGAACGTTTTCCATATTTATGAATGCGATTAGGTTAAATTTAGCATTGTAGCCTGATTTATTTTGGCATTTTTTCCTATGGAGTCTGGAATTTCCCATCCACCTAAACCTGGTAACACCGATAAGCACGTGACCCACCCGTCGATTTAGAACTGTTTGAACTCATGTTTTGTTCCAACACAAAAATAAATAACAATGTAAAATTGAATGTAAGCTTCAATTTAATATACAAAAACATATAAAATGGACGTTTCGGGTTTCCCCTTTTAACAACAAAACAGGATGAATGAAACACTACAGACGAATGAGATAATGTAGTGTTTCATTCAGCCTGTTTTGTTAATAAAGGGGAAACCTGAAACGTCCATTTCATCTGTTTTCGTATATTAAATTGAAGCTTACATTCAATTTCACTTTGTTAGTTATTTCTTCAAGCTTCGAGCAGCAACATTTACATTACCCAGCATTTTAACCTGTTTAATTTTGGCATTTTTCCCCTATGGAGTCTGGAATGTTCCATCCCCTTATACCTGAGAACACGGACAGGCAGGCAGGTGATCGACCCACCGATTTAGAACTGTCTAAACTCTTGTTTTGATCCAACACAAAAACCACTTTATCGATTGTTAATTCAGGTAGATGATAATATAAACATTTGGCTTTCTGTATCTGTATCTGTATAGTTGGCGCTGAAGAAACCAATGGTCTGGTTGTATTTCAGCGGCGTCCTCATTGGGCGCGGGCCCGCCCATGTCAGTCGGGCCTTGAAATCGTTTAGGTGTGGTGCCATGATGACCAGTTCATCCAGCCCATTCCACTCCGAGATAGTTCTAATGATGAAAGAATGTCTGTAGTTTTGTCTACGAGAGCTAAATCGGATTTTGTGACGTCATGAGGCAACCTGCCAAGTACAACGAAAAATTCGTAGAAATACGAATTTTCGGCTCGACATATGTGATCCACCGTATCGAAGAGGTATTATGTCGGGATCCACTCGGTAAGGGAAATTGAATTCATAGCCACAAATATCCAACTTGGGTTTAATTTCTGTACTTTATGGTGGAGTATAAAGACTACTTCTTGCTTTGCAAAATCTTCTAAAGTCCAATTTCTCATCATTCTATCTCTAAATTCACTTTTTGGGGTCTGAATCATCCCGACATAATACCGTTTTGAGACGGAGGGTCACATATAGATAGAATGAAGTTGACGTCAATCGGGTCTTTGTTACTTACTTACTTAGGCCGCCCAACATGAGCCACACGTCTTCGCCATTCTGTCCTGTCCTCCATTAGCGTACGCAGCTCCCGGGTGTTGTCCATTCCTGTGTCATCTAGCAGACAGTCAATGTATGTTTTATTCTGCTTGCCTCTGTTTCTGGGTCTTTGTTTTGTTTTTTATACTCACTTAACTGTATTATCCGACTATAAGAGTGCATGGTTACTCTATAGATAGTAGACACTTGGCTAAGAAGTTCACATTATTGCTATCCGGAAGTATAACGGACCAACACACAAAACTGTGTGTAACCATGGACGTTTATAGTCTGGTTAATACCGTTTATAGAGAATTACTCATGAACGCGGATGGCAAAAAATAATAACAAAGACCTGAGTGACGTCATCTTCGAACTATCTATAGATCGCTCCCACTGTTAGTCAAGGCACGTGTTAAAGACATTGAGATTTTTTTTTTTTTTTTTGTTAATCGAAGTCTCACTTTTCTTTTTGAACGTTTTCCATATTTATGAATGCGATTAGGTTAAATTTAGCATTGTAGCCTGATTTATTTTGGCATTTTTTCCTATGGAGTCTGGAATTTCCCATCCACCTAAACCTGGTAACACCGATAAGCACGTGACCCACCCGTCGATTTAGAACTGTTTGAACTCATGTTTTGTTCCAACACAAAAATAAATAACAATGTAAAATTGAATGTAAGCTTCAATTTAATATACAAAAACATATAAAATGGACGTTTCGGGTTTCCCCTTTTAACAACAAAACAGGATGAATGAAACACTACAGACGAATGAGATAATGTAGTGTTTCATTCAGCCTGTTTTGTTAATAAAGGGGAAACCTGAAACGTCCATTTCATCTGTTTTCGTATATTAAATTGAAGCTTACATTCAATTTCACTTTGTTAGTTATTTCTTCAAGCTTCGAGCAGCAACATTTACATTACCCAGCATTTTAACCTGTTTAATTTTGGCATTTTTCCCCTATGGAGTCTGGAATGTTCCATCCCCTTATACCTGAGAACACGGACAGGCAGGCAGGTGATCGACCCACCGATTTAGAACTGTCTAAACTCTTGTTTTGATCCAACACAAAAACCACTTTATCGATTGTTAATTCAGGTAGATGATAATATAAACATTTGGCTTTCTGTATCTGTATCTGTATAGTTGGCGCTGAAGAAACCAATGGTCTGGTTGTATTTCAGCGGCGTCCTCATTGGGCGCGGGCCCGCCCATGTCAGTCGGGCCTTGAAATCGTTTAGGTGTGGTGCCATGATGACCAGTTCATCCAGCCCATTCCACTCCGAGATAGTTCTAATGATAAAGAATGTCTGTAGTTTTGTCTACGAGAGCTAAATCGGATTTTGTGACGTCATGAGGCAACCTGCCAAGTACAACGAAAAATTCGTAGAAAATACGAATTTTCGGCTCGACATATGTGATCCACCGTATCGAAGAGGTATTATGTCGGGATCCACTCGGTAAGGGAAATTGAATTCATAGCCACAAATATCCAACTTGGGTTTAATTTCTGTACTTTATGGTGGAGTATAAAGACTACTTCTTGCTTTGCAAAATCTTCTAAAGTCCAATTTCTCATCATTCTATCTCTAAATTCACTTTTTGGGGTCTGAATCATCCCGACATAATACCGTTTTGAGACGGAGGGTCACATATAGATAGAATGAAGTTGACGTCAATCGGGTCTTTGTTACTTACTTACTTAGGCCGCCCAACATGAGCCACACGTCTTCGCCATTCTGTCCTGTCCTCCATTAGCGTACGCAGCTCCCGGGTGTTGTCCATTCCTGTGTCATCTAGCAGACAGTCAATGTATGTTTTATTCTGCTTGCCTCTGTTTCTGGGTCTTTGTTTTGTTTTTTATACTCACTTAACTGTATTATCCGACTATAAGAGTGCATGGTTACTCTATAGATAGTAGACACTTGGCTAAGAAGTTCACATTATTGCTATCCGGAAGTATAACGGACCAACACACAAAACTGTGAGTAACCATGAGCGTTTATAGTCAGGTTAATACAGTTTAGTGAGAATTACTCATAAACGCGGATGGCAAAAAGCAATAACAAAGACCTGAATGACGTCACCTTCAAACTATCTATACAGAACTTCACTCGCCTCATTGACTCAATAAATCTTGTTGAGAAGGAAAGTTTAGTTCTTTAGAACCTATATTCAGATTTTTAGGGCGTTTTCCGATCATGTTCAGGACAAATTATTTATTTCTAAAGCTAATTAAAGTTAATTTTTCTATTTTTCCCTTGGAAAATACCAAATTTTTGAAATTTTCTAAGTCGACTGAAATTTTGGGATGGTCTTTTTCTAGTATTTATTTTTCTTTCTTGCTTTGTCTGGCCCCTTCCATACACACTTGTTCAGAACTTTCAAGTTGGCAGCTCACCATGAGGTCTCCTCGTGCCAACGATAACTGGATGGTGATGCTATAAATAGATCAAAACAATCAATGGAAGTTGATCCAAAAAGCCATGTAAACACAGAATCTATTCTGAGACCAAAAAAAAACACGGCCCTTCCTGAAAATCAGTGGTGTTGGAATTTCCACCGAAAAGGAAACAGTTTTATTGTTACAGCTTATGGCACTGGAATATATACGAATGTGGAATAGTTTTGAAATGTTTGTGATTGTCACTGATCACTGATGGTCTTAAGGAGGTTTCACATGTTATTGTATCCCAGTAAATCAAATGCATTTATTGGCAATAACCTTCAACAGTCGCGACGTCACTTCCCTCGTAATGACGCATAGTAACTTGGTAACTGGCTCTAAACTATCGGAACAATGGCGGACGACCTTATGAAATACTACTCCACCGAGCATAAAAGTGTGTCCAGAGGAGAAAAACAGTACTAATCTGATCATGTTTTGACTTTTATACATTCTGATCACATTATGACATGTGAAAAAGTTCTAGCCAGCATGAAGAGAATAGAGATTTTCTTTGTTTAGAACCAAGCTGCTGGTTGCTGGGCGGACGTGACATCAGACTATTCAATCCTATTAAACTGGTCGATGAGAGCACACGGTTTCAGACATTCAAAAAAGGGGAAATAAGAAAGGTTTACGAGATATAAACTAGAGCTTTTATATAGCGCAATATCCACTTAACGTGCTGAAAGCGCTTTACAACGGGTCCCTGGCCAATAGCAACACGTAACATGTAGAACGAGACATGACGCCTGTTGTGCGATATTACAAATGTTTTTTTTTCGACGGGTAAATATGTGACCCTTCGCCTCAAAACGGTATTAAGTCGGGATGGTTAAGATGTTGAAAATTGAATTTATAGCCAGAAATATCAGACTTGTGTTGAGTTTGTAAGTTTTATTGAGGAGAATGGATACCATATTTTAGGGTGCTAATGCCAACAATTTATATTTTTGACCAGTTTAACATTAAATTCGGCTTTTAGGCATCGGGTTAGTTCCGACATAATACCGTTTTGAGACGATGGGTCACATATATGTTCATATCGTAAGAATCAAACAAGTCGGCTATGAGATTTTCTTTCTTTTTTTTTTTTTTTTTTTTTTTTTCGAAAAAATGTCCTAAATATGACAGTATTTATTATGTTTCATATTTCCAAATGAAATTTTAATGTATCCATTATTGGTTGTGGCCTTTTTCTTCTCTCTGATATTTCATATATTTTACTTTATCCATTATTGGTTGTGGCCTTTTTCTTCTCTCTGATATTTCATATATTTTACTTTATCCATTATTGGTTGTGGCCTTTTTCTTCTCTCTGATATTTCATATATTTTACTTTATCCATTATTGGTTGTGGCCTTTTTCTTCTCTCTGATATTTCATATATTTTACTTTATCCATTATTGGTTGTGGCCTTTTTCTTCTCTCTGATATTTCATATATTTTACTTTATCCATTATTGGTTGTGGCCTTTTTCTTCTCTCTGATATTTCATATATTTTACTTTATCCATTATTGGTTGTGGCCTTTTTCTTCTCTCTGATATTTCATATATTTTACTTTATCCATTATTGGTTGTGGCCTTTTTCTTCTCTCTGATATTTCATATATTTTACTTTATCCATTATTGGTTGTGGCCTTTTTCTTCTCTCTGATATTTCATATATTTTACTTTATCCATTATTGGTTGTGGCCTTTTTCTTCTCTCTGATATTTCATATATTTTACTTTATCCATTATTGGTTGTGGCCTTTTTCTTCTCTCTGAGATTTCATATATTTTACTTTATCCATTATTGGTTGTGGCCTTTTTCTTCTCTCTGATATTTCATATATTTTACTTTATCCATTATTGGTTGTGGCCTTTTTCTTCTCTCTGAGATTTCATATATTTTACTTTATCCATTATTGGTTGTGGCCTTTTTCTTCTCTCTGATATTTCATATATTTTACTTTATCCATTATTGGTTGTGGCCTTTTTCTTCTCTCTGATATTTCTTATATTTTATTTTATCCATTATTGGTTGTGGCCTTTTTCTTCTCTCTGATATTTCATATATTTTACTTTATCCATTATTGGTTGTGGCCTTTTTCTTCTCTCTGATATTTCATATATTTTACTTTATCCATTATTGGTTGTGGCCTTTTTCTTCTCTCTGATATTTCATATATTTTACTTTATCCATTATTGGTTGTGGCCTTTTTCTTCTCTCTGATATTTCATATATTTTACTTTATCCATTATTGGTTGTGGCCTTTTTCTTCTCTCTGATATTTCATATATTTTACTTTATCCATTATTGGTTGTGGCCTTTTTCTTCTCTCTGATATTTCATATATTTTACTTTATCCATTATTGGTTGTGGCCTTTTTCTTCTCTCTGATATTTCATATATTTTACTTTATCCATTATTGGTTGTGGCCTTTTTCTTCTCTCTGATATTTCATATATTTTACTTTATCCATTATTGGTTGTGGCCTTTTTCTTCTCTCTGATATTTCATATATTTTACTTTATCCATTATTGGTTGTGGCCTTTTTCTTCTCTCTGATATTTCATATATTTTACTTTATCCATTATTGGTTGTGGCCTTTTTCTTCTCTCTGAGATTTCATATATTTTACTTTATCCATTATTGGTTGTGGCCTTTTTCTTCTCTCTGATATTTCATATATTTTACTTTATCCATTATTGGTTGTGGCCTTTTTCTTCTCTCTGAGATTTCATATATTTTACTTTATCCATTATTGGTTGTGGCCTTTTTCTTCTCTCTGATATTTCATATATTTTACTTTATCCATTATTGGTTGTGGCCTTTTTCTTCTCTCTGATATTTCTTATATTTTACTTTATCCATTATTGGTTGTGGCCTTTTTCTTCTCTCTGATATTTCATATATTTTACTTTATCCATTATTGGTTGTGGCCTTTTTCTTCTCTCTGATATTTCATATATTTTACTTTATCCATTATTGGTTGTGGCCTTTTTCTTCTCTCTGAGATTTCATATATTTTACTTTATCCATTATTGGTTGTGGCCTTTTTCTTCTCTCTGATATTTCATATATTTTACTTTATCCATTATTGGTTGTGACCTTTTTCTTCTCTCTGGGATTTCATATATTTTACTTTATCCCTGCAGATGCTGTCTCTGGACTTAATATTATATCAAGTCTATGTCTGAACCTGCCGAAAGACACTCTAACGGAATAATTCTAGGAGGTAACACGCAATTCATATTCAAGACGCCACCGTCTATTCCATATGAACTGCAGTCAAGATGTTGGTAAGTTTCCATTAATAAGTGTAAGTGTATCCAAGAAGTTTCCTCAATGGATAAATAATTGGATTCAATAGGTTGATGTCACGTCGCCCAGCAACGGCGGCCATCATGGCTCTAAACAAAGAAAATCTGTACTTTTTATTCTTCATGCTGGCTAGAACTTTTTCATATGTCATGTGATCAGAATGTATAAAAGTCAAAACATGATCAGATTCATAATGGGTTTTTTTTTTCCTCTGGATACGCTTTTATGATCGTCGGAGAAATATTTCATAAGGGCGTCCGCCATTGTTCCGATAGTTTAAAGCCAGTTACTAGGTTACTCTGCGTCATTACGAGGGAAATGACGTCACGACTGTTGAAGCCAATTAGAGTGAATCAAGCCATTCAATTATAATTTACATTAATGAATGGATTGGACGATTCGTATGTTTTCCATTATCTCAAAAGTATGAACATTGTAGCGATATGTAGGAGAGGTAGCAACTATGTAAGGACACATTTTAATAGACCCATAGATAACCACGCCTCTCGGACAGTCGTCATAATGTAAACAATGGTAGTGATTGGTTAACATAAGATACTACACAGGTTTTTACTATCGATAGTATGTGTCTAAGTAAATTACCCACTGTTTTACCTGTTGATCAATAAAACCAACCCAGAAAACTATGTCTATTTAAACGTTTATAATTTGATCGAGAAAATCGTGTGATAACTAGTCACCCATTTGGCGGTATAAAAACAATAACAATAATCAAAGAGAGGTTGATTTCATTCACGTTAATGTTGATAAATAACCAACTATGTTTGTCCGAGCACGTGTGAAGGTGTGTCACCTTCCATATTTTGATTGGTCAAAAATCTACTGGTTAATTTAGTAAAGTCATTTTCCTCAGACACAGAAGTTGCCTGGTGTCTCTTTCACCCTGTTGTAGATGGGGTTAAGATCCTGGCATCTCGACAGATAGTAATACCGTTTTATGCTTTAAAAAATAAATAGTAGTAGTAGTAGATGTGGCACGTTATATAGGGAAAAATTAGGTTCATAAGATAGGTAATTAATCCCACTCTTTAAGCCTCTCCTTAATTACCATCTATAGGAAAATCGTCACTTTCGTTACAATACTACCAAAATTTTTCATATTCATATTTCTTCCGTGCATCATAAGATTTAAAGTAAATGAACAGTGTGTTGTAGAGCATGTTTTGTTAAAGAAATTATGTATCGCAAGAACTTAACTGTTTTGTGTTTGAGTGATAAAAATGTATTTTTGTGTTAGTTTGGTGAGAGTTTTGGAGAAAATCATGAAAATGGCTGGTAAGGAGAGAGTCAAACAGAAATACATTATAAAGTAGTTTAGTCCTTTCATAGTTTCTTCTTTCTTCCTCTTTTCCTCTGCCTTGTCTCTCCACGGTACCCTGCATGACAGCCTTGCACAGTTTATCATGACTGATAGTGTGTCCGAACCATGACAGTGTGTCCGAACCATGACAGTGTGTCCGAACCATGACAGTGTGTCCGAACCATGACAGTGTGTCCGAACCATGACAGTGTGTCCGAACCATGACAGTGTGTCCGAGCCATGACAGTGTGTCCGAACCATGACAGTGTGTCCGAACCATGACAGTTTCCTTCTTTTCACTATTAGCAACAGTGGTTCCTGTCCTCCTGATCGATCTTCTACCTCTTCTAATATATGTGTCTGGCTGAGAAAACCCGGAAAGATGCGCAAATTTCATAAATTGAGTTATGTATGCAGTGGTGTAGACTACATCTTTTTGATCATTTACCACTTTAAATTTTCTTTCTATGTCTATTAGAACTCAAGTTATGAATTTTTGTCTGAATAAAATTTGTTGCTATGGGACAGACTTTATCTTCGATTTTGGCTCATATCTCAAATCAAAGCTTGCCGCATCTTCCCGGGTTTTCTCAGCCAGTCTCACAAATATCCCTATTTGTCCTCTGCTCCAAATATGAAAGTCTCCGGATTTTTCTGTTGCTCTTATTTTCAAAAGCACAGATTTGTTTTTCTAGATCTGCAGTGAGAGTCCATGTTTCACAGCCAAATAGCAGGATGGATAATCCGAGCTATCTGTACAATTAACCAGTAGATTTTTCACCAATCAAAACATGGGATTTGTGACACACCCTCACACGTGCTCGGACAAACATAGTTGGTTGTTTATAAACAATAACGTGAACTAATTCGACCTCCATCTGATCGTTGTTCTTGTTTTTATATTGACAAATGGGTGACTTGTTATCACACGATTTTCTTGATCATAATAAAAACGTTTAAGTTTACACATAGTTTTCTGTGTTGATTCTACTGATCAAGCGGTAGAACAGTGGGTATTTTACTTAACACATACCATCTATAGTAAAACCTGTGTAATTTGCTGTGTCTACCAATCACTGCCATTGTTTACATTATGACGATTGTCCGAGAGGCGTGGTTATCTACCGGTTAATTGTAACTTAACTCCAAAATCAATGTTCTGTGTATGTTGACCAGGGTACCAAAAGGTCAGCTGACCCATCATTTCCTTTCACCCGATATGATTTATGATATGATATGATATGGATAGTGTAAATGTTGCTGCTCGATTATTCATCTTAACTACGCCACTACCACATCATCTCATTCATCTGTGGTGTTTCAATCATCCTGTTTTGTTGATAAAGGGGAAACTCGAAACGTTCATTTGATCTGTTTTTGTAATTAAATTGAAGCTTACATTCAACTTCACGTTATTATTTATATGATATTGATAGAATAGAATGTAAGCTTCAATTTAATTACAAAAACAGATCAAATGAACGTTTCGAGTTTCCCCTTTATCAACAAAACAGGATGATTGAAACACCACAGATGAATGAGATGATGTATATATGTATATATATATAATATTATATATATATATATATATATATATATTAATATATATATTATTATTAAAATATATATATATATATATATATATATATATATATATATAATATATATATATATATATATATATATTGCAGTGCATAGCGGATATATCAATCGCGGTTATATCGACATCACGCTTATATCAACATGGCTTATATCAAAGTCCCGTATTTTTCGCTATATAGCATTAATAAATATTTATCGCCTATATCAACAACAATTTTACCACATGACGGTTATAACGGCAGGCGAACCGTAGTTACCGGCAATAATTTGTCTTTAAAATGAAATAAAAGATCAAGATATCCTGCAGTGAAGTAAAAAAAATAACAATCAAAGAAAATGCAGAGAAATCCCGTAAATTAACAGCCAAAGAAAAACCAAGATTCGACACTCCCCTGGCCGGGGAGATCGTGACTACCGTATGAGCTATCCACGATCCCCAAAAAAGTCGCTTCAAATTCTAGGCTATCGAGAGCCACTTCTCCCCGACTTCTTGAGGTCACGGGTTCAACACACACAAACTCCGCGAAGTTAGTTGGCCACCATTTAAGCTCAATAGCCAATATTCTCAACACAAACATGTAATATAGAAACGATTGAGACATTGAGTATGCTCAAGTATTCGGGTGAATTTTTAATTTAGAAAAGTGAGTGGAGCAGCCACTTATGTTGATAATAAAAAGAAATGAAGTGAGTAGGAAAGTGCCAGAAGACAACAGAGAATAAAATAGTAATAAGTAACATTTGCTTTTTTTAGCTGTTGGTCCAAGTAAAGATTTAGTGAAAATCCGATAATGTCAACGACAAACTCCACCGCTCCTTCACCCACCCACCCACACACACACACACCCACCCACCCACCCCCCCCCCCCCCCCCCACCCACCCACCCACACACGCACATTTCACACCCTCCCACCCTTCCTTCCACTCTCCTTTTAGTCTATACACCGACTTCCGCCGGCGACATTAACAGGAAGTATTAAACGCTATTGGCACGATGGGTGAAGATGATTTATTTTCACACCTTGATCGATCAATGGCCAATGAAGCTGAAAGCGTTCTACAGAATCGAATCGTAACACAACAAAAAATGAATGAAACAGCTTTTAAAAATAAGACAATTAAAAACAAAATACCAAACACGGAGCGTTTCGGACTCAAAACCCTTCTTGAGTCAAAAATAACAACAACAAAAAACAAAACAAAAAAACAACAACAAAACAATGAAAACAAATACATTACTAACAAAAACAGATCGACAACAGTGAAAATATATTCGATACGTCCTCTCTCGTGAACAATCTTGGGTTTTTTTGTTTTTGTTTTTTGTTTTTGTTTTTGTTTTTTTTTTGGGGGGGGGGGTTGTTGGCTGAGGAAAGATTTTGAACCGGAAACGTACCGTGTTTGGGTTTTTTTTTTTTTTGTATCTGTTTTATAAATTAAGATATATATATAGATAGAATGAGAGAGAGAGAGAGAGAGAGAGAGAGACAGAGAGAGAGAGATAGAGAGGAGAGAGAGAGGCTGAGAGAGAAAGAGAAAGAGAGAGATAGATAGATAGATAGATAGATAGATAGATAGATAGATAGATAGATAGATAGATAGATAGATAGAGAAAGAGAGAAAGAGAGAGAGAGAGAGAGGCTGAGAGAGAAAGAGAAAGAGAGAGATAGAGAGATAGATAGATAGATAGATAGATAGAGAGAAAGAGAGAGAGAGAGAGAGAGAGAGAGAGAGAGAGAGAGAGAGAGAGAGAGAGAGAGAGATTAGTTTTTTTGGTTTAAATCTGGCAGCCACTACAGCGTAAAAATAATATCCATATAAATAAAGATGGCCGATAAAACAAGATATTCCTCCACTTCCGGTTAACACGTAGGATCATCACGTAGGTCTTCTGTATTTTTTTAACGTGATCTATTTTGAGTAAAATGGATTTTCACAAGATGGCATGCAGTGTCCTCTTCAATATTTTACGACTGTAGTTTTTTTTATGTTTTTATAGCGCAATGTCCACTAAACGTGCTCAAAGCGCTTTACAAGGGGTCCCTGGCCAACAGCAACATTTAACATGTAGAACGAGACATGACGCCTGTTAGGCGATAATATATTTTTTTTCTCTCACAGAGACAACGCTATTAACGGCCAGGTACTCGTTTTACACCTGAGAACGGTGAGAGAATGTGAGTAAATTTGCATTTTCCAAGGGCTCAACTATGCGCCAAGCGAGGCTCGAACCCAGGACCTTCCAATCCGAAAGCGGGTGTCATACCACACAAGACCACATTGACAAGCAGAATTATCTGTCTTGAAAACAAAGCAATGCTGTTGTGTGATCTATGTGGTCTAGTGGTATGGCACTCGCTTTCGGATCGGAAGGTCCAGGGTTCGAGCCTCGCTCGGCGCATAGTTGAGTCCTTGTAAAAGGCTCTTTACTCACATTCTGTCACCGTACTCAGGTGTAAAATGAGTATCTGGCCGTTAACAGCGTTGTATCTGGCCGAAAAATATCTCCTAACAGGCGTCATGCCCCGTCCTAAATGTTAAGTGTTGCTGTTGGCCAGGGACCTCTTGTAAAGCACTTTGAGCACGTTCAGTGGATATTGCGCTGTTTAAAAAGCTCAATTTAATCTTAAGCAAAAATTTAGAACAGGAAAGTTTTATATCGCGAGTCGCTATTTTTTTTCAACCAAAATAGAATTTAATCTCTTTGTAAATTCATCTGAACTTTCTCTCGTCAGATTTTTGTCTCAATAAATCCCGTATTTCATTGAAATAGTTTTCGGTACATACAGTCGATCGGGAATTCCGATAGCTCAGTTGGTAGAGCACTCGCTTCAGACGCAAAGGGACCGAGATCGATCCCGGGTGCAGTCGAGTTTTTTGTGTCTTTATCTGACCCCCCTGTCGACTCACCAGTGAATGGGTAGCTGATTCTGTTAGACTTGGCGGAAAGTACTTTGCGATAGACTGGCGTCCTATCCAGAGGATAATGTAAATGTTGCTGCTCGAAGCTCGAAGAAAGAAAAAATAACTATGTGAAATTGAGTGTAAGCTTCAATTTAATAAACATTCAATTTCACATTGTTATCCAAAAAGGATAGCAAACCATTGCTATAGTCCGTTTCACGCTATAGAAACCGGGATAAATCCCGCGCTCCATGGGCCTAATAGCTCTGAAGGACTACTTAGGGTGATTCATGATTTGTTGTTTTGGGGGGTTTTGTATATTGTTTACCATTTTTGTTTGTTTGTTTTTTAATGCCTTTTTTTTTTTTTTTTGTTCCTTTTTGCTTGTTGTTGTTTTTTTTTTTTTAATGCCTTTTTGTGTTGTTCCTTTATTTTTGTTGTTTTGTTTGTTTTTTTTCTATTTCTCTTGGGGGAAAAGGGTGTGTGTGTGTGTGTGAGAGAGAGAGAGAGAGAGAGAGAGAGAGAGGGGGAGAGAGAGGGAGAGAGAGAGAGGAGAGAGAGAGAGAGAGAGAGAGAGAGAGAGAGAGGGGGGGGGGAGGATGATGTGCATTGATATCTTGGCCATTCGTGCAGGTTAAGCAGGTGGAATAAGAACGGGAAGATAATTAATTAGGCAGATGTTTCTTTTAATAACTGAATCAAATGAAAAAAATGAAACACGATAACGAGTTATTCTTGAGTTACTGTAGGTGGCTTTCAAAACGTCCTAAATCACATTCTGATAGAAAATGAGTTAACAATCTCAAGCTATTTTTTTTTTTTGGACTCCATAGAATGACCAGAGAAAATTTGGAGTTTCAGCTCGGTGGTACGGGCTTTGCTTTCGTACCCGAAAGGTACCAAGTTCGATCCCAAGCTATCCATAGAATCACCAGAGAAAATTTGGAGTTTCAGATCAGTGGTACGGGCTTTGCTTTCGTACCCGAAAGGTACCAAGTTCCAATCCCAAGCTATCCATAGAATCACCAGAGAAGATGTGGAGTTTCAGATCAGTGGTACGGGCTTTGCTTTCGGACCCGAAAGGTACCAAGTTCCAATCCCAAGCTGTCTTCTGGACTCCATAGAATCACCAGAGAAAATTTGGAGTTTCAAAACACTCAGTGTATTGTTCTATGATGAGGCAAACAAGACACCTATTTTCCTCTTTAAGTCAATAAATAAATTTGCGCTTTTCTTTAAACGTGAGCTTTTATATAGCGCAATATCCACTAAATGTGCTTAAAGTGCTTAACAAAGGTTCACTGACCAACCGCAACACGTAACATGTAAAACGTGACATGACATGCCGCCTGTTAGTAGGCTATGTTACAATCTTTTTCGGACGGAGACAACGTTGTTATCGGCCAGATAGGTACTCATTTTACACCAGAGTACAGTGACAGAATGTGAGTAAAAGGCCCTTTTCCAATGACTCAACTATGCGCCGAGGACCTTCCGATCCGAAAGCGAGTGTCATACCACTAGACCACATAGCCAAACAATGAAATAAATGGGACTTGGTGCGTTCTGAAAGTCAGCTACTCGTATGATGTGGATATTATGAAATAATGTAATATAATAAATAATAATAATAATAATAATAATAATAATAATAATAATAATAATAATAATAATAATAATAATAATATAATAATAATAATAATAATAATAATAATAATAATAATAATAATAATAATAATAATAATAATAATAATATATAATAATAATAATAAATAATAATAATAATAATAATATAATAATAATAATAATAATAATAATAATAATAATAATAATAATAATAATAATATAATAATAATAATAATATAATAATAATAATAATAATAAATAATAGATAATAATAATAATATAATAATAATAATAATAATAATAATATATAATAAATAATAATAATAATAATAATAATAAATAATAATAATAATATATAATAATAATAATAATAATATAATAATAATAATAATAATAATAATAATAATAATAATAATAATAATAATAATAATAATGTCATTTATCATTCATTGGAGTAGCAGCTGCTTACCCAAACGTGACAGAAAGAGATGATTTTTCAGTTTCTTTCTGAATCTTTCTAGGGATGTTGATTCATATAATTTGTTACAGTGAATAACATAATCAGTCGGATGGTGAAAAGGTTTGAACCGACATATTGTCAAGTTTGGTTAGAAGTCAATTTTAATCAAAAATGAGTTCTTGTCATAAATGATTAAATCAACCCTTCTTGTACATCTTCGGGAAATATCAAAACTTAATTTCACTTCTAAATATTTTTTACAGCTAGTCAAGTTGAAAAAGAATGAAATTTGAGAACAGTTGCTGGATACCTTTCCCATACATCTGACCAGAACTTCATGAAAAATGCTCTGGTGAGCTTATTCCTTCAGAAAATGAAAAAAAAAGCAAATCCAAAATTTTCACCATCCGACTGATTATGTCATGCATTGACACATATTGTTAATATAATTCATACAGGAAATAAACCGAACACTTCCCTGAGATAAGATGTTTGTAAAATCACACATTGCAGGTATTCATCTAAGTGTTATAAACATTAGTCCGATGTGCGTGGGCATAAAAAAGTGACAGATTATTCGATTTGATTAATTAAGCTTTATATAGCGCGATATCCAATAAATGTGCTCAAAGCGCTTTACAAGGGGTCAATGGTCAACAGCAACATTTAACATGTAGGACGGGACATGACGCTGGTTAGGCGATATTACAATTTTTCGGACACAGACATCGCTGTTAACGGCCAGGTACTCATTTTACACCTGAGTACGGAGAGAATGTGAGTAAAGAGCCTTCTCCAAGGACTCAAC
>NC_088366.1:10950458-10968521 GCF_034508935.2 Berghia stephanieae | reverse complement strand
ATACATATGAATCTATTCTCTCATCACTTTTTTGTGCGGCTATGCATGTGATCTTGTGAAATGACACTCGCCTTTGGATCGGACGGTACTGGATTCGAGTCCCGCTCTGAGTGGCGCATAATTGAGTCCATGGAAAAGGCTCTTTACTCGCATTCTCTCACCTTGTTCACTGTTAAAATGAGTACCTCGCTGTTTACAGCGTCGTCTCTGTCGGGAAACAATTGCAATATCGCTTAACAGTCATGTCTCGTCTAGCATGTTTTTATGTTGGCCAAAGACCCTTATAAAGTGATTTGAGCACCTTTATTGAATATAGCGGTATATATAGCGCAAGTAAATTTTTCTCTCTTTCTCTTTCTCTCTCCCTCTCTCTCTCTCTCTCTCTCTCTCTCTCTCTCTCTCTCTCTCTCTTCTTCTCTCTCTCTCTCTCGACATGTTAGATTATTATAGCTATTGCTACATATGATGCGAATATCTTGGACGGTTATTGATGCTATGAGTTTAGGTAAAATGCTCACAACATCCACCAGTCGGAAATAACGTACCGTCATACAAAACTACGAGTAACCTTGAACGTTAAAAGTCTGATTGATATAATTTAGTGAGAACTAATTACCAAAATGACTGCCTTAATACAATAACAAAGAGTGGAATGATGTCAATTTCGTTCCTTCAACAGTCTAATTGATATAATTTAGTGAGAAGTAATCACTATTGTGCGCAAGACGAAAGATAGCATAACAGACAGTAACTGGGATCGGTTCTGTCGGCCACATAGCCTCACTATTAATTAAAATTTATTTCTAATTTCACCAATTTTTGGAGTAAACACACAGTTCTTAGTATCAAACCTATTGTAAATTTGACGCTGATCACGAATCCGACGTGAAAACAGCGAAAATCCGAAAAAAAATTGTCACTTTTTTATACTGCCACGCCCCCTATCGCCGATCGCTCAAAAAAATATCTGCCGTATGTGGGCAAAAATCATCTGCGATAAACGCAGGGATCGGGTCACAGCGATAGGTCATCCGTCCGCTTCCAGCGGATGTCGACGTCTATGGAGGGCTTAAAACCTTTAAGAACAAACAAATACCTAAGGGCTCATCCACATCAGAGATGACTCCGACGACCCGGCACTGCCGTCCTCTGCCGTCTTCCGGATAAAGACGTCGGGCACGGACAAAATACTAAGAATAAAGAGAAGAGCCATTAGACCTACCCATAGACCGAGCTCGAAATAAAATGACAGAGGACGTTGGGTGCTTGGTATAGTTAGGTCTAGCGGCTCTTCTCTTTATTCTTAGTATTTGTCCGTGCCCAACGTCTGGGTGGGGTTCCTGACCTCCTATAGTGTGCAGCAGGGAGGTACTTACTTTGTCTTCTATTACTACTACTACTACTACTACTACTACTACTACTACTACTACTACTACTACTACTACTACTACTACTACTACTACTGCTGCTGCTGCTGCTGCTGCTGCTGCTGCTGCTGCTGCTTCTGTCGTTATCCTGGGTGGGGTTCCTGACCTCCCATAGTGGGCAGGGAGGTACTTACTGTGTCTTCTATCCCCCTATATCTGTTTTCCAACATGCTTTCTATCTTTGTCTTGGAATGAGATTACTTGGTTTTGTGCGGCTATGTGGTCTTGTGGTATGACACTCGCTTTCGGATCGGAAGGTCCTGGGTTCGAGCCTCGCGCTCGGTGCATAGTTAAGTCCATGGAAAAGGCTCTTTACTCACTTTCTCTCACCGTACTCAGGTTTAAAATGAGTACCTGGCCGTTAACAGCATTGTCTCTGTCTGAAAAATTGTAATATCGCCTAACAGGCGGCATGTCCCGTCCTACATGTTAAATGTTGCTGTTGACCAGGGACCCATTGTAAAGCGCTTTGAGCACATTAAGTGGATATTGCGCTATATAAAGCTCAATTATTTTGTCCTAGCCCTGGCCTGATACCCTGAGGGAGACAATCAAATATATGGTTAATTTTGGGAGATGATATTTATTTCCTTGTAAATCGTCTCCCTGTTATGCACTGTATTGTTTTGTTTACATGTTATATATGATTTGTAAATATTTGAGTGTGTTCCCCTTAGCAGGGGCCTGTGCTTGTGTCTGGATGTAACTTTTAGATGATCTCAAACTAAGTACTTTGATAGTGTGCTCTTGGAATCTAACATCTGTTTCCTATTTGAACCAATTCCCCTTTGTCTTACTTTTTCTTGGGTGCTTTAATTTAATTCTAGAACTTTTTACTATCCCATTTTCTTCCTATTTACTGGCGCTGATATGACCTAAATGTGTTGCAAAGGCCGTAAAACCCTTAAAAACAAACAAACAAAACAAACGTCTTTATCCGGAAAACGGCAGAGGACGGCAGTGCCGGGTCGTCGGTGTCAGTCTCTGGTGTGGGTTAGCCCTTAGTCAAAAATTAAAATTAAAAAAAAAAATTTAAGATTGAGCGAAGTCCCGGGTTTTAAGAGTTTTTGCCAAGATGAGAGTCATTTAAATCGATCGATATTTGAAGGACGAGTTTTCTGGCCAAATTTTTAAATATGGGTTTTTCCAGAGTACGGGTGTAAATAATAAAACTTACAGGACAGTCAGAGATGTGAGTGTAGAGGCCAAAATTAGATAGGAAATAATTGATGTGACGTCATATCCGCTTCGCTTCCGGTTCTTTAATTCTTGTTCAACAATGAATGGTCGGTAGTCGACAATTAGATATTAGTGATAATAAATTGGCCAGTTTTGCTGGGGATAAAAATGTATGTATGCTGGTTTTAAATAATATGTATCTTTGTGTGTGTGTGTGTTTGTGTGTGTGTGTGTGTGTGTGTGTTTGTGTTCGTGATAGTGTGTTAAAAGCTTTTAAATTCATTTTGCACAACATTGCCATCTGGAAATATTACGGACCAAAACAGAAAACACCGTATAACCAGGATGGCAATGTTGTGATTTTTTTTTAGCCAAGCGCACAGCATCCATAGATTTGCTTGAGAATGTCACCTCATTTTATAATAATATATTGATGCTGTCTAAAAAAAACCTCACAACATCCGCCAGCCGGATAAAACGTACAAAAAACTGTGTGTAACCTTTTACGTTTAATAAACTTTATGGTCTGATTCAAACATTTAATGAGAACTACTCATGAAAATGGCTGGGTAGAAACAATAACAAAGACTTGATTGACGTCAACTTCGTTCTATCTATATTATGGTTCTCTGTATATTTCCATCATTTTTCCATGCCTCGACTTAGATCGCACTTTTTTCACAGATTTGTAAATAGGATTCAATAGTCGTAACGTCACTTCCTTCCTAATGACGCATGGTAACTCTAAACTATCGGAACAATGGCGGACGCCCGTATGACATATTTCCCAGGCGAGCATAAAAGCGTATCCAGAGGGGGGAAAAAGCGCATAAATTTGATCATGTTTTGACTTTTACACATTCTGATCACAAGACATATGAAAAGTTCTAGCCAGCATGAAGAATAAAAAGTAATGATTTTCTTTGTTTAGAACCAAGATGGCCGCCGTTACCGGGCGGCGTAACATCAGACTATTGAATCCTATTGATAACTGCGATCATGATATGATAAATTATTGTAAAGCCGAGCAGGGCATCATCATCATGCTTGTTGTCGCCAATAAAAACAAGGGGAGATAACGCGAGAAATGAAAATACTTGGATTAAATGAAGAAAAGATGGGAGGGGAAAACCCAAGGATCAAAAAATACCACTCTGTCCTACTATGGAAAAACCCATATTTTAAGATTTGGTCAGGAAACTCGTCCTCTTCAAATATCTCGATCGGATCGGAAGTACCTGGGTTCGAGCCTCGCTCGGCACATAGTTGAGTCCTTGGAAAAGGCTCTTTACTCACATTCTCTCACCGTACTCAGGTGTAAAATGAGTACCTGGCCGTTAACAGCATTGTCTCTGTCCGAAAAAATTATAATATCGCCTAACAGGCGTCATGCCCCGTCCTACATGTTAAGTGTTGCTGTTGGCTGGGGACCCCTTGTAAAGCGCTTTGAGCACGTTTAGTGGATTTTGCTCTAGATAAAAGCTCAATTTAATTTATATTACACTCATCTTGGCAAAAAGAAAAATTTTTAAAAATCTCAAACCTGGGACTTCACGAAGTAATATCAGCATACATGTGAGTTTTTTTTTTCCAAGAATAGGGTGATTTAAATCGATCGATATTTGAAGGACGAGTTTTCTGACCAAATTTTAAAATATGGGTTTTACCAGAGTACGTCAGCACTGACTGGATCTACCCCAAAGATACAAGAGACAAATAAATATAATATTATTTCTGAGGGATTTCCACACATCATTACAGAGTTATTCTAACGGAAGTCCAAATTATTATGTTGTGACAAAGTGAGAGAGGAATGAATTACCAGCCAGCCGATATTACAGTTCTATTATTGTTTGTGTAATAATATGATGATCAAGTTGGCCCCAAAGAATGACAACAAACTTGTTTACCCACTGAATCAAGAGATAAAAAGTTAACACGGCCAGATAATTGTTGTTTACAATGCTGATGTCAAAATTGATGAAGAGGATTGGCGGGGTATTTTTTTTTTTTTTGGCCACACCTGGATTTTCCAGCAGACTCAGTTTCCCGTTTGGCTTTTTTAACGTCAGATTTTAAATTATTATTTGAGCATTTTTTTTACAAAACCTTGTTTGGAACAAAATATCAATTTTGGATGTATTTTGTGTGTGGGGCTTATATAAGTTTTTTTTTTATATGTGTTCGTTTGTATTCTTTTGATTTGTTTGTTTTGGTGTTTTGTTTTTTTTTTTGTTTTTTTGTTTTTTTTTTGTTTTTTTTTTGTTGTTCTTTTGTTGTTGTTTTTTTGTTTTTGTCTTTTTGTCTTTTTAACATAATATATCTCTGTATGTTTAATAAACGAACGAACTAAAGACGAGTATTTATTTTTACTGGTTTTAGTCCTCAAAATGGCAACGCATATTCAATGGGCATGATCTATATTACATTTCCATGTGCTCGGGGTCATTGGTCACATTGTAAAGTGTGCTCAAAATGACCCACATAGTGAAATGTTTCTTAGTTTGAGAAATATCCAACGTTACAATTGGTCATTTTGCTCAGCGTGACTCGTGGGTATGTTTACAACTTTCATAAACAAATCAGCGTGTTTAGATGCATTGAGAAATGTCCAATCGGTGGACAGCAACAAATCATGTGATTGATGACAAGGTTGGACGAAAACATGAATATAGATAGTATGCGCTTGGCTAAGAAGCTCATAACATTGCCATCCGGAAGTAAAACGGACCAACATACAAAACTGTGTGTAACCATGAACGTTTATAGTCGGGTTAATACAGTTTAGTGAGAATTACTCATGAACGCGGATGGCAAAAAACAACAACCAAGACCCGAGTTACGTCATCTTCGAACGATCTATAGATCGCTCCCATTGTTAGTCAAGGCACGTGTTAAAGGCATTGATATTTTTTTTTGTTAATCGAAGTCTCATTTTTCTTTTTAAACTTTTCCCATATTTATGAATGCGATTAGGTTAAATTTAGCATTGTAGCCTGATTAATTTTGGCATTTTTTTGGCATTTTGTCTGGAATTTCCCATCCACCTAAACCTGGTAACACCGATAAGCACGTGACCCACCCGTCGATTTAGAACTGTTTGAACTCATGTTTTGTTCCAACAAAAAAATAAATAACAATGTAAAATTGAATGTAAGCTTCAATTTAATATACGAAAACATATAAAATGGACGTTTCGGGTTTCCCTTTTTAACAACAAAACAGGATGAATGAAACATTACAGACGAATGAGATAATGTAGTGTTTCATTCAGCCTGTTTTGTTAATAAAAGGGAAACCCGAAACGTCCATTTCATCTGTTTTCGTATATTAAATTGAAGCTTACATTCAATTTCACTTTGCTAGTTATTTCTTCAAGCTTCGAGCAGCAATATTTACATTACCCAGCATTTTAACCTGTTTAATTTTGGCATTTTTCCCCCTATGGAGTCTGGAATGTTCTATCCCCTTCTGAGAACACCGACAAGCAGGTGATCGACCCACCGATTTAGAACTGTCTAAACTCTTGTTTTGTTCCAACACAAAAACCACTTTATAGATTGTTAATTCAGGTAGATGATAAACGTTTGGCTTTCTGTATCTGTATCTGTATGGTTGGCGCTGAAGAAACCAATGGTCTGGTTGTATTTCAGCGGCGTCCTCATTGGGCGCGGGCCCATGTCAGTCGGGCCTTGAAATCGTTGAGGTGTGGTGCCATGATGACCAGTTCATCCAGCCCATTCCACTCCGAGATAGTTTTAATGAAGAAAGAATTTCTGTAGTTTTGTCTACGAGAGCTAAATCGGATTTTGTGACGTCATTATGAAACCTGCCAAGTACAACGAAAAATTCGTAGAAATACGAATATTCGGCTCCACATATGTGATCCACCGTATCGAAGAGGTATTATGTCGGAATCCACTCGGTAAGGGAAATTGAATTCATAGCCACAAATATCCAACTTGGGTTTAATTTCTGTACTTTATGGTGGAGTATAAAGACTACTTGATTTGCAAAATCTTCTAAAGTCCAATTTCTCATCATTCTATCTCTAAATTCACTTTTTTTGGGGTCTGAATCATCCCGACATAATACCGTTTTGAGACGGAGGGTCACATATAGATAGAATGAAGTTGACGTCAATCGGGTCTTTGTTACTTACCTACTTAGGCCGCCCAACATGAGCCACACGTCTTCGCCATTCTGTCCTGTCCTGTCCTCCATTAGCGTACGCAGCTCCCTGGTGTTGTCCATTCCTGTGTCATCTAGCAGACAGTCAATGTATGTTTTATTCTGCTTGCCTCTGTTTCTGGGTCTTTTTAATTACAAAAACAAAATAAAATTGAACGTTTCGATTTTCCCCCTTTAAATCAAAAAAAACGGGTTTGATTGAAAAAAACCAAACAGATGAATGAGATGATTTTTAAAATTTTTATTTTTTTTAAATAAAAATATAATAATAAAAAAATAAAAATAAACAAAAAAAAAAAAGAAAAAAGAAAAAAATTTAAAATTTTTTTAATAAAAAAAAAAAAAGAAATATAAAAAAAAATAAAAAAAAAAAATAATATAAAATAAAAAACTTTTAAACTTTCCCCCTTGGCATTACCAACGCGGAAACCCGACACACCCCAAACAAAAAGGCTTATATAAACCTCCCAAAAATTTTTTTCCTTTTAGGAAAATAGCAAAAAAAAATTTTTTAACCGGCCTTTTTATCAACAAAAATTTTAAACCCACATGAGGGGTTAAAAACCGGCCCAAAGGGGGGAACCCCGTAGTTACCCGGCAATAATTTGTTTTTAAAAAAATGAAATAAAAAAAAATCAAATATCCGCAGGGAAGTAAAAAAAAAATAAAAACCCATCAAAAAAAGCAGAGAAACCCCCCGGAAATTAACACCAAAGAAAAACCAAGATTCGACCCTCCCCGGGCCCGGGGGAGTTTGGGGGACTCCCGGGTATGACTACCACGTTTCCCCAAAAAAGTCGTTTCCCAAAAATTCTGGGCTTTTTCGAGACCCAAACTTCCCCCCCCGACTTCTTGAGGTCACGGTTCAACACACACAAACTCCGGGGAAGTTATTGGGCCACCATTTAAGCTAAATTACCCCAAATTCTCAACAAAAAACATTTAAAAATAGAAACGTTTGAGACATTGAGTATGCTCAAAAAACCCGGGTGAATTTTAATTTAAAAAAAGTGGGGTGGAGCAGCCATTTTGTTGTAAAAAAAAAAATAAAGTGAGTAGGAAAGGCCGAAGACAACAAGAATAAAATAGTAAAAAAGGAAAATTTTTTGCTTTTTTTGGGCTTTTGGGGGCCAAGTAAAGATTTAGTAAAATCCGATAATGTCACGCCCAAACTCCCCCCTTTCCTTCACCCACCCACCCACACACACACACCCACCCCCCCACCCCCCCCCCCCCCCCCCCCCCCACGCCACCCACAAACGCAAAAATTTCACACCCTCCCCAAACCCCCCTTCCACTCCCCTTTTAGTCTATACACCGACTTCCGCCGGCGACTTTAAACGGGGAAAGAATTAAACGCAAATTGGCACGAGGGGTGAAGATATTTATTTTCACCCCTTTTTCGACCCAAGGGCCCAAATAAAGCTGAAAGCTTTTTCTCCCAGAATCAAATCTAACACAAAAAAAATTTGAATGAAACAACTTTTAAAAATAAAAAATTTAAAAAAACAAAAAACCAAACACGGGGGGCTTTTGGACTAAAAAACCCTTCTTGAGCCCAAAAAATTTAAACAAAAAAAAAAAAAAAAACAAAAAAAAAAAACAACAAAAAATTTGAAAACAAATAAAATATTTAACAAAAACCGATCGAAAACCCCGTGAAAATATTCGATACGTCCTCTCTCTTGAACAATCGGGGTTTTTTTTGTTTTTTTTTTTTTTTTTTTTTTGTTTTTTTTTGGGGGGGGGGGTTTTTGGGCTGAGGAAAGATTTTAAAACCCAAAACAAACCGTTTTTGGGGTTTTTTTTTTTTTTTTGTATCTGTTTTTTTAAATTAAGAATAAAATAAAATTTAAATGAGAGAGAGAAGAAAGAGAGAGAGAGAGGAGGAGAGAAAGAGGAGAGAGAGAGACAGAGAAGAGAGATAGAGAGGAAGAAGAGGCTGGGGAGAGAAAGAAAGAGAGGAAAGATAGATAGTAGATGGGATAAAGATAGAAAATAGATAGAAGATAAAATAAGAAAAATAGAAAAGGAGAGAAAGAGAGAAAGAGAGAGAGGAGGCTGAGAGAGAAAAAAAAAAGAGAGAGATAGAAAATATAGATAATAGATAGAAGCGGAGAAAGAGAGAGAGAGAGGAGAGAGGAGAGAGAGAGAAAAGAGAGAGAGAGAGAGAGAGAGAGAGGAGATTATTTTTTTTGGTTTAAAATCGGGAAAGCCACCCCGCGTAAAAAAAAAATATCCATATAAAAAAAAAGTTTGGCCCGGGATAAAACAAAAAATTTTCCCTCCATTTTCCTTTAAACACGTGGGATCATCACGTAGGTCTTCTGTTTTTTTTTAACGGATCTTTTTTGAGTAAAAAGGGATTTTCACAAGAGGCATCAGTGCCCCTCTTAAATTTTTTTAACGACTGTAGTTTTTTTTTTATTTTTTATAGCGCAATGCCCCTTTTAAAACGTGCTAAAAGCGTTTAAAAGGGGGGTCCCTGGCCAACAGCAACTTTTAACATTAGAACGGACATGAGGGGCCTTTTGGGCCCGAAAATATAATTTTTTTCTCTCACAGGACAACGCTTTTAAAGGGCCGGGGACCCCCGTTTTAAAAAACCTGAAAAGGGTTGAGAAAAATGTGAAAAATTTTTGCTTTTTCCAAAGGGGCTCAACTAGGCGCCAAGCAAAGGCTCGAACCGGCCCTTTCCTTTTCCGAAAGGCGGGTGTCATACCAAACAAGCCACATTGACAAGCAAATTTAATCTGTCTTGAAAACAAAAAATTTCTGTTGTGTGATCTATGGGTCTAGGGGTAGGGCACCGCTTTGGGAAGGGAAAAGGTCCGGGGTTTTCGAGCCTCGCTCGGCGCATATTTTACCCTTTTAAAAGGCTCTTTCCTCACATTCTGTCCCCGTACCCCGGTGAAAAGGATTTCGGGCCTTTAACAGCTTTGAAATTCGGGCCGAAAAATATCCCCCAAACAGGCGTCAGGCCCCGTCCTAAATGTTAAGTGTTGCTTTTTGGCCGGGGACCTCTTGTAAAGCATTTTGAGCACGTTCATTGGAAATTGCCTTTTAAAAACCCTCAATTTAACTTAAGAAAAAATTTAGAACGGGAAAAAGTTTTATATCGCAAAGTGGGCTTTTTTTTTTAAAACCAAAAATAAAAATTAATCTCTTTGAAATTTAAAACTGAATTTTTCTCTCGTCAGATTTTTGCCCTCAATAAATCCGTATTTCATTGAAATATTTTTTGGGAAAAAAACAGTCGATGGGAAAATTCCGATAGCTCATTTGGTGGGAGCACTCGCTTCAGCCCAAAGGACCGAGATCGCCCCCGGGGCAGTCGATTTTTTTTGGTGTCTTTATCTGACCCCCCCCTGCGACTCCCCAGTGAATGGGACTGTTTCTGTTAGACTTGGCGGAAAGTATTTTTGGGCGATAGACTGGCGCCCTATCCAGAGGATAATGTAAATGTTGCGCTCGAAGCTCGAAGAAAAAAAAAAATAACTAGGGAAATTAGTGTAAGCTTAAATTTAAATTAAACTTAAAATTTTCAAAATTTTTTTATCCAAAAAAAGGTAGAAAACCCAATTGCTAAAGGTCCGTTTCAACCGCTATAAAAACCCGGGATAAATCCCGCGCCCCGGGCCAAAATTAGCCTGAAGACTACTTAGGGTGATTCATGTTTTTTGTTGTTTTGGGGGTTTTGATTTTGGGTTTTACCATTTTTTTTTGTTTTTTTTTAATCCCTTTTTTTTTTTTTTTTTTGTTCCTTTTTTTGTTTTGTTTTTTTTTTTTTAATGCCTTTTTGGTTGTTCCTTTTTTTTTGTTTTTTTGGGTTTTTTTTTTTTTCTTTTTCTTTTTTGGGGAAAAAAAGGGTGGGTTTGTGTTTTTGAAAAGGAGAGAGAGAGGAGAGAGAGGAGAGAGAGGGGGGAGAGAGAGAGAGGAGAAGAGAAAAGAGAGAAGAGAAGAGAGAAGAGGGGGGAGGAATGTTGGGCCATTGATATTTTGGGGCCTTTCCCCCGGCATTTTTAAGGGCAGGGGGAATTGGAACGGGAAAAAATTTAAATTTAGGCAAAATTTTTTCTTTTAATCCCCTGAATAAAATTTGAAAAAAATGAAAAAACGATAACGAGTTTTCCCTTGGGGTTACTGTAGGGGGGTTTTTCAAAACTCCAAAATAAACATTCGAAGAAAAAGAGTTAAAAAAATTCAACTTTTTTTTTTTTTTTGGACTCCAAAAGCCAGAAAAAATTTGGAGTTTCACTCGGTGGTACGGGCTTTGTTTTTGGGACCCGAAAGGAAACCAAGTTCGATCCCAAGCTATCCAAAACCCACCAGAGAAAATTTGGATTTTCAGATCAGGGGGTTAGGGGTTTTGGGTTTTTCGTCCCCCAAAAAGGTACCAATTTCCCAATCCCAAGCTTCCATAAAATCACCAGAGAAATGTGGAGTTTCAAAACAGTGGAAACGGGCTTGTTTTTCGACCCGAAAGGAACCAATTTTCCAATCCCAAGCGTTTTCTGACTCCATAGAATCCCAGAAAAAATTTTGGATTTTTAAAAACCCACTCAGGGAATTTTTCCCTAATAAATGGGGCAAACAAAAACACCTTTTTCCCTTTAAGTCAAAAAAAAAATTTGCGCTTTTCTTTAAACTGACTTTTAAAAAGCCAAAAACCACTAAAGGGGCTTAAAGTCCTTAAAAAAGGGGTTCCCACTGCCCCAACCGGGCAACACGAACATGTAAAACTGAAAATGACAGGCCGCCTTTAGTAGGCATTTTACAATCTTTTCGGACGGAGACAACTTTGTTATGGGCCAAAAGGGTACTAAATTTTAAAACCAAGTACATGCCCAGAATGGGGAGAAAAAGGGCCCTTTTCCAATGACTCAACTATGCCCCGGGGGGGCCCTTCCGACCCGAAAGCGGGGTCCAACCACTAGCCCACATACCAAACAAGAAAAAAAATGGGATTTGGTGCGTTCTAAAGCAGCAAACTCGTAGATGTGGATTTTATAAAAATAATGTAATTAAATAAATAATAATAATAATAATAATAATAATAATAATAATAATAATAAATAATAATAAAAAATAATAATAATAATAAATAATAAAAATTTAAATAAAAAAATAATAATAAAAATAATAATAATATTAAAAATAATAAAAAATAATAATAAAAAATAAAAATAATAATAATAATAATAAGAAATTATAATAATAAAAATAAATAATAAAATAATAATAATAAAAATTAAAAAATAATAATAAAAATTAATAATAAAATAATAATAATAATAAATAAAAATAATAAAAAATAAAAAATAATAATAATAATAAAAAATAATAATAAAAAAAATATAAATTAATAATAATAATAATAATGTAATAATAAAAAAAAATAATATTAATAAATTAATAATAATAATAAAAAAAAAAATTTTTTTAATAAAAATAAAATAAAATAATAATAATTTTTAAAAAATAATAAAAAAAGAGGTCCCGGTTAAAAATTTTTGGGGATAGCACGCTTCCCCCCAAAAACGTGACAAAAGAGATGTTTTTTCCCCAAGTTTCTTTCTGAATTTTTCCCTAGGATTTGTTTCAAAATAATTTGTTACAGTGTTTAACATAACCCAGCCCGGATGGTAAAAATTTTTTGAACCGACATATTGCAATTTTGGGTTAAAGAATCAATTTTAAACAAAAATGGGGTTCTTGTCAAAAATTATTAAATAAACCCCTTTTTTTGTACATCTTCGGGGAAAAATCAAAAATTTAATTTTACTTCTAAAAATTTTTTTCAGCTAGTCAAGTTGAAAAAAATGAAATTTGAGAACAGTTTTCTGGATACCTTTTCCCATAAAATCTGACCCCGAACTTCCCTGAAAAATGCTCTGGTGAGCTTATTCCTTTAGAAAATGAAAAAAAAAAAAAAACAAATCCAAATTTTCCCCCATCCACTGATTAAAGCATGCAATTTACACATATTTTTTAAAAATAATTTTTTACCGGAAAAAAACCCCAAAACCCTTTCCCGAGAAAAAGATTTTTTGTAAAATCACACAATTTCAGGGATTCATCAAGTGTTAAAAAACATTAGTCCCCAAGGGGGTGGGCAAAAAAAAGTGACAGAATTTAAACGATTTTATTAATTAAGCTTTTATATAAACCGATAAAACCCAAAAAATGGCCAAAACGCTTTTTCAAGGGGGCAAAGGTCAAAAAAACCCTTTAACATGTAGGGGCGGGGCATGAAAGCTGGTTTTGGGGGGATATTACCCTTTTTTTGGACACAGGGCATCGCGGGAAAGGGCCCGGGACCATTTTAAAACCCGAGTACGGGGAGAAGTGAGTAAAGACCTTCTTTCCCAAGGGCTCAAATATGCGCCGAGGCGAGGGTCGAACCCCCAACCTTCCGACCGAAAGCGAGTGTCCCCCACAAATAACCACATAGCCGCACATAAAAAAGGGGAGCTGTCATAATATTATTTTAATTTTGGGTTGTAAAACATGGGCTGATAGATTTTTATCTTCCTTTTAACGGTGTTTTTTGTCCATAAAATTAATTAATGTATTCGATTGTACGTGGGAAAAACATAAACCCTGTGGGCCTTTTTCTCTCTCTCTCTCTCCCCTCACTCTCTCTCTCTCTCTCTCTCCTTTAATCTCCCCTCCTCCTCCTCACTCCCTCTCCACTCCCCTCCCTCTCTCTCTCTCTCTCTCCCCTTTTTTCTCTCTTCCCCTCCTTTTCTCCTCCTCTCTTCATCTCCTCTTTTCCCCTCTCTCTGTTTTAAAAGGTTTTTTTTTGTCCCTTCGTTGTTAATGACCCCAATTTTTCAATGTTATTACAGGGACTTTTTTTTTGTATACATGTTTTTTTATTTGGGAAAATGAATTTTTATTTTTTTTGAAACTTGCCCCACTTTTAAAATAATAATAATAAAAATAATAATAATAATGATAATTAAAAAAATAATAATAAAAATAAATAATAAAATAAAAAATAATAATAATAATAAAAAAAAAATAAAAATAAAAATAATAATAATAAAATTTAAAAAAATAATAAAATAATAAAATTTAAATAATAAAAATAATTTATGATAATAAAAATAATAATAATAAAAATAATGAAATAATAATAATAATAAAAATTTAAAAAAAATAATAATTAAAAATTTAAAAATAAAATAATAATTTAAAAATAACAATAATAAAAATAATAATAAAAATAAAAATAATAAAATAATAAAATTTAAAAATAATAAAATGATCATAAAAAATATTAAAAATAAATAAAAAATTTAAAAATAATTTAAAAATAATAAAAATTTAAAAATAATAATTAATTAAAAATAATAAATAATAATAATAATTTTAAAAAATTTAATTTAAAAAAAAAAAAGATGAAGAAAAAAAGAAAAAAAGAAGAAGAAAAGAAAGAAAAGAAGAAGAAAAAGAAGAAAAAAGATAAGAAAAGAAGAAGAAGAAGAAGAAAAAAAAAAAAAAGAAGAAAAAGAAGAATTAATAAAAAAAAAAAGAAATCCCTACTTGAAAATTTTATTAATTTTTTTTTACGGCCCAAACGTTCGGTTAAAAAAAAAAAATTACAAACAAACAACGAAAAAACGTTTAAGAATTTTCCCCTTGTTTTGGGCCCGGGGCTAATACAAAAATATGACCTAAATGTTTCAAGCCCGGGAAAAACCCCAAAAAAAAAAAAAAACAAAACAAACCATTTTGGGTTTTCACACAAAATAGTTTTTGTAATGAGATGGGGAGAGAAAATTATAATTTAAAAATTTAATCAATGGGGCCCAGATTGACTCTTTTTTCCCATTTTTTCGCCTTTTCTCATCGGTTTTCCCATAATTTCAAACGGCGTGGAATGACCAACGATAACAAGTTAACGTTTCGTTCCACGAACCTAAACGTCGACTATAATGTGGTCCCTTTTCGGTAAACACTGCTTCCCCTTTCCCAACAAAAACCCGGGGTTTGAGTTCGAGTTCGAGCCTCGCTCGCTCGGCCCTATTGTTTTGAATCCTTTTAGACGGGTCTTTACTCACATTCTTTTCACCGTACTCAGGTGTGAAAAGAGTACCCCGGCCCTTTAACCCGCGTTACTCTGTCCGAAAAGAAAAAGGGAATATCCCCCAAAAGGCGCATGTTCCGTTCTAAATTTAATGTTGCTGCAGCCAGGAACCCCTTGTAAAAAGGGGGCTTTTTTGCACGTTTTAGTAAATATATTGCCTAAATAAAAGCTCAAGTTTAAATATTTTAAACGATCAGCCAAGGACGAAAGAAAAGAAAAAACCGGATCCTGGGCCCATTTTTGAGTAAAATTTTAAAAACGACGGCCCGCTTGGGGCCAGGGTTTTAAAAATGACCAAAGACACGACACCCACGACGACGACGACGACGACTTTCAAGAAGAAGAAGAAAAGAAAAAAAGAAAAAAAAGAAGAAGAAAGGGAAAAAGAAAGAAGAAGAAAAAAGAAAAGAAGAAGAAAAAACTCGCCCCTCGGGGGCCTGTAAGCAACGACGGCTGACTGGGAAAACAGAAACCTGGTTTTGTTTCTCCCCGTTTTTTTTGGGCGATCGTTTAGGGTTTGGCGAAAGTGGTCTTAAAAACCCCTAGTGGGAAAAATTTTTTAAAAAATTTAAACTTGGGGAAGTTTTTAATTAATTTATTTTGTTTTTGGGCCCTTGGGGAAATTATCTACATGTTTTGGGTTTTACCATAAAATCTCAAATTTGATATTTTTTTATAAATTTGGGGTTCCCTTTCGGGTTTTTTGTCGTAAAGAATTTAAAAATTTAAAGAAGGGATTAATTTTTGGGGGACATGATTATTTCGATATGATATTATGATGGGGAGATGATAGGGAAAATGATGAAGAAGATGATGATGATGATTAAGTGACACGACGACAATTTTGCGGGCAGTATTTATTTTAATGATGAAAGATTGGGGGAGGTGGGGGGGTGGTTTATGATAATGATTTACGAAAGACGACGATGATGAAAAAAAATGATGATGATTTAAGACGACGACGACGATGATGATGAAGAAAAAACATCCCGCCCATTTTAAAGACGGCCCCTCAATCAACCCCCCCCCCCCCCCCCCCACACACCCACACACACACACACACACCGATAAGTGACTTTTCAGCAATACAAAAAAACTACATCAAACTGGGAAAATTTCACGCTGACTTGGCTCTCTTTTGGACCCATCGTTCCCTCTCCCCCCCGAACCGGGGAGAAATAGGCCCACGTCCAACACCCTGCGGGTCGATAACTGTTGTCCCCCCATTAGTCTTTTTTTGTCTGGATGACCCATTGAAAAAAACCCTGTGTAATATTCTCTATTGTCTTCTGGCACTTTTCTATTCACTTCATATCTTGTTGTTACCAACATAAGTGCCTGCTCCACTCACTTTTCTGAATTAAAAATTCACCCCATACACCGAGCATACTCAATGTCTCAATCGTTTCTATGTTATATGTTTGTGTTGAGAATATTGGCTTAAGCTTAACTGCGGTCAAAATTATTCGCGATGGTGGTGTACGAACGAATCGGCGGTCTCAAGAAGTGGGTGAGAGAGGATCTAGTAATGACTTTGAGTTTGAAACGAATATTTTTGTGTTCGGGGATAGCTCACACGGTAGAGCCACGCTCTCACCTGCCAGGCGGAGTTGTCGTACCAATAAGGTCGCAGGTTCAAACCCCACCACCGCCGCGAAAAAATTTTTTTTCTATTGTCTTCTGGCACTTTTCTATCACTTCATATCTTGTTGTTACCAACATAAGTGCCTGCTCCACTCACTTTTCTGAATTAAAAATTCACCCCCATACACCGGAGCATACTCAATGTCTCAATCGTTTCTATGTTATATGTTTGTGTTGAGAATATTGGCTTAAGCTTAACTGCTGGTCAAAATTATTCGCGATGGTGGTGTACGAACGAATCGGCGGTCTCAAGAAGTGGGTGAGAGAGGGATCTAGTAATGACTTTGAGTTTGAAACGAATATTTTTGTGTTCGTGGATAGCTCACACGGTAGAGCCACCTCTCACCTGCCAGGCGGATTGTCGTACCAATAAGGTCGCAGGTTCAAACCCCACCACCGCCGCGAAAAATTTTTATTCTCTATTGTCTTCTGGCACTTTTCTATTCACTTCATATCTTGTTGTTACCAACATAAGTGCCTGCTCCACTCACTTTTCTGAATTAAAAATTCACCCCATACACCGGAGCATACTCAATGTCTCAATCGTTTCTATGTTATATGTTTGTGTTGAGAATATTGGCTTAAGCTTAACTGCTGGTCAAAATTATTCGCGATGGTGGTGTACGAACGAATCGGCGGTCTCAAGAAGTGGGTGAGAGAGGGATCTAGTAATGACTTTGAGTTTGAAACGAATATTTTTGTGTTCGTGGATAGCTCACACGGTAGAGCCACACTCTCACCTGCCAGGCGGAGTTGTCGTACCAATAAGGTCGCAGGTTCAAACCCCACCACCGCCGCGAAAAATTTTTATTCTCTATTGTCTTCTGGCACTTTTCTATTCACTTCATATCTTGTTGTTACCAACATAAGTGCCTGCTCCACTCACTTTTCTGAATTAAAAATTCACCCCATACACCGGAGCATACTCAATGTCTCAATCGTTTCTATGTTATATGTTTGTGTTGAGAATATTGGCTTAAGCTTAACTGCTGGTCAAAATTATTCGCGATGGTGGTGTACGAACGAATCGGCGGTCTCAAGAAGTGGTGAGAGAGGATCTAGTAATGACTTTGAGTTTGAAACGAATATTTTTGTGTTCGTGGATAGCTCACACGGTAGAGCCACCTCTCACCTGCCAGCGGAGTTGTCGTACCATAAGGTCGCAGGTTCAAACCCCACCACCGCCGCGAAAAATTTTTATTCTCTATTGTCTTCTGGCACTTTTCTATTCACTTCATATCTTGTTGTTACCAACATAAGTGCCTGCTCCACTCACTTTTCTGAATTAGCAATAATAGTAGTAGTAGTAGTAGTAGTAGTAGTAGTGGAACGCTGTAGTTAAACAGTAGGGGGTGGTGGAGGGGGTGAGGTGAAAGGGTCACGGCGGAGGTGGGAGGGGGGGGGGTTGTTGGATGAGCGAAGGTCGAATCTTCGCGAAGGAACGATGCGATAGTAAAGTGGAATATACCGATAAATAGATAGGTGGATAGACAGATAGATAGGTAGATAGACAGAAAAGAGGGAGAG
>NC_088366.1:10942920-10950358 GCF_034508935.2 Berghia stephanieae | reverse complement strand
AAAACAAAAAAAAAAAAAAAAAAAAAAAAAAAACAATAACAAAGCCCTAAGTGCCGTATCTTCTTTTCTTCCATAAGAGTAGAAAGAATTTAAATTAATTTCAACCCTCAACCTCCTTTCAAAAACATTTGTAATTTCAGATCGTTAAGACTTGACATAAAACGAGACTGTCCACAAAAATATCTCTCGCTTTGGATGCAATGCTATTTCATAGAGTTATTTTTAAAAAAAAATCACTATCGAATGCTGAATGCAATTCCATTTCATAGAAATTCATTAAAATAACCATCACTATCGAATGCCGAACGAATGTCGAACGTTCATTCAGAGGCGGAAAGGGCAGAGTCGTTGGGTTTTAATTGGCCCCGCCAGAGGCTACCTTCGGCGATGCTTCGTGTCCATTCTTTATATTGACAATTGAATTCTATTTCAATAGGATTCATAGTCTACCGTCACTTCCTTCCTAATGACGTAGGGTAACTTAGTAACACGGGCTCAAAAACTATCGGAACAATGGCGGACGCCGTATGAAATATTTCTCCGGCGAGCTTAAACGCGTATCCAGAGGGAAAAAACCCCATCAATTTGATCGTTTTTTGACTTTTACACTTTCTGATCACAAGGCATATGAAAAGGGAATGAAAATTTCTCGCCAGCATGAAGAATAAAAAGTAAAGATTTTCTTTGTTTAGAACCAAGATGGCCGCCGTTGCCGGCGCGTGACATCAGACTACTGAATCCAATGGACTTTGCTATTATAATGACACGTAGAAATGGCGAGGAAGTGGAAATCACTCAGTACAGTGAGTGGGGGGCGGAAGAGGGAATACACGAAAAGAGGGCGGCCATTTATTGTTGGTAATATGGAGACGAGGTGTTCATTTCCTAGTCCGACGCTTCGCAGGTGAGGTTTGTTTGACATTGTAACCTTAGGTGTGAAAGAGTACCTGGCCAGTAAACAGCGATGGCGTATCACTGTCAGACCCCCCCCCCCCCCCAAAAAAAAAAAAAAAAAATGTTAATTCAAAAGTGACAAGCAGCGCAGCAGGCTTCATGTGCTAAATGTCCTACGTGGTAAATTTTGCTGTTGGCTTGGGACCCATTGTAAAGCGCTTTGAGTATAATATTTAGGGGTCATTGACCTGTGTAAAACCCCGAGTTCTCATAGATAGAAGAAGTTGGCTTTTACTCGGGTCTTTGTTATTATTATTTTATTTTTTTTGCTACCCACGTTTATGAGTAATTCCCACTTAACTGTATTATCCCGTAGACATCGTTATGTTATAGCCTGATACTGAAATCCAAAAGGACTGGCAGTTTGACGTCATTATTTGGTTTTTTGAAACCGCCTTGTGAGTTGTCTTAGTAGAGCTCATGGAAACAAGTTATTTCATTGGTTGAACTATTGAATTCAACCACGATTTGTTTTCTTTTTGGTGGTAAAAGACTTGCATTTTGACGTCATTTTGTGGTCAGTGTCAGGCCAAAACTTACGAAGGCCACGATTATTCGACTATAAAAGTCCATGGTACACAGAGTTTTTTTGTGTTGGCCCGTTATGACTGTAGAAGTCAAAACCTGAGGTACCTTTAATAAAGTTTGCAGATGACACCGCTCTTCAAGGCCTCATAACAAATGGCAACGAAGTGGCTTATAGGCAAGAAATTGATAAAATTTGTGTCTTGGTGTGATGCCCACACCTAGAGCTTAACATAAGCAAGACAAAGGGCTAGTGATTGACTTTAGGAGAGTGAAGGAACCGATAGAACCGTTAAAATTAAAGGACCAATTCGTCCAGCGAGTTCCTCACTACAAATACCTTGGTGTAACGATTGATTGACAGGCTCAAGTGGATGAACATTGAAAATAATTAGCATAAGATGTGCAAGTACATATTTTTTATCGAAACTCTCTACAGATTTAGAATAGATAAAACCCTCTGCACATTATTTTTAGAGCAAGATCGAAAGTGTTTGGTCATTTTGTATAACAGCTTGGGGAGGCAATTGTTAGCAGTGGAAAGGAACAATATAAATTCAAATATTAAAAATCCTTAAACGCTATATTAAATGGGTGTTGGACGATGTAGATCTTTATACGAGAAATTTTGTATAAATAAAATAACTAAAATATTAAATGACCAGTATCATCCACTAAGACCCTCAATTATTATGTCAGAAAGAAGTGGTCGCCCTTTCTCTATTTCAACGAAAACAGAGAGACACCGAAATCTTTTCTGCGTCCAGTATTAGGCTTTATAACAACAAGAATAATCATTTTATATAATATTTCTCATTTTTACTTTTTAAAATATAAAATATTAATTTATTAATTTATTTGTTTTGCAATCTTTTCAATTTTCAATTATAGTGACAATTTTAATATTTTACAGTGTGAAATTATTCATATTATAAAGCGCAGCTCTGGTTATAGAGCTGCTCCCTTTTTATATATATACATCCTATTTCCATTGTATTTTTATCTTATGTGTAAATTTTTAACACGTCTGTACAAAAAATTTCCTTTTTGGGATGCAATAAAGTATTATTATTATTATTATTTTCATCCGGATGGCAATGTTGTGAGCTTCTTATCCAAGCGCATACTATCTACAGGAATCTAGAAACGCAACATCGGAAGTGACGTATAAAATTTAAGAAATATAGAAAGTATGCGCTTTGCTAAGAAGCTCATAACTTGCCATCCGGAAGTATAACGGACCAACACACAAAACTGTGTGTATCCATGAACATTTTTAGTCGGGTTAAAACAGTTGTGAGCATAAACGCGGATGGCAAAAAAAAAAACAATAACAAAGACCTGAGTGACGTCATCTTCGAACTATCTAATTAACAAAATGATTTTTCAAAACAGCTGATCTGGCTGACACACGGAAATCAAAAGCGCATTTAAAAAACCATTCTCACCCCCCTGCCAATTCCACTGGCCACATGGAGTGATAAATAAATCGAAGGACTGCCATTCAAACCACGGGAGTCGCCGTAAAGGTCCACAATAATTACCTTTAACAACTCTTGTAGCGTCAACACGCAAGATTGACTGCTTGCCTAGAAAATGACTGGTAATTTAAACTTTTACGTCACGATATCCCCGGCGTGCAATGACAAGCGTTTGACGTAGAATAACCTTATAGTGAACATGACTCTTTCTCTCTCTCTTTCTCTCTCTCTCTATCTATCTCACTCTCCTCCCTCTATCTCTCTCCCTGTCCCCCCCTCTCTCTCTCTCTCTCTCTCTCTCTCTCTCTCTACTCTCTCTCTCTCTCTAATCTATCTATCTATCTATCTATCTCACTCTCCTCCCTTATCTCTCTCCCTGCCCCCCCTCTCTTCTTCTCTCTCTCTCTCTATCTATCTATCTATTCACTCTCCCTCCCTCTATCTCTCTCCCTGCCCCCCCCTCTCTCTCTCTCTCTCCTCTCTCTCTTTCCTCTCTCTCCTATCTATCCACTCTCCCTCCCTCTATCTCTCTCCCTGTCCCCCTCTCTCTCTCTCTCTCTCTCTCTCTCTCTCTCTCTCTCTCTCTATCTATCTATCTATCTATCTATCTATCTATATATCTCACTCTCCCTCCCTCTATCTCTCTCCCTGCCCCTCTCTCTCTCTCTTTCTCTCTCTCTCTATCTATCTCACTCTCCCTCCCTCATCTCTCTCCCTGTCCCCCTCTCTCTCTCTCTCTCTATCTATCTATCTATCTATCTATCTATCTATCTATCTCACTCTCCCTCCCTCTATCTCTCTCCTTGCCCCCCCCCTCTCTCTCTCTCTCTCTCTTTCTATCTATCTATCTCACTTTCCCTCCCTCTATCTCTCTCCCTGTCCCTCCCCCCCCCCTCTCTCTCTCTCTATCTATCTATCTATCTATCTATCTCACTCTCCCTCCTCTTCTCCTCCCCTGTCCCCCCCTCTCTCTCTCTCTTTATCTATCTCACTCTCCCTCCCTCCCTCTCTCTCTCTATCTATCTCACTCTCCCTCCCTCTATCTCTCTCCCTGTCCCCCCTCTCTCTCTCTCTCTCTCTCTCTCTCTCTCTTTCTATCTATCTATCTATCGATCTCACTCTCCCTCCCTCTATCTCTCTCCCTGTCCCTCCCTCTCTTTCTCTCTCTCTCTCTCTCTCTCTCTCTCTCTCTCTCTCCTCTCTCCTCTCTTCCTCCTTTCCCAAATCGTTGCATCCGAAAGTTCCTCACCTCAACTTCCCCATAGAAACGTCCCTATTCCTTCTCCTTCCAACTTTCCCCCTCTTCCTCCTTCTCCTTGTTCCCCTCCCTCCTCCTCCTCCTCATTATCTCATCATCATCATCATCATCAACCCTCCTCCTCCTCATTATCATCATCATCATCATCATCATCACCCTCCTTCTCCTCCTCCTCCTCATTATCATCATCATCATCATCATCACCCTCCTCCTCCTCCTCCTCATCATCATCATCATCATCATCATCATCACCCTCCTCCTCCTCCTCCTCATTATCATCATCATCATCATCACCCTCCTCCTCCTCCTCCTCCTCATCATCATCATCATCATCATCACCCTTCTCCTCCTCCTCCTCATTATCATCATCATCATCACCCTTCTCCTCCCCCTCCTCCTCCTCCTCCTCCTCCTCCTCCTCATTATCATCATCATCACATCATCATCATCATCATCATCACCCTTCTCTTCCTCCTCCTCCTCCTCCTCCTCCTCCTCCTCCCCTCAATGCTTTGAATGGTAGTACTTTTTTCAGTTTTGTTTCATTTGTTCTAGATAGATCGGCGATAATTATTCTAAATATTTTTATAATTTAATTTCGACATTAAAATTAAAATGACGCCAGGAATATCTTATTTATTCAACGACCTGGGAAAGGGAAAGTGAAAGAATCTTTTGTAATGAGGCAAGAACGTAAACATGCAAATGACAAAATAAATAAATAAATAAATAAATAAATAAATAAATGAACTGGAATACGTGAAAAGCACCGGGGATACGTTTAAGCCATAGTCCTTAAAAAGCCATCAGGCCCATAGAACCGGAGCTTATCCCGGTTTCTGTAGCGTGAAACAGACAAAAGCAATTGCTTGCTACCCTTTGGATAGGACGCTAGTACTGCCGCCAGATCTAACAGACCCAGCTACGTGGACAAAGGGGGGGGGGGGGAAGAGAGAGAGAGAGAGAGAGAGAGTCAGAAACTGCACCCGGGATCGATCTTGGCCCCTTTGCGTGTGAATCGATTGCTCTACCAACTGAGCCAACGGGACCCCTTGACTAATGTTAACGATTATTTAATACGCTTCAACAGCCGTAACGTCACTTCCCTCGTAATGACGCATGGTAAGTTAATAACTGGCTCTAAACTATCGGAACAATGGCGGACGCCGTATGAATTATTTCTCCGACGAGCATAAACGCGTATCCAGAGGGGGAAAAGACCACTCAAAACCATCATCTTGTTCATTTTATGCATAGATGAAGATGCTGCTGGGTAAACGGTCCCGACGGGAGATAACCGGCTAGTACTCGACCTCATGCTGAACGTATTCATGGAGTCGAGGATTGCAATTAATTGCTGGTCAAAGTCCAATTGTGACCCATCGTCTCAAAACGGTATTATGTAGGCAGGGATGAACCAGATGCTAACGAGTCAATTTAAAGCTGAACTGGTCAAACATTTTGAATTGTTGTTATTCGGCGTAGGTACCAAATTATGACATTTATTCTTCTCAATAAAACATACAAACTCAACGAAAGTCTGATATTTCTGGCTATAAATTCAATGTTCAGCATCTTTATCATCCCGACATAATACCGTTTTGAGGCGAGGGGTCACAAATGTGGTATTGATCCACTACGGGTAGCAAGCCTATCCCCGGAATCGGGTTTGAAGAGCAGGAGTCGATGAAGTCACAAGAATTGAGCTTTTATATATAGCGCAATAATATCCACTAAACATGCTCAAGGCGCTTTACAAAGGATCCCTTACCGACAGCAACACGTAACATGTAGAACGAGACATGAATGACGTCTGTTAGGCGATATTACAATATTTTTTTCCGACATAAACAACGCTGTTAATGGCCTAGTACTGATTTTACACCTGAGTACGGTGAGAGATGTGAGTAAAGAACCTTTTCCAAGGACTCAACAATGCGCCGACCGAGGCTTGAACCCAGGACCTTCCGATTAGAAAACAAATGTCATACCACTAGACCACATAGCCGCACATAGGCTCACGCCTATTATAACACATATTATATGTACAGACTATAATTGTGCAGCTATGTGGTCTAGTGGTATGACACTCGCTTTCGGATCGGAAGGTCCTGGGTTCGAGCCTCGGGCGCTCGGCGCACAGTTGAGACTCCTAGGAAAAGTCTCTTTACTCACATTCTCTCAGCGCCGTATGGCCTTGAGCAAGTCACCTCGCCCTAGCTCAATTTGCGGCTCTGCACTGCGGCTGACGCCTGGTCATTCAAGTCTTCCCTTGGAATAGATCCTATAGACAAAGTTCCCCTATGGGATAAATAAAGGGAATTTTATTTAGTTTTAATTCATTTTATATAATGTAACACCACTTTTATTTATTCATTTAAAAAAAAATCTTTTTTTTTGTGTGTGTGTGTTTTTTTTTTTTTTTTTTGGGGGGGGGGGGGGGTTGGCTTATAAAACGTGTATATATATGCAGTCTGACATCCGAATCCACTTATGGGCCTAGTTTAACATTGTTGTAATGGACAATATTTAGCGGGTTTTTTTTTTTTTTTTTTTTTTTTTTGAGATTTCTATTACAACATCAACGAACCCATAGGAATTGGGTTATCTGACCTGAAAATAAGTGCACGTCGTTATTTATTTATGAAACTGAAATCGTCTCTTTTCAAAAACAGTTACGAGAATAATTCCCAGTTTCCGTGTTGGATTATCGTAATTCGAGCAGGCAGAAGACCATGACGTCACGTGACGCGTAAAACCCAAATAATATGTGTGTTCTAATCCTGCCTGTTAATTGGTTGTTTGTTCCTTTAAAATGATCACGTGGTGTGGTATATTAAATCCGTGTAAATAGTGGAATTATTGGTGGGGGTGGAGGAAAGGGGAGGGGAGGGGGGGGGTGGGAAGAACGTATCTCTTTAATGGTTTAAAGTTATAAAATAAGAATAATCTCTCTCTCTCTCTCTCTCTCTCTCTCTCTCTCTCTCTCTCTATCTATCTATCTATCTATCTATCTATTCTATCTATCAAACTCTTTCTCTATCTATCTATCTATCTACACATCTAATATATATATATATATATATATATATATATATATATATATATATATATCTTTCTTTCTCTCTTTCTCTCTCTCTATCTATCTCTTTATTCTCTCTCTATCTATCTATCTATCTATCTATCTATCTATCTATCTATCTATCTATCTATCTATCTA
>NC_088366.1:10921943-10937820 GCF_034508935.2 Berghia stephanieae | reverse complement strand
TTTCTATTCACTTCATATCTTGTTGTTACCAACATAAGTGCCTGCTCCACTCACTTTTCTGAATTAAATAACATTTCATTCATACTGCAACCACCATTGAGTACAGACGATACAAGTTATTTTTCATTATATTTTATTTGTTTTCCACGTTTATTTGTGTATTGTTGTGCTGACGAAGGGTTTGTACCCGAAACGTCCATTGTCTGTTTTGTTCCCATACGAAGCCTTTCCATTTTCACTCTTTCGTTAGCATCATCACCATCATCACCATCACCATCACCATCATCACCATCATCACCATCATCACCATCACCATTATCACCATCACCACCATCACCATCACCATCACCATCATCACCATCACCATCACCATCACCATCATCACCATCATCACCATCACCATCACCATCATCACCATCACCATCATCACCATCACCATCACCATCATCACCATCACCATCATCACCATTACCATCATCACCATCACCACCACCATCATCACCACCACCACCACTGTCACAGACAATACATACCATTTCGGGGGTTCCTCGCACGCCAAGACAGAGGTCGGATGAATCGCCAGAGAGTGTTCATCCCGCAACGTTTTGTAGACACCCGAGTAGTGAAGCTTTGCCACATTGGCGAAGAATCCGGACAAGATGCATTTCCGGATGGCCACGGTATCTTCTGGAAATAGAATCAAGATTTAAATCAACCCTTTCCGTTAAACTCAAACCGTTACAGAAACGCAGACGGACAAACCAAATCCTTTTGTTAGCTTGGGCGACCGAAGAGTTTCTGGAATGACAGAATTTATGAAGAACAACAGACAAAGCCGAAAGGACTCTGCTGACCCGATGGCGTCTTCGCCAAACAAGCAGCTTCGAATTAAAGAAGCTGATATACAGAGAAGTGGTAAGACATGGAATGAGATAAAAAAAAAGTTAGCTCAGGATAGAGAAGGATGGAAACTGTTTGTCTGTGGCCTATACCCTGACCAAGGGTGAAAAAAGGCAATGATGATGATGATGATGTGTTAGGATATGGATAGTATGCGCTTGGCTAAGAAGCTCACAACATTGCCATCCGGAAGTATAACGGACCAACACACAAAACTGTGTGTAACCTTAAACATTTATAGTCTGGTTAATACAGTTTAGTGAGAAACAATCATAAACGCGGATGGCAAAAAACAATAACAAAGACCTGAGTGACGTCAACTTCGAACTATCTAGTATGCGATTGGCTTAGAACACAACATTGCCATCCGGGGTAGATGCTACGCTATAAATAGAACGAAGTTGACGTCACTCTAGTCTTTGTTATTGTTTTTGCCATCCATGTATATGAGTAATTCTCACTTAACTGTATTATACAGACTCATAAACGTTTAAGGTTACACACAGTTATTATGTGCGTTGGTCCGGTATACTTCCGGGTGGCAATGTTGTGAGTTTCTTAGCCAAGCGCACACTATCATTTTACCAAAATGAATAAACAATATGTACCCCCCCCCCCCCCCCCGCCGCCCCCGGGGTCACAAAGCAGTGTTATAAACAGGTGGGTACAGGATATAAAAAATTAATTAATAGTCAAAACTGAGTTACTAGAAGCCCCGGACTGCAAAAATTAATGAACAAAAACGAATGTCAGCTTCATGAAAGTACATATCTAATACAAAATACAAAAATAATATAGACAGTTCGAAGATGACGTCACTCAAGTCTGAGTAATGCTCACTGAACTGTATTGACCTGACTATAAACGTTCATGGATACACACAGTTTCGTGTATTGGTCCGTTATACTTCTGGATGGCAATGTTATAAGCTTCTTAGCCAAGCGCATACTATCTATAAATTATAAAATCAAAAAGATAAAGGAACGTTTCGGGCTCAAAACATCTCTTCAGCCAAAAACAAATACACATTAAAAACGTTAATAATATCAATATTATTGTTATTGAGAGATGGATTGGTATATTATTGATGGATGTTCTGTAGTTCCGCATTTATATAATATAATATAATATACACTTCGTATTGACAATATAAATATAGATATATACTATAGATATAGTATGCGCTTGGCTAAGAAGCTCACAACATTGCCATCCGGAAGTATAACGGACCAACACACAAAACGATGTGTAACCATGAACTTTTATCGTCTGGATAATACAGTTTAGTGAGAAGTACTCATAAACGTGGATGACAAAAAAAAAAAAAAAAAATAACAAAGACCTAAGTGACGTCATCTTCGTTCTATCCATAAGAGTAGAAAGAATTTAAATTGATATTTCAATCTCAACCTCCTTTCGAACATTTGTAATTTCAGATCGTTAAGACTTGACATAAAACGAGACCTGTCCACACTATATCTCTCGCTTTGGATGCAATGCTATTTCATAGAGTTATTTTTAAAAAAACATCACTATCGAATGCTGAATGCAATTCCATTTCATAGAAAGTTCATTAAAAATAACCATCACTATCGAATGCCGAACGAATGTCGAACGTTCATTCAGAGGCGGAAATGGCAGAGTCGTTGGGTTTTAATTGGCCCCGCCAGAGGCGTACCTTCGGGCGATGCTTCGTGTCCCATTCTTTATATTGACAATTGAATTCTATTTCAATAGGATTCAATAGTCGTACCGTCACTTCCTTCCTAATGACGTATGGTAACTTAGTAACACTGGCTCTAAACTATCGGAACAATGGCGGACGCCGTATGAAATATTTCTCCGGCGAGCTTAAACGCGTATCCAGAGGGAAAAAACCCCATCAATTTGATCGTGTTTTGACTTTTACACATTCTGATCACAAGGCATATGAAAAGGGAATGAAAAGTTCTCGCCAGCATGAAGAATAAAAAGTAAAGATTTTCTTTGTTTAGAACCAAGATGGCCGCCGTTGCCGGGCGCGTGACATCAGACTACTGAATCCAATTGACTTTGCTATTATAATGACACGTAGAAATGGCGAGGAAGTGGAAATCACTCAGTACAGTGAGTGGTGGCGGAAGAGGGAATACACGAAAAGAGGGCGGGCCATTTATTGTTGGTAATATGGAGACGAGGTGTTCATTTCCTAGTCTCGACGCTTCGCAGGTGAGGTTTGATGTCATTGTAACCTTAGGTGTGAAATGAGTACCTGGCCAGTAAACAGCGATGGCGTATCACTGTCAGACCCCCCCCCCCCCCCCCCCCCCCCCCCCCCAAAAAAAAATAATTTTTAATTCAAAAGTGACAAGCAGCGCAGCAGGCTTCATGTGCTAAATGTCCTACGTGGTAAATGTTGCTGTTGGCTTGGGACCCATTGTAAAGCGCTTTGAGTATAATATTTAGAGGTCATTGACCTGTGTAAAACCCCGAGTTCTCATAGATAGAATGAAGTTGGCGTTACTCGGGTCTTTGTTATTATTATTTTTTTTTTTTTGCTACCCACGTTTATGAGTAATTCCCACTTAACTGTATTATCCCGTAGACATCGTTATGTTATAGCCTGATACTGAAATCCAAAAGGACTGGCAGTTTGACGTCATTATTTGGATTTTGCACCGCCTTGTGAGTTGTCGTTAGTAGAGCTCATGGAAACAAGTTATTTCATTGGTTGAACTATTGAATTCAACTCACGATTTGTTTTCTTTTGTGGTAAAAGACTTGCATTTTGACGTCATTTTGTGGTCAGTGTCAGGCCAAAACTTTACGAAGGCCACGATTATTCAGACTATAAAAGTCCATGGTTACACAGAGTTTTGTGTGTTGGCCCGTTATACATCCGGATGGCAATGTTGTGAGCTTCTTATCCAAGCGCATACTATCTACAACAAGGAATCTAGAAAACGCAACATCGGAAGTGACGTATAAAATTTAAGAAATATAGAAAGTATGCGCTTTGCTAAGAAGCTCATAACATTGCCATCCGGAAGTATAACGGACCAACACACAAAACTGTGTGTATCCATGAACATTTTTAGTCGGGTTAAAACAGTTCAGTGAGCATAAACGCGGATGGCAAAAAAAAAAACAATAACAAAGACCTGAGTGACGTCATCTTCGAACTATCTATATTAACAAAATGATTTTTCAAACAAGCTAGACCTGGCTGCCACACGAAATCAAAAGCGCATAAACAACCATTCTCACCCCCCTGCCAATTCCACTGGCCACATGGAGTGATAAATAAATCGAAGGACTGCCATTCAACACCACGAGAGTCGCCGTAAAGGTCCCACAATAATTACCTTTAACAACTCTTGTAGCGACAACACGCAAAGATTGACTGCCTGCCTAGAAGTGACGGGTAATTTAAACTTTTACGTCACGATATACTCCCGGCGTGCAATGACAAGCGTTTGACGTAGAATAACCTTATAGTGAACATGTACTCTCTCTCTCTCTCTTTCTCTCTCTCTTTCTCTCTCTCTCTATCTATCTCACTCTCCCTCCCTCTATCTCTCTCCCTGTCCCTCTCTCTCTCTCTCTCTCTCTCTCTCTCTCTCTCTCTCTCTCTCTCTCTCTCTCTATCTATCTATCTATCTATCTCACTCTCCCTCCCTCATTCTCTCTCCTGCCCCCCCCCCCCTCTCTCTCTCTCTCTCTCTCTCTCTCTCTTTCTCTCTCTCTCTATCTATCTCACTCTCCCTCCCTCTATCTCTCTCCCTGTCCCCCCCCCCTCTCTCTCTCTCTCTCTCTCTCTCTCTCTCTCTCTCTCTCTCTCTCTATCTATCTATCTATCTATCTATCTCACTCTCCCTCCCTCTATCTCTCTCCCTGCCCCTCTCTCTCTCTCTTTCTCTCTCTCTCTATCTATCTCACTCTCCCTCCCTCTATCTCTCTCCCTGTCCCTCTCTCTCTCTCTCTCTATCTATCTATCTATCTATCTATCTATCTATCTATCTATCTATCTATCTATCTATCTATCTATCTATCTCACTCTCCCTCCCTCTATCTCTCTCCTTGCCCCCCCCCTCTCTCTCTCTCTCTCTCTCTCTCTCTCTTTCTATCTATCTATCTCACTTTCCCTCCCTCTATCTCTCTCCCTGTCCCTCCCCCCCCCCTCTCTCTCTATCTATCTATCTATCTATCTATCTCACTCTCCCTCCCTCTATCTCTCTCCCTGTCCCCCCTCTCTCTCTCTCTCTTTATCTATCTCACTCTCCCTCCCTCCCTCTCTCTCTCTATCTATCTCACTCTCCCTCCCTCTATCTCTCTCCCTGTCCCCCCCCTCTCTCTCTCTCTTTATCTATCTCACTCTCCCTCCCTCCCTCTCTCTCTCTATCTATCTCACTCTCCCTCCCTCTATCTCTCTCCCTGTCCCTCCCTCTCTTTCTCTCTCTCTCTCTCTCTCTCTCTCTCTCTCTCTCTCTCTCTCTTCCTCCTTTCCCTAATCGTTGCATCCGAAAGTTCCTCACCTCAACTTCCCCATAGAAACGTCCCTATTCCTTCTCCTTCCAACTTTCCCCCTCTTCCTCCTCCTCCTTGTTCCCCTCCTCCTCCTCCTCCTCCTCATTATCATCATCATCATCATCATCACCCTCCTTCTCCTCCTCCTCCTCATTATCATCATCATCATCATCATCACCCTCCTCCTCCTCATTATCATCATCATCATCATCATCATCACCCTCCTTCTCCTCCTCCTCCTCATTATCATCATCATCATCATCACCCTCCTCCTCCTCCTCCTCATCATCATCATCATCACCCTCCTCCTCCTCCTCCTCATTATCATCATCATCATCATCACCCTCCTCCTCCTCCTCCTCATTATCATCATCATCATCATCACCCTTCTCCTCCTCCTCCTCATTATCATCATCATCATCACCCTTCTCCTCCCCCTCCTCCTCCTCCTCCTCCTCCTCCTCCTCATTATCATCATCATCATCATCATCATCATCACCCTCCTCCTCCTCCTCCTCCTCCTCCTCCTCCTCCTCCTCCCCCTCAATGCTTTGAATGGTAGTACTTTTTTCAGTTTTGTTTCATTTGTTCTAGATAGATCGGCGATATTATTCTAAATATTTTTATAATTTAATTTCGACATTAAAATTAAAATGACGCCAGGAATATCTTATTTATTCAACGACCTGGGAAAGGGAAAGTGAAAGGAATCTTTTGTAATGAGGCAAGAACGTAAACATGCAAATGACAAAATAAATAAATAAATAAATAAATAAATAAATAAATAAATAAATAAATAAATAAATAAATAAATAAATAAATGAACTGGAATACGTGAAAAGCACCGGGGATACGTTTAAGCCATAGTCCTTAAAAAGCCATCAGGCCCATAGAACCGGAGCTTATCCCGGTTTCTGTAGCGTGAAACAGACAAAAGCAATTGCTTGCTACCCTTTGGATAGGACGCTAGTACTGCCGCCAGATCTAACAGACCCAGCTACGTGGACAAAGGGGGGGGGGGGGGAGAGAGAGAGAGAGAGAGAGAGAGAGAGAGAGAGAGAGAGAGAGAGAGAGAGTCAGAAACTGCACCCGGGATCGATCTTGGCCCCTTTGCGTGTGAATCGATTGCTCTACCAACTGAGCCAACGGGACCCCTTGACTAATGTTAACGATTATTTAAATACGCGTCAACAGCCGTAACGTCACTTCCCTCGTAATGACGCATGGTAAGTTAATAACCGGCTCTAAACTATCGGAACAATGGCGGACGCCGTATGAATTATTTCTCCGACGAGCATAAACGCGTATCCAGAGGGGAAAAAAAAAACAACATAAATTTTATCATGTTTTGACTTTTACACATTTCTGATCACAAGACACATGAAAAGTTCTAGCCAGCATGAAAAATAAAAAGTAACGATTTTCTTTGTTTAGAACCACGATGGCCGCCGTTGCTGGGCGACGTGACATATCACTATTGTTTCCAATACGCATAAGCATTGAAGCCATAGACAGTTCACAAAATGACCAGTGGTCAGTCCTTATTACTGAGGTAGATATCAAAGCAACTCGGATTTAAAAAAAAAAATTTTTAATGACCTCTGTGCGGCCATGCGGTCTTGTGGAATGACGGGCAAAAAATAATAATTTAATTAATTGAGCTTTTTTATATAACGCAATATCCACTAAATGTGCTCAAAGCGCTTTACAAGGGGTCACTGGTCAAGAGCAACATTTAACATGTAGGACGGGACATGACGCCTGTAAGGCGATATTACAATTTTTCGGACAAAGACACTGCTGTTAACGGCCAGGTACTCATTTTACACCTGAATACGGTGAGAGAATGTGGGTAAAGAGCCTTTTCCAAGGACTCAACTATGCGCCGAGCGCGAAGCTCGAACCCAAGACCTTCCGATCCGAAATCGAGTGTCATATCACTAGACCACATAGCCGCACAATGAGCTCTGTGCGGCTATGTGGTCTTGTAGTATGACACACCATCTTTCGGATCGGAAGGTCCTGGGTTCGAGCCTCCCTCGGCGCATAGTTGAGTCCTTGGAAAAGACTCTTAATAATAATAATAATAATAATAATAATAATAATAATAATAATAATAATAATAATAATAATAATAATAATAATAATAATAATAATAATAATAATAATAATAATAATACTTTATTGTATCCCAAAACGGAGATTTCTTTTGTACAGATGTGTTATAATTTACACAAAAAGATAATAAAATACAATGGAAATAGGATGTGTATGTATATTTACTCACATTCTCTCACCGTACTCAGGTGTAAAATGAGTACCTCGCCGTTAACAGCGTTGGCTCTCCCCGACTACTTACTTATTCAGCCACAGGTCTAGAACTGTGGAGTGCCCTTTTCTATGTCTCTATGTGCGGCTATGTGGTCTATCTAGTGGTATGACACTCGCTTTCGGATCGGAAAGTCCTGGGTTCGAGCCTCGCGCTCGGCGCATAGTTGAGTCCTTGGAAAAGGCTCTTTACTCACATTCTCTCACCATACTCAGGTGTAAAATGAGTACCTGGCCGCTAACAGCGTTGTCTTTGTCCGAAATATTGTAATATCGCCTATCAGGCGGCATGTCCCGTCCTACGTGTTAAATGTTGCTGTTGACCAGGGACCCTTGTAAAGCGCTTTGAGCACATTTAGTGGAAATTGCGCTATATAAAAAAAAGCTGAAGCTCAATGTCACGTCAAAAACAGCTGGAAACAGGAAACGCCGCCTCCAAAACAAACAGAAAACAAACAAGATGTTTTGCAGTGAATATTGCGTTTCCGTTTATTGATCGAGTCCTTACTGTTATGCAAACCGTATTGTCTTTGGGGTCTAGTTTTGTTTTGGTTTTTGGTTTTTGTTCTTTTTTTTTCAACCTTTCTTTATTTGTTTCCTGTTTGTTTTTTGTTGTTTGTTTTTTTTTTTTTTTTTTTTTTTGGTTTTTTTTTTTTAATTATTTTTTTTTTAATGTCCAAGACAATGCTTTGATAAAGTACGTTTTCTCCTCTCGTCACAAAGTCAAGCGATGTTAAGCGGATTACTGGCTGGATAAGTGACAGGGATCGGGGAAGCGGGGAGGAATTCTGAACCCGATGTTGGGATCCATATTGAGGAAGGCACTCAACACACACACACACACACACACACACACACACATTACCCCGCTCAACTCAGGTGTGAATGAGTACGTGGTTATTACAGGCAGTTACGGGTATTGTAAGAGTTCCAGTACAAATAGGAAGCCTAACAGGAGACTAGTACTGTATGAAATGGAAAAATGATTCCTTATGGCCCGCTAGGGGAATAAATACAACATTGTGAAGCGCATTGGGCATGGTAAAATCCTTGGAAACGCTCTATATAAATAGTCATAATTAATATATTTAATCTAGTGTAAGGGACTCTTTAACTCACTCAATCCTATAGATTTTTGCTACTTTTCAAAATTGGAATGTGCATAGTTTTATTCAACTACCATTCATTAACATGTAAAAACTAAAAACATTAGCTTTGATACTACGCCTATAATTTGTCTCAGAGAAATGTAATAAATAGGCATGGGGTAAATGTAACCCTGGTAAAACTACGGATATAATCGGTGTTAGGGTTGAGTGAGTCAATCTCTCATACTCTTTGAACCTCAACAGTTCGTGGCCGTTTTACATCTTACAATCATCATATTTTTGACTCAAAGAAACATCAAGGCCAAGGTCCTCTATAAATATATGTATATATAGTTACACACATATATATATATATATATATATATATATATATATATATATATATATATATATATATATATATATATATATATATATATATATGTATAATCGCCCCCGGAACCGATCGGTTTGTTTACTCAGAACGCCCAGCACATATATTATATAGATAGTTCGAAGTTGACGTCACTCGGGTCTTTATTATTGTTTTTTTTTGCCATCCGCGTTTATGAGTAATGCTCACTAAACTGTATTAACCCGACTATAGATAGAATGCGCTTGGCCAAGGAGTTCACAACATTGCCATCCGGAAGTATAACGGACCAACACACAAACTCTGTGTAACCATGAACTTTTATAGTCTGATTAATACAGTTTAGTGAGAACAACTCACAAACGCGGAGGGCAAAAACAATAACAAAGGCCTGAGTGACGTCATCTGCATACTATCTATAAACTTTCATGGATAGACACAGTTTTGTGTGTGGGTCGGTTATACTTCCGGATGGCAATGTTATGAGCTTCTTAGCCAAGCGCATACTATCTATATTTCGGTCTAGTAATCGCCCCTGGAAAACGTTCTGTTTGTTTACTCAAAACGCCCAGCACAGATATTATAATATTATAGATAGATAGTCTGAAGCTGACGTCACTCGGGTCTTCGTTATTGCTTTTTGCCATCCACGTTTATAATTATAAGTAATTCTCACTAAACTGTATTATAGATAGAATGAAGGTGACGTCACTCCTGTCATTGTTATTGTTTTGTGTTTTTTTTTTTGTTTTTTTTTGTTTGTTTTTTTTTTGCGATCCATGTTTATGAGTAATTCTCACTCAAATGTTTTAACCAGACTAAAGCGCATACTATCTATAAACGTTCAAGATTACACACAGTTTTGTGCGTTGATCCGTTATACTTCCGGATGGCAATGCTGTGAGTTTCTTAGCCAAGCGCATACTATCTATAAACGTTCAAGATTATACATTGTTTTGTGTGTTGATCCGTTATACTAAATGTGCTCAAAGCGCTTTCCAAGGGGTCCCTGGTCAACAGAAACATTTAACATTTAGTACGGGACATGTCGTCTGGTAGGCGATGTTACAATTTTTTTCGGACAGAGACAACGCTGTTAACGGCCAGGTAGCTACTCATTTTACACGCCGAAGTACGGTGTCAGAATGTGAGTAAAGAGCCTTCTCCACCAAGGACTCAACTGCGCGTCGAGCGAGCGAGGCTCGAACCCAGGGCCTTCCGATCCGAAAGCGAGCGCCATGCCACATGACCACATAGCCGCTCACTCAAGGACCACTCAAAACCATCATCTTGTTCATTTTATGCATAGATGAAGATGCTGCTGGGTAAACGGTCCCGACGGGAGATAACCGGCTAGTACTCGACCTCATGCTGAACGTATTCATGGAGTCGAGGATTGCAATTAATTGCTGGTCAAAGTCCAATTGTGACCCATCGTCTCAAAACGGTATTATGTAGGCAGGGATGAACCAGATGCTAAAGAGTCAATTTAAAGCTGAACTGGTCAAACATTTTGAATTGTTGTTATTCGGCGTAGGTACCAAATTATGACATTTATTCTTCTCAATAAAACATACAAACTCAACGAAAGTCTGATATTTCTGGCTATAAATTCAATGTTCAGCATCTTTATCATCCCGACATAATACCGTTTTGAGGCGAGGGGTCACAAATGTGGTATTGATCCACTACGGGTAGCAAGCCTATCCCCGGAATCGGGTTTGAAGAGCAGGAGTCGATGAAGTCACAAGAATTGAGCTTTTATATATAGCGCAATAATATCCACTAAACATGCTCAAGGCGCTTTACAAAGGGATCCCTTACCGACAGCAACACGTAACATGTAGAACGAGACATGAATGACGTCTGTTAGGCGATATTACAATATTTTTTTCCGACATAAACAACGCTGTTAATGGCCTAGTACTGATTTTACACCTGAGTACGGTGAGAGAATGTGAGTAAAGAACCTTTTCCAAGGACTCAACAATGCGCCGACCGAGGCTTGAACCCAGGACCTTCCGATTAGAAAACAAATGTCATACCACTAGACCACATAGCCGCACATAGGCTCACGCCTATTATAACACATATTATATGTACAGACTATAATGTGCAGCTATGTGGTCTAGTGGTATGACACTCGCTTTCGGATCGGAAGGTCCTAGGTTCGAGCCTCGCGCTCGGCGCATAGTTGAGTCCTTGGAAAAGGCTCTTTACTCACATTCTCTCACCATACTCAGGTGTAAAATGAGTACCTGGCCGCTAACAGCGTTGTCTTTGTCCGAAATATTGTAATATCGCCTATCAGGCGGCATGTCCCGTCCTACGTGTTAAATGTTGCTGTTGACCAGGGACCCCTTGTAAAGCGCTTTGAGCACATTTAGTGGAAATTGCGCTATATAAAAAAAAGCTGAAGCTCAATGTCACGTCAAAAACAGCTGGAAACAGGAAACGCCGCCTCCAAAACAAACAGAAAACAAACAAGATGTTTTGCAGTGAATATTGCGTTTCCGTTTATTGATCGAGTCCTTACTGTTATGCAAACCGTATTGTCTTTGGGGTCTAGTTTTGTTTTGGTTTTTGGTTTTTGTTCTTTTTTTTTCAACCTTTCTTTATTTGTTTCCTGTTTGTTTTTTTTTTTTTTTTTTTTTTTTTTTTTTTTTTTTTTTTTTGGTTTTTTTTTTTTTAATTATTTTTTTTTTAATGTCCAAGACAATGCTTTGATAAAGTACGTTTTCTCCTCTCGTCACAAAGTCAAGCGATGTTAAGCGGGATTACTGGCTGGATAAGTGACAGGGATCGGGGAAGCGGGGGAGGAATTCTGAACCCGATGTTGGGATCCATATTGAGGAAGGCACTCAACACACACACACACACACACACACACACACACACATTACCCCGCTCAACTCAGGTGTGAATGAGTACGTGGTTATTACAGGCAGTTACGGGTATTGTAAGAGTTCCAGTACAAATAGGAAGCCTAACAGGAGACTAGTACTGTATGAAATGGAAAAATGATTCCTTATGGCCCGCTAGGGGAATAAATACAACATTGTGAAGCGCATTGGGCATGGTAAAATCCTTGGAAACGCTCTATATAAATAGTCATAATTAATATATTTAATCTAGTGTAAGGGACTCTTTAACTCACTCAATCCTATAGATTTTTGCTACTTTTCAAAATTGGAATGTGCATAGTTTTATTCAACTACCATTCATTAACATGTAAAAACTAAAAACATTAGCTTTGATACTACGCCTATAATTTGTCTCAGAGAAATGTAATAAATAGGCATGGGGTAAATGTAACCCTGGTAAAACTACGGATATAATCGGTGTTAGGGTTGAGTGAGTCAATCTCTCATACTCTTTGAACCTCAACAGTTCGTGGCCGTTTTACATCTTACAATCATCATATTTTTGACTCAAAGAAACATCAAGGCCAAGGTCCTCTATAAATATATGTATATATAGTTACACATATATATATATATATATATATATATATATATATATATATATATATATATATATATATATATATATATATATATATATATATATATATATATATATGTATAATCGCCCCCGGAACCGATCGGTTTGTTTACTCAGAACGCCCAGCACATATATTATATAGATAGTTCGAAGTTGACGTCACTCGGGTCTTTATTATTGTTTTTTTTGCCATCCGCGTTTATGAGTAATGCTCACTAAACTGTATTAACCCGACTATAGATAGAATGCGCTTGGCCAAGGAGTTCACAACATTGCCATCCGGAAGTATAACGGACCAACACACAAACTCTGTGTAACCATGAACTTTTATAGTCTGATTAATACAGTTTAGTGAGAACAACTCACAAACGCGGAGGGCAAAAACAATAACAAAGGCCTGAGTGACGTCATCTGCATACTATCTATAAACTTTCATGGATAGACACAGTTTTGTGTGTGGGTCGGTTATACTTCCGGATGGCAATGTTATGAGCTTCTTAGCCAAGCGCATACTATCTATATTTCGGTCTAGTAATCGCCCCTGGAAAACGTTCTGTTTGTTTACTCAAAACGCCCAGCACAGATATTATAATATTATAGATAGATAGTCTGAAGCTGACGTCACTCGGGTCTTCGTTATTGCTTTTTGCCATCCACGTTTATAATTATAAGTAATTCTCACTAAACTGTATTATAGATAGAATGAAGGTGACGTCACTCCTGTCATTGTTATTGTTTTGTGTTTTTTTTTGTTTTTTTTGTTTGTTTTTTTTTTTGCGATCCATGTTTATGAGTAATTCTCACTCAAATGTTTTAACCAGACTAAAGCGCATACTATCTATAAACGTTCAAGATTACACACAGTTTTGTGCGTTGATCCGTTATACTTCCGGATGGCAATGCTGTGAGTTTCTTAGCCAAGCGCATACTATCTATAAACGTTCAAGATTATACATTGTTTTGTGTGTTGATCCGTTATACTAAATGTGCTCAAAGCGCTTTCCAAGGGGTCCCTGGTCAACAGAAACATTTAACATTTAGTACGGGACATGTCGTCTGGTAGGCGATGTTACAATTTTTTTCGGACAGAGACAACGCTGTTAACGGCCAGGTAGCTACTCATTTACACGCCGAAGTACGGTGTCAGAATGTGAGTAAAGAGCCTTCTCCACCAAGGACTCAACTGCGCGTCGAGCGAGCGAGGCTCGAACCCAGGGCCTTCCGATCCGAAAGCGAGCGCCATGCCACATGACCACATAGCCGCTCACTCAAGGACCACTCAAAACCATCATCTTGTTCATTTTATGCATAGATGAAGATGCTGCTGGGTAAACGGTCCCGACGGGAGATAACCGGCTAGTACTCGACCTCATGCTGAACGTATTCATGGAGTCGAGGATTGCAATTAATTGCTGGTCAAAGTCCAATTGTGACCCATCGTCTCAAAACGGTATTATGTAGGCAGGGATGAACCAGATGCTAAAGAGTCAATTTAAAGCTGAACTGGTCAAACATTTTGAATTGTTGTTATTCGGCGTAGGTACCAAATTATGACATTTATTCTTCTCAATAAAACATACAAACTCAACGAAAGTCTGATATTTCTGGCTATAAATTCAATGTTCAGCATCTTTATCATCCCGACATAATACCGTTTTGAGGCGAGGGGTCACAAATGTGGTATTGATCCACTACGGGTAGCAAGCCTATCCCCGGAATCGGGTTTGAAGAGCAGGAGTCGATGAAGTCACAAGAATTGAGCTTTTATATATAGCGCAATAATATCCACTAAACATGCTCAAGGCGCTTTACAAAGGGATCCCTTACCGACAGCAACACGTAACATGTAGAACGAGACATGAATGACGTCTGTTAGGCGATATTACAATATTTTTTTCCGACATAAACAACGCTGTTAATGGCCTAGTACTGATTTTACACCTGAGTACGGTGAGAGAATGTGAGTAAAGAACCTTTTCCAAGGACTCAACAATGCGCCGACCGAGGCTTGAACCCAGGACCTTCCGATTAGAAAACAAATGTCATACCACTAGACCACATAGCCGCACATAGGCTCACGCCTATTATAACACATATTATATGTACAGACTATAATGTGCAGCTATGTGGTCTAGTGGTATGACACTCGCTTTCGGATCGGAAGGTCCTAGGTTCGAGCCTCGGGCGCTCGGCGCACAGTTGAGACTCCTAGGAAAAGTCTCTTTACTCACATTCTCTCAGCGCCGTATGGCCTTGAGCAAGTCACCTCGCCCTAGCTCAATTTGCGGCTCTGCACTGCGGCTGACGCCTGGGTCATTCAAGTCTTCCCTTGGAATAGATCCTATAGACAAAGTTCCCCTATGGGATAAATAAAGGGAATTTTATTTAGTTTTAATTCATTTTATTATAATGTAACACCACTTTTATTTATTCATTTAAAAAAAAATCTTTTTTTGTGTGTGTGTGTGTGTTTTTTTTTTTGGTTTTTTTTTGGGGGGGGGGGGTTGGCTTATAAAACGTGTATATATATGCAGGTCTGACATCCGAATCCACTTATGGGCCTAGTTTAACATTGTTGTAATGGACAATATTTTGCGGGGTTTTTTTTATTTTTATTTTTTTTTTTTTTTTGTTTTTTTTGTTTGTTTGTTTGTTTGTTTTTTTGTTTGTTTTTTTTTTTTGAGATTTCTATTACAACATCAACGAACCCATAGGAATTGGGTTATCTGACCTGAAAATAAGTGCACGTCGTTATTTATTTATGAAACTGAAATCGTCTCTTTTCAAAAACAGTTACGAGAATAATTCCCAGTTTCCGTGTTGGATTATCGTAATTCGAGCAGGCAGAAGACCATGACGTCACGTGACGCGTAAAACCCAAATAATATGTGTGTTCTAATCCTGCCTGTTAATTGGTTGTTTGTTCCTTTAAAATGATCACGTGGTGTGGTATATTAAATCCGTGTAAATAGTGGAATTATTGGTGGGGGTGAGGAAAGGGGAGGGGAGGGGGGGGGGTGGGAAGAACGTATCTCTTTAATGGTTTAAAGTTATAAAATAAGAATAATCTCTCTCTCTCTCTCTCTCTCTCTCTCTCTCTCTCTCTCTCTCTCTCTCTCTCTCTCTCTATCTATCTATCTATCTATCTATCTATCTATCTATCTATTCTATCTATCAA
>NC_088366.1:10909443-10911943 GCF_034508935.2 Berghia stephanieae | reverse complement strand
AATAATAATAATAATAATAATAATAATAATAATAATAATAATAATAATATCAAACGTGGAACGTTTCGGGTTCAAAATCCTGTTTCAGCAAATAACAAATGAGAAAAAAACGTTATTTCGTCACTTTAAATTCGGTCAGACCACGCTCTTAATTTTTTTTTTACGTAAAATCAACAATTGAAAATGTTATCCCAAAATAAAGAGTACATTTCCCACTCATCAAATAAATTAAATTTTGTTCGTGTGACTATGTGGTCTAGTGGTATGACACTCGCTTTCGGATCGGAAGGTCCTGGGTTCGAGCCTCGCGCTCGGCGCATAGTTGAGTCCTTGGAAAAGGCTCTTTACTCACATTCTCTCACCGTACTCAGGTGTAAAATGAGTACCTGACCGTTAACAGCGCTGTCCCTGTCCTAACAGGCGTCATGTTTCGTTCTACATGTTACGTGTTGCTGTTGACCAGGGACCCCTTGTAAAGCGCTTTGAGCACATTTAGTGGATATTGCGCTATTTAAAAGCTCAATTAAAAAAATAATTAAATTTTGTTTGTTTGTTTTTTAAACACAACTGACAAAGTTTCAATTTGATGTAGTGTCCTTATCTCCGTGTAGGATGAATTTATCTTGGTGCTGCCTGTAGTGTTAAATGGACAGCAAAAAAATTGACTACTATCCTTTGGATAGAATGTACAATTTAAAAAAATCCACAAAATATCTTGAATAGAGTGTTTTGTGCTCCTCAATAACACGTCTTATGTCAATACGCTTCAACAATCATGACGTCACTTCCCTCGTAATGACGAATGGTAACTTAGTAACTGACTCTAAACTATCGGAACAATGGCGGACGCACTTATGAAATATTTCTCCGACGAACATAAAAGCGTATCCAGAGGAGAAAAACGTTATAAATATAATCATGTTTTGACTTTTACACATCCTGATCACATGACATATGAACAGTTCTAGCCAGCATGAAGAATAAAAAAGGGACCGATTTTCTTTGTTTAGAACCATGATGGCCGCCGTTACTGGGCGACGTGACATCAGACTATTGAATCCTACTGAAATGATGACACGTGATGTAAAATCTAGGTGCGGCTATGTGGTCTAGTGGTATGACACTCGCTTTCGGATCGGAAGGTCCTGGGTTCGAGCCTCGCGCTCGGCGCATAGTTGAGTCCTTGGAAAAGGCTCTTTATTCACATTATCTCACCGTACTCAGGTGTAAAATGAGTACCTGTCCGTAAACAGCGTTGTCTTTCTCCGAAAAATTGTAATATCGCCTAACAGGCGTTATGTCCCTTCCTACATGTTAAATGTTGTTGTTGACCAGGGACCCCTTGTAAAGCGCTTTGAGCACATTTAGTGGATATTGCTCTATATAAAGCTTAATTTAATTTAATTTAATGAAACGGCTTCTGCGCGACCCGTCAGGATACAAAAGATGGCGGAAAACGAATCGCGTTTACATCTATTTTCATTAAAAAATATATCAATTTCTACTTTTCTTATGATTTTATGGGGGCGAAGTGGCCGAGTGGTTAAGGCATTGCACTGTGACCGGGATGACCCGGGTTCGAGTCCGATTCAGTCACTTTCGTTTTTTTTTCCTTGAGCAAGATTATTAAACCCCAATTTGCTCACTTGGACAACATGGGTGATTCCTGTTGGCATCAGACATCTTGTTTGATGAGTTATCTATAATATTCCTTCGTGGAATGCCTAGGCGACGATATCTTATGATAATTTAGGCATAATTTTTTATTTAAAAAAAATGATTTTAAACAACAAGAAGAACATTTTTTTTCATTTTTAAAAATAAATACAGATCTACTTTTCTTATGATTTTTAACTTTAACAACAAAAATTTAAAATAAAATAGATAAATGATTATAGCCTCTCCTCCCTTCACCATCTCTCCGAGCGAGAAAGGTTTAAAATTTGAATTTTGGCAGTCTTTTCTTTTTAGTAAAAACACCCATCCTGTTTTGACTGGAATGAAATCGGCCTCAGGGCGGAGATTTGAGATTTGAGATTTGACTCGAGTTTGATCATTCATCAAATCACCGGTTATGCCAGACATCTATCCATCTTCTACACCGGATATTCTCATTTTTCATTTGTGAGACACGACATGACAACCTACAAAATCTGTTGAAACAGTTAAACTCATTCAATCCTAGAATTTTTTTCTGCTTTTCTAAATTGAAAAAAAAAATGTATTAAAAATATGCATGTACATAGATAGTTTTATTCAACTATCATTAACAAGTAAAAATGAAAAACATCAACTTTGATATTACGCCGAATAATTTGTCTCAGAAAAAATGTACTAGATAGGCCTGGGGTAACAGAAACCCAGGGTAAACTACGGATATAGTCGGTGTTAGGGTTGAGTGAGTTAACGCCATTTTAAAAATATTTTTTTGAAAAAAAAAACATGTATTTTAAAATTTGGCCATAAAACTCGTCCTTCAAATATCGATCGATTTAAATTA
>NC_088366.1:10899443-10901943 GCF_034508935.2 Berghia stephanieae | reverse complement strand
TCTCCTCAATAAATCATATAAACTCAACACAAGTCTGATATTTCTGGCTATAAATTCAATTTTCCATCCCGACTTAATACCGTTTTGAGGTGAAGGGTCACATATCACTATCGGCGGACATGTCTGATTCAAAGAGTCCACATGGAGATCGGTCTTGGCTTGTGAGTCATAAATTATAATAAATTGAGCTTTTATATAGCGCAATATCCGCTAAACGTGCTCAAAGCGCTTTACAAGGGGTTCCTGGCCAATAGCAACATTTAACATGTAGGACGAGACATGACGCCTGTTAGGCAATATTATAATTTTTTCGGACAGAGACAACGCTGTTAACGACCAGGTACTCATTTTACACTTGAGTACGGTGAGAGAATGTGAGTAAAGAACCTTTTCCAAGGACTCAACTATGCGCCGAGCGCGAGGCTCGAACCCAGGACCTTCCGATCCGAAAGCGAGTGTCATACCACTAGACCAGATAGCCGAGTCAAAGGTACTACAAATTAAAGACGACGGGACAACTTCGTTTTTAATATCTAAAACTGTAAAAAGCAAATAAATAAATAGATAAATAAATAAATGCATGAATGAATAAAGTAAAAAAAAAAAACAAAGAAAAACAGATAATAAATAAATATAGAAATGTGCGGCTATGTGGTCTCGTGGTATGATAATACTCGATTTCGGATCGGAAGGTCCTGGGTTCGACCCTCGCTCGGCGCATAGTTGAGTCCTTGGAAAATGATCTCTACTCACATTCTCTCACCGTACTCAGGTGTAAAATGAGTAAATAATAGCCGTCAATAGCGTTGTCTCTGTCCGAAAAAAAAATGTAATATCGCCTCCACACCTCCCACCCCCACCCCCCTCCCTTCAAAAAAAAAAAATAAAAAAGAAGAGATAAATCAACCCAGCGATCCAATTACCGAAGAGTAAAAAAAAATGGGAGTTTAAGCTGTTAATGAGAAACTTCGACTGAGAGACGGAACAAAACTAAGAGCAAAGTAAGGAACTGCTAAGACTTCAGTGAAAACCAGAATGATTAACTCGCCTGAGGTCATCTGCGATTCAATTGCACAGAATACTTTGTGTGGGGCCATAGACAAAAACGCTCTCTTGTTTTTATTTTGGCATTATTCTATTTTTTTTTCATATTATTATTGTCGATTGTTTAATAAGATGATGAGATGCCCCCATCCTGTGAATATAATAATGATAATAATAATAATAATAATAATAATAATAATAATAATAATAATAATAATAATAATAAAATAATAATAATAATAATAATAATAATAATAATAATAACAATGATAATAATTTCTTTCAAACCCCAAATCAGTCCAGTCCTGCCAATGATGTTACTCAGGCCTGCCAACTTGAAAATTTTAAAATTCGTAGTATTTAGTTAGGGAGATAAACATTGTAATTGCTGTAATATTAACATTTAAAAATCAACAATTTCAACTTACAATAAGGTTCACAAAACACTTTAAAATCCTTTAAATTTTGTGATTTGGCATCATATTCACAAAGTTTTAATGACTTAGAAATGTTCATGAAGTTCTGAAATATGTTCCAAAATGTCGTAATTCGACGAATTTTTCGTAGTATTGGCAGGTCTGTGGCTATGTGGTCTAGTGGTGTGACACTCGCTTTCAGATCGGAAGGTCCTGGGTTCGAGCCTTGCTCGGCGCATAGTTGAGTCCCTGGGGAAGGCTCTTTACCCACATTCTATCATTGTACTCAGGTGTAAACTGAATACCTGGCCGTTAACAGCTTTGTCTCTGTCCCAAAAAATTGTAATATCGCCTAACAGAATATCCCGTTCTAAATAAATGTTAAGTGGGACCCCTTGTAAAGCGCCTTGAGCACGTTTTGTGCTGTCTAAAAGCTCAATTTCTTATATTTTATTTTATTTATATTTTGTCTGTGTTACTGCTAAAACCTGCAATGCAGTAGTCGACCCAATAACTACTCTCTCGACCCTAACACCGACTACATCCGTAGTTTACCCGGGTTACTTTTACCCCATTACATTTTGACTACATCCGTAGTTTACCCGGGTTACTTTTACCCCATTACATTTTGACTACATCCGTAGTTTACCCGGGTTACTTTTACCCCATTACATTTTGACTACATCCGTAGTTTACCCGGTTACTTTTACCCCATTACATTTTGACTACATCCGTAGTTTACCGGGTTACTTTTACCCATTACATTTTGACTACATCCGTAGTTTACCCGGGTTACTTTTACCCCATTACATTTTGACTACATCCGTAGTTTACCCGGGTTACTTTTACCCCATTACATTTTGACTACATCCGTAGTTTACCCGGGTTACTTTTACCCCATTACATTTTTCTGAGACAAATTATAGGCCTAGTATCAAAGCTAATGTTCTTAAGTTTTAACACGTTAATGATAGTTGAATAAAACTATCTATGCACATGCTCATATTTAATACATTTGTTTCCAACTTTGAAAAGTAGCA
>NC_088366.1:10876943-10894443 GCF_034508935.2 Berghia stephanieae | reverse complement strand
CATCCTCACGCTTCTGACCCTCCGTGACCCGGAATTGAAAAAAGCTCCTTATTCCTACCTCACGGCTCTGGCGATGGCCGATCTTTCAGCTCTGGTACTCGCTCTGAGCTGGTACATCACGCAGTTCCTGGACGGTTACATCAACAAGCAGAGCTACGAGTACTGCTGGTACATGGCCAATTGCTACTACCCGCTCATCAACCTCGCCTCGACCACGGGCATATTCATCATGACCACCATGACCATCGAGCGTTGCCTTTTCATCAAATTCCCGTTCTGGGTCCTGGCCCATAAAAGCAGGGTTCGATTCAAGATCGGCTGTGTGTTCATCGTCAGCTTCATCATAACGTTCCCCAGATTCCTGTGGTACCGTCCAGTGGCGGTCAACAACTCCACGGACATATACAGGATAGACCGCCATTGGCACGGTACCCAGACCGCCATGATAGTCACGTGGATCCACAGCGTGGTGCTACAGTGTCTACCCGTCGTCATTCTTATATTCCTCAACGCCTTTCTTATATACAAGTTCAGATTCGAGGTATTTTTAAGTAAATTTATTTTTATGTCATCTAATCATAATCCATGTCACTCGACCTGCACGTATTTGCAGGTCTGATAACCCAATTCCTTGAGCTTGAGCTTTTATATAGCGCAATATCCACTAAACGTGCTCAAATCGCTTTACAAGGGGTCCCTGACCAACAGCAACACGTAACACGTAGAACGAGAGATGACGCCTGTTAGGCGAAATTACAATTTTTTCGGACAAAGACAACGCTGTTAACGGCCAGGTACTAATTTTACACCTGAGTACGGTGAGAGAATGTGAGTAAATAGTCTTTTCCAAGGACTCAACTATGCGCCGAGCGAGGCTCGAACCCAGGACCTTCCGATCCGAAAGCGAGTGTCATACCACTAGACCACATAGCCGCACTTGTGGGCTCATTGCTGCCGCCTTACGGAAAATGACCGTACGTTTACTTATAATAAAGGCGACATACGGTCTTTTCCCTAAAGGCCGGCAGATTGTTGTAACGGAAGTCTCAAAACATGACGTCAAATCATCATCATCATCCGGGTTCCATCTCTTTCCAGAGGCCGGATGTCATGGCCTTCCATCCTTCACGGTCCATTGCGCCGTCCTGTAGCTTCCTTGATGCCATCTGTCCAGCATTTCCTTTGTCTTCCTCTTCCTCTCTTTCCTTCAATTCTTCCCTCCATTATCCTTTTTTCGAGACTATCATGTCTTCGCATATGTCCAAAACATGACGTCAAATAGTGTCCATTAAAACAATGTTAAACTAGGCCCATGAGCGGGTTCGGATGTCAGACCTGCATATATGTACACGTCGATGTCATTCCTTTGTCGTAAAGATCTGCTCTTTGCAAAAAGTAATTTGAATAAAATGTTTACTTGACTAAAAAGAGAAGGGGAAAAAACGGAGATGGGGGAGGGGGGGGGGAGGATTGGGACCGGGAGAGAGATTTGCATATATGCTATTCCACAGCCACCAACAGGGTACATACTAGCCGCATATAAGCCTCATATTATGGCGCTCTAGTTTGTAAGTATTTATCTCAAATTTTGGCAATGCTTGCTATCTTTTTCATAGGACGCTAGGCTATCGCAAAGTACTTCCACTAGATCTAACAAACACAGATATACAATTACAAATTAAGAAATTAAGGAGCATGAACCGCTGTAAGATAAAGATCTGAACAAGTGTGTATGAAAGCAAGAAAGAAAAATACAAGAAAAAAATCATCCCGAAACATCAGTCGACCTCGACTGGGGATCGAACCTCAGACCTTCTTATTACCCGTCAGACGATCTTATACAATTACAACTTGTTAGGCAACACACGTCTGAATTTTTTAAAAATATATATCGACCACACCCAGATTGATATCGGTCCCTCTGTTTCTGAGGCGAGTGCTCTAGCTACTGACCTATCGAGACCCCCATTATAGATCATAAACTATAATATATAGTAGATGTGACGTAGAGAATTCTCGAATATTTTTTTTTTTTTTTTACATTTTAGCCAGACAACTTTTACTTTCAATATCGGCCAATTTAGATACACAAAATGTGTCCTAAAACATTGTCCGAAATACCCTACAAACCTGAGACTTATTTTTTTTAAAAAAAATTAAAAAAAATTATATTACACCCTTTCGCATCGGTACCATAAAAGAATATAGATAATCCATCAAACAGGATGTCTGATGTAAACAGGAATCACCCATGTTGTCCATTGTGAGCAAATTGCGGGTTAATAATCTTTCCCAAGGAAAAAGACGAAAGTACCTGAAGCGGGGCTCGAACCCGGGACCTTAACCACTCGGCCACTATATTATGCTATAAATGAATAATAAAACGTGCTCGATCAGTTTTCTGTGGCGTAAAAACCGAATCAGTGTCAGACATTAGCATCATAGGGATGAATGTTCAATGTATTGGAAAGAGGAACATCATTCAGTCCTCATACTCATAATAACACATCCATATTCATGTATCGTTGGCGAAGTGGGCAGCGATTTCAGGCTCTCAAAACATGAACCTCGCATTTCGTATGCTAGTCGATCGCCAAGGTATTCTCATCCAAAGCGTCTGTTTTACGTCAAGCTTTGAGTTATCGAAGTGACTATTCTCACCCCCGGGATGCTAGTCTTCATAATAGTATAAAAAGTAGTCCACAATTGTTGTATGTTTAATCCAAAGGTTGTATTGCAGTAATTTGTTAAGTTTCTTGTCACAAGTTGCACAATTAAAGAAAAAAATCAATCAAATCCAAATCGCAAAAAGCAGGCGACGTTTTTTTTCGGTAATCCAATCGGCCGGGGGGGGGGGGGGGGGGGGGGGTGAGAATAGAGGCAGCCTTGAGTTATTTAAAGATCTGAACAAGTGTGTATGAAAGGTGCTGCAACTAAAACAATCGTTGTTATTATTTTTTATAAATATCTACAGATAGACAATCTATGTTAATTTAATTTGATTTGATGATGATGATGATGATGATGATGATGATGATGATGATGATATGACGACGACGATGATGATGATGATGATGATGATGATGATGATGGTGATGATGATGATGATAATGATGATGATGATGATGATGATGATGATGATGATGATGATGATGATGACGACGACGACGACGACGACGATGATGATGATGATGATGATGATGATGATGATGATGATGATGATGATGATGATGATGATGATGATGATGATGATGATGATGATGATGATGATGATGATGATGATGATGATGATGATGATGATGTGATGATGACTGATACGACTGACGACGACGACGATGACGATGATGATGATGATGATGATGATGATGATGATGATGATGATGATGATGATGATGATGGTGATGATGATGATGATGATGATGATGATGGTGATGATGCTGATAATGATGACGACGACGATGACGATGATGATGATGATGATGATGATGATGATGATGATGATGATGATGATGATGATGATGATGATGATGGTGATGATGATGATAATGATGAAGACGATGACTACGACGATGACGATGATGATGAGGAGGAGGAAGATGATGAGGTTGATAATGACAGTGATAATGATGATGATGATGATGATGACGTGACCCCGACGACGATGGTGTTGATGATGATGATGATGATGATGATGATGATGATGATGATGATGATGATGATGATGATGATGAGGATGATGATGATGATGAGGAAGATGATGAGGTTGATAATGATAATGATGATGAAGAAGATGACACTGACGACGACAACGACAACGACGAAGATTAGAAAATTACTGAACATATTTCCCAATTCACCAATCATTTAAAAATTATATCTTTTCTCTCTGTTCTTCCTTCCCACCCAGCACCGACGACGTTCGGAGCTCGGAATCAGCAGCACGATGTCCACAGTCTGGGGCCGGGAACAGACCAGGCTGACGTACACCTACAGCATCATCACAGGCGCCTTCATCGTACTCATCATGCCTTCTGCCTTCGCAGACGAAAACATTTCCAAAGCGCTCTTCGGCGCCAATCGCCAAGCGCCTCAGATCGTCATCCTACAGTTCGTCAGCAACTTCCTGGTCTACGTGAATCTGTCGCTGAATTTCCTCATGTACACATTCGTCAACATCAAATTCACGCGGGCTTTTAGAATGATGATGTTCCGGTGGCGCGTGCGCGCTCGCTCGATTCTATTCTGCTGCACGTTGGAAAGCAGACGGCGCGCCAGAATGAGGCACGAACAATTCAAGATGACGATGACCTCGGAGGAAAAAGTTCCTTTCAACAACAACAAAAACCCGAAGAGTAGCATACTCCGTCAGCAGTACCAGTTTCGACAATCTCTTTCCCGGAACGGCACAAGCTTTACGACTCTCTCGGACTTCAGGATAGATGTGACTTAGAGAAGAGAATTCTCGAATTTGTTGGTTTTGTTTTTGTTTTTTTGTTGTTGTTGTTGGGTTGTTTTTTTTTTGTTACAATTCAGACAGAAAACTTTTACTTTAAATATCGGCCAATTTAGATTTAGATACAGAAAAGTTGTCAACATTGTCCAAAATACCTCCCAAACCTGAGACTTCCTTAACCCTCTCCCTTACCACCTACAGCAAAATCGTCACATTGGTTACGACACAAAATTATAGGTACATTTTTTTTTGTTCTTATTCATATTTATTTTGTACATCACAATGATCTTTGTTTAATTAATAAGAACATATAGTTGATTTGTAGAGAGATTGTTTTGAGTTTTTAAAAAATCAATTTTTCTGCTGGGTAATCCTGCATGCCATTTTTGGGGTAAATACTGAACTTGGTTGGTAAGCAGAGAGTTAATCCACTCAATCCTAGAGATTTTTGCTACTTTTCAAAATTGGAAAAAATGTATTAAAAATGAGCACGTACACAGATAGTTTTATTCTACTACCGTTAACAAGTAAAATCTAAATACACTAACTTCGATACTACGCCTATAATTTATCTCAGAAAAACGTAATAAATAGGCATAGGGTAAAAGTAATCCGGGTAAACAACGGGTATAGTCGGTGTTAGGGTTGAGTGAGTTAAAGAGGTTTTAGACGTTTTGACAATTTTGGCAAAAAGTGGCGGCCATATCAATTGATTGATATTTAAGGTAAAAGTTTACTGTGGGGCTTTTTAAATATATTGTTGTTTTTTTTTTTTGTTTTTGTTTTTTTTTTTGGGGGGGGGGGGGGGTTGGGCCAAAATGAACAAAGACAATGGAATGTGTTGTGAAGGACTACCTACGAAAGAATTCGTATTGTGTACTGTGTTGATATCCCTTGCATAATAATCATTCATAATATACACATTTGCCGTTCTCTGAAATAAACACATTTGAAAAAATTTTAGCCAGGAAAACTATCCTTCAAATATCGGTCGATTAAAATCATTCTCATCTTGTTAAAAAAAAAAACAAAAAAAAACTTAAACCTGGAAATTGAAGAAGTCCCAAATTTGAGGGTTTTATTTATTTATTTATTTTTAATTTATTTTATTTTATTTTTTTTGTGTGTTTATTTTTTTGTTTTTGTTTTGTTTTTTTTTTAAGTTGAGGGTCATCTTTGAAGGATGAATTTTCAGGCTAAAATGTTTTAATGTCTTTTTTTCCAGAGTGAAGTACCTAGTTATAAAGGTATTGATGACAGAAATTTTACTGTAAAAATTGTAAATAATGAACAAACAATGTGCGGTTTGTTTGTTTGTTTTTTTTACACATTTTGTCCTGGAGACAAAATTAAAATGAGATAAATCTGAAATAAATTATAATGATGATTGCTGAAACACTTTTACGGCAACACAGAATAATTATGGTATGGGTGAAGACACAAACCAACGGGTCAAAAAAAGATAAAAATCTAAACCAAAGGATGATGATATCTCTACATAATAATATTTGGCTGTGTCTGATTTTTGTGAAGTTTTATTGTCCTGGTGACAACTTTTAACTAGATTTGACATACAATAATATGGCGTCTCATAACGCTATTAGCGAGTTAACGCTAACGTTCCCCGACCCTAAACGATCGACCAACGACGAGGAAGAAAACCCAGGATCTGTCCTCTGACGTTTAACTCACTCAATTCTACAGATTTTGGCTAGATACTTTTCAAAGGTAGAGGGGAAAAAATGTATTAAAAATGAGAATGCATATATATATAGTATGCGCTTTGCTAAGAAGCTCATAACACTGACATCCGGAAGTATAACGGACGAACACACAAAACTATGTGTAACCATGAGCGTATATAGTCTGGTTAATAAAGTTCAGTGAGAAAAACTCACAAACGCGGATGGCAAAATCTATCAACGAAGGCTTGAGTGATGTCATCTTCGAACTATCTATAGAGAGGTTTATTCAATTACCATTAACGCGTAAAAATTAAAAACATTAACTTTGACACTACGCCTATAATTTGTCTCAGAAAAAAAAATGTAATAATAAATAGGCAAGGGGTAAAAGTAACCCGGGTAAACTACGGATATAGATAGAATGCGCTTGGCCAAGGAGTTCACAACATTGCCATCCGGAAGTATAACGGACCAACACACAAACTCTGTGTAACCATGAACTTTTATAGTCTGGTTAACACAGTTTAGTGAGAACAACTCACAAACGCGGATGGCAAAAACAATAACAAAGGCCTGAGTGACGTCACCTGCATACTATCTATATATAGTCAGTGTTACTGTTAAGTGAGTTAAACTCTCGCACTGGGCGTCGCGTGGCGATGTCTGAGGACAGATCCTGGGTTTTCTTCTCTCGTCGTTGGTCGATCGTTTAGGTTCGAGGAGCGTAAGCGTTAACTCGCGAATGTGTCGTGGGTGTGACCTTAATGCTTTTAATGGAATTGAATGCTCAATATACAAATCGGAACCATGACGAAAGCCTTCATCGGGGGGGGGGGGGGGGGGGGGGGGGGCGTATTTCTTCAAAGACTTCAAAGTGACACATTAAGTAAGGAGCAGGCACTGGTGTAAGATAAAGATAAGGAATGAGATTAGCGGAAGAGCAGCGTCCCTTGATTGGACGTCACCCATAGTCTGTGACGTCACCGGCGGAAAAGTTGTTAGAGAGAGAACGTCATGTTGGTTGTGCGCATGGGTCAATCGTTCAGCGAGGACGAGAGACGCATGCGCACAACCAACATGACATTCTCTCTCTAATAACTTTTCCGCCGGTGACGTCAAAGACTATGGGTGACGTCCAATCAAGGGACGCTACTCTTCCGCTAATCTCATTCCCTATATGGAAAAAGTTTGTTTGAAATTGAAACGGTGTCAGGCAAAGCAAGAAAGAAAAATACAAGAAAAATAAAAACTTGAGGTATTTTTTCCTTCTTGTTTTGTATAGCACAAACGTGTACATATATGCAGGTCTGAAATCCGAATCCACTTGTGGGCCTACCTTTACATTGTTGTAAGGACAACACTTTGCGTCAGTTTTTTAGATGTCCATTACAACAATGGGCCCGTAAGGAATTGGGTTATCAGACCTGCAAATAAGTGCACGTCAACTGCCACTATTTCATACACACTTTTTCATATCTTTATCTGAAACTCAAAAAAAGAGTTGATATATAAATCATTTCCTTTAGATAGTATGCAGATGACGTCACTCAGGCCTTTGTTATTGTTTTTGCCATCCGCGTTTGTGAGTTGTTCTCACTACACTGTATTAACCAGACTGTAAATTCATGTACACACAGTTTTGTTTGGTCTCTTATACTGGATAAAGAAAGTTGAACTCTCGCAACCATTCTCTTAGATAGTATGCGCTTGGCTAAGAAGCTCATAACATTGCCATCCGGAAGTATAACGGACCAACACACAAAACTGTGTGTAATCATGAACTTTTATAGCCGGGGTTTAGTGAGAATCGCTCACAAACGCGGATGGCAAATTACAATAACAAAGGCTTGAGTGACGTCATCTTCGTTCTATCTATAGACACCTAGATAACCACGCCTCTCGGACAGTCGTCATACTGTAAACAATAGCAGTGGTTGGTAAACATAGCAGACTACACATGTTTTACTATAGAAGGCATGTGACTAAGTAAAAACCCTACTTTTCTACAGCTGGATCAATAGAACCAACACAGAAAACTATGTGTAAACTTAAAACGTTTATAATAATATGATTGAGAAAATTGTGATCTATCACAATGGCGGTAAACATTCATGATAAAGAGAGTCGATATTCACGTAGTTAACAACCACATGTTTAATAGTCGTACTCGGATGACAATATTTATATAATTATAATATATTATATTTATATATATTAGATAGATAGATGGCTTGGCAAGAGTCATAACATTGCCATCCGGAAGTATAACGGACCAACACACAAACTTGTGTAACCATGAACGTTTTATAGTTCTGGTTAATACGTTCTAGATGAGTAAACTCAAAGGGATGAAACATATAAAAAGTAGCTGAGTAGACGTATCATCGATACTATCTATATAGTAAAGATTAAAGTAGTAAGTAGAGTAGGTCTTATTTATTAATTATTATCTATTATATATACAATATAGTATTAAAATTAATCTTTATCGATATATTTGATCATAATTATATATATTAGTAGATAGTATGCTGTGTAAGATAGTATAAATGTTATAGAGAAGTAGTATAGACAATAAATATAGTGTAGTATCATGCGTTTTATTTGGTTAATCATTATGATGATTATTATATCATTATTATAGTTATTAGTATATTATTATTATTATTTATATTATATTAGTAGTAGTATATTTATATTATGTATATATTATATATTATTATTATTAATATTATTATTATTATTAATATTGTCATTATTATATCATTATTATTATCATCATTATTATCATCATTATTATTATTTTTTTTTTTTTTTTTGCAATATATAATAGGCCTACAGACGGTTGTTAATATTCCCCTTTATTTAACTAAATTTATATTTTTAAAAAAAAACAAATGAATGTAACTTTTTTTAAATAAATGAAATATAAGATATTGTTGAGTTTACGTCGTTGTCAAAGTGACGTCATTCATTACGATTCAGTCAGTCGGCGCAGGCAGTGTCTGTTGACGAGTGGAGGAAGAAGAAAATGAATGTTGTTGCTGTTGTTGCTGCTGTTGTTGTTTTGAAGCCATTCCATCTTCCTTATCTAGTTCTAATTTCGTCTAGAGGGGAAAGTAAAAAATTGTGGAACTGTTCCAAAAAATCATCAAAACATTTCGGCGTAATGAGCGTCCATGCCTAACCTAGCGCAGAGCTGCCAACTTGAAATTTCAAAAAGTCGTAGTAGTTTCCAAGGGAGAAAAAAAAAATGAAAGAAAAAGTCACCTTAAATAGCTTTAGAAATAAATAGTAATTAATTTGTCCTCAACATGATCCCCAAAAAAAACGCTCCAAAGTCTTGAATTTGAGTTCTAAGGAAATAAACTTTCCTTTTTTAAACAAGATTTTTGAGTCAAAGAATGGAATGTTGTTCTGTAGAGTTGGAGCTAAAAATTCGTATTTTTACGATATTTTCGGAGAACTAGGCAGGTCTTGCCAGTGTTGGCATCATAATAATAATAATTTAGTTTTCAAGAATTCAAACTCTCTCAACCCCCCACCCGCCAGTTCCCCCCCCCCCCCCCCCCCCTCCCCCCCCCCTCCCCCTCCCGCCCCCTCCCCCACCCCCCCCTCCCCCTCCCCCTCCCCCTCCGCCAATCCCCTTTTCTCCTTCTCTCGCTCATCATCTTCTCCATTCCACCCCCCACCCTCTCTCCCACCCGTCCACCCCCCCCCCCTCACCCCCCACCATCACCCCCCTCCCTCTCCCCCCGACCCCCTCCCCCACCTCTCTCTCTCTCTCTTCCTCTCTCCTCCTCTCTCTCTTCCCTCCCCCCCCCTCCCCTCCTATCCTCCTCCTCACTCTTCATCTCTTCTCATCTTCATCTCTCACCTCTCTCTCTCTATCTATCTATCTATCTATCATCATCATCTTCTCTCTGTCTCTCTCATCTCTTCTATCTTTTTTCTCTCTCTCTCTCTCTCTCTCTCTCTCTCTCTCTCTCTCTCTCTCTCTCTCTCTCTCCCTCTCTCTCTCTCAACAGACGAAAAAATGACACGAGAAAACAAGCACAACGCCCACATCCCATAGACAAACACGCACACACACACGCACACACACACACGCAGACACACACACACACACACACACACACACAGTCTCTAGGCAACCAACCGTTTTAGCGCAAATGGAAAATAATATAATAAAACTACAATCGATGCGTTTTTGTCCTTTCTTCGTTTTCAATCATAAATATCACGACTAATGGAATTAATGTCATGTCAACGGTCAGCGTTCTTTTCTCAGACGTGCCAACAATACAATATATTATCGTAATTGGCACGAGCGAGAAGAAAGCAGAACGCTGATTGCATTGCCCATGACTCGTGTATAACTATAACAATCACTTTCTCAGCGTATAACTATAACTATAACAATCACTTTCTCAGCGTATAACTATAACAATCACTTTCTCAGCGTATAACTATAACTATAACAATCACTTTCTCAGCGTATAACTATAACAATCACTTTCACGTATAACTAATACATCCTTTCTCAGCGTATAACTATAACAATCACTTTCTCAGCGTATAACTATAACAATCACTTTTTCAGAAAGGAGAAAATATTTATTGAAAATAATGTTTATGTTCAGCTTTTTTCTTTTTTGGTTTGACTTTTTTTTTTAATTTTTGGTTTGTTTTGTTTTTGTTTTTTTATTATTTGTCTTTTGTTTTGTTTTTTGTTTGTTTGTTTGTTTTGTTTTGGGTTGTTGTTTTTTTTTGTTTTTTTTTTTATTTGTTTTATTTTAATTTGATTTTTGTTTTGCTTTTCTATTTTTTTTTTGGTTGTTTTAATTATTTTTTGGTGGAAAGGGATTGTTTGGTATGTGTTTTGTTTTTTGTTTTTTTTTCTTTGTTGTTGTTTTGTTTGCTTGTTTTTTTTTTTTCCTGATGCTTGTTGCTAAATACTAATGTAGTTAGTTTTGTATTCGTGTTTGTGTTTTGTTTTTTGTTGTTTGGTTTTTTGTTTTTTTTTTGTTTGCCTTTGTTTGTTTCATGTGTTATTTTTCTTTTTAATTGTTTTGTTTTGTTTTCTTTTGCTATGTTTTTTAATGGGTTTTTTTTTTTTTTTTTTTTTTTTTTTTTTTTGCTAATTGTTTCCTTTATATATATTTTTTGTATTCTAGTCGGTCAAACAAGTTTGTTTATCATTTACAACCGGATACGGAAAGCACGTTAACATCGTGACACACACACACACACACAAACACACACACACACACAAACACACACACACACACACAAACACATTATTATATTTATTATAAATTTAATATATATATCATAGGGAATGAGATTAGCGGAGAGTAGCGTCCTTGATTGGACCCACCCATAGTTTGCAGCGGAAAGTTATTTGAGAGAGAACGTCATGTTGGTTTTGCGCATGTTCTCTGTCGAGAGAGAGGGAGGAGAGAGAGAGAAGAGAGAGAGAAGAGTGAGAGAGTGATGATAATATAAATAGATTGATCCATCGACAGATAGATATATATACAGATAGATAGTACATATGAAAATATCGTATTTATTTGGAAAGGGACAAGTCCGAAACGTCGTTTGTTTTGTGTTGTTGTTCCCTTATATAATATATGAGTCACATTTACTCCCTTTATTTTTCTCTCCATTTTATTTTTATTGACTCATTTTGGCACCTCTAGTTCTTTGCTTTCTACTCGCAAACAGCTACAAGCTCCTACCATGGAGAACTTTTCAGTCTGACCTAATTACATAAAGAGGGCAAATTGGAGAAAATGAAAAACAAGAAAACCATTAGATATATAGGTACAAAAATGGTCGGTTATCATCATCATCATCATCATCATCATCATCATCATCATCATCATCATCATCATCATCATCATCATCATCATCATCATTACATATTATATATAATAATAATAATAATAATAATAATAATAATAATAATAATAATAATAATAATTATATTATTATTATTATTATTATTATTATTATTATTATATTATTATTATATATTATTATTATTATTATATTATTATTATTATATTATTGTTATTAATAATAATAATAATAATAATAATAATAATAATAATAATAATAATAATAATAAAATAATAATAATAATAATAATAATAATAATAATAATAATAATAATAATAATAATAATATTTCTCGTTCATATTATAAACTTTTAAGTTTTCACATAGTTTTCTGAGTCTGTGTTTGTTCTATTAATTTAATCAAGCGGTAGAACAGTGGGTATTTTACCTAGTCACATACCATCGATAGTAACTCAGGTGTAGTTTGTTGCTATGTTTACCAAACACTGCCATTGTTTACATTATGACGACTGTCCGAGAGGCGTGGTTATCCAATAGGAAAAGATTTATATATCAAGTTTGGTTTTTTTGGGGTTTTTTTTTTTTTGAGTCTCAGATAAAGATATGAAAAAGTGTGTATGAAATAGTGGCAGACGGCGTGCGCTTATTTGCAGGTCTGATAACCCAATTCCTTATGGGCTCATTGTTGTAATGGACACATCCAAAAAAAGGACGCAAAATGTTGTCGATTACAACCATTGTTAAGGTAGGCATATATAATTGTTGATTCTGAAGCGTTTTCCTGAAAGATACGATGTAAAAATGTCCACGATACTGGTGGAGTTCATCTTGGCTAAGAAGCTCATAACATTGCCATCCGGAAGTATAACGGACCAACATACAAAACTGTGTGTATCCATGAACTTTTATAGTCTAGTCGATACAGTTTAATGAGAATTACTCATAAACGCGGATGGCAAACAACAATAACAAAGACCCTAGTAGATAGTATGCGCTTGGCTAAGAAGCTCATAACATTGCCATCCGGAAGTATAACGGACCAACATACAAAACTGTGTATCCATGATCGTTTCTCGTCAGGTTAATACAGTTTAGTGAGAATTACTCATAAACGCGGATGGCAAAAAACAACAACAAAGACCTGAGTGACGTCAACTTCGAACTATCTATAAGTTAACGATGGCGACTGACTGGTGGAGTCCTTGGCTGGACGATAGACAAACACGACCCTGACAAGTGCTCAGAAAACATTAAGCATTCCATGACATGTTGTATTTTGTATTGTGTTGTAATATTTCATATGATATGAATTTATATTTTGATAACGTTTTAACCATTAACCCATTGCATTTCAGTTTTCCAACATGTATACTCTGTCGTCGTAATAGGGTTCATCAACAGTCGTGACGTCACTTCCCTCGTAGTCACGCATAGTGACTGGTTCTAAATTATCGTGGCGGACGCCATTATCTCCATCACCGCCCTTATGAAATACTTCTCCGTCGAGCATAGAAGTTGAATATACAGAGGAGAAAAACATTATAAATCTGATCATGTTTTGATTTTTAAACAATCGGATCACATGACACGTGAAAAAGTTCTAGCCAGCATGAAGAATAAAAAGTACCGAATTTATTTTTTGTTCAGAATCAAGCTGCTCGTTGCTGGGCGGACGTGACATCAGACTATTGTGGCCGTTAACAGCTTTGGGACATAATTTAGTGGGTAATTAATGCTCTATATAAACGCTCAATTATGGGGGTGTCTTGTTTTTGTTTGTTTATTTTTGTTTTTGTTTTTGTTTTTTTTTCTTTTCCTTTTTTTTAAATTGTTTCTTTTTTTTTATTTTTACATTATATATTATATGACCGATATATTAAAATATAAATGATATTTCATGACTCTCTACTCATAAAGTGTTAAACCCGAGAGGGGTCATTATAGGGAATGAGATTAGCGGAAGAGTAGCGTCCCTTGATTGGACGTCACCCATAGTCTGTGACGTCACCGACGGACAAGTTATTAGAGAGAGAACGTCATGTTGGCTCGCTCAGCGAGGACGAGAGACGCATGCGCACAACCAACATGACGTTCTCTCTCTAATAACTTTTCCGCCGGTGACGTCACAGACTATGGGTGACGTCCAATCAAGGGACGCTACTCTTCCGCTAATCTCATTCCCTATAGATAGAATGCGCTTGGCCAAGGAGTTAACAACATTGCCATCCGGAAGTATAACGGACCAACACACAAACTCTGTGTAACCATGAACTTTTATAGTCTGGTTAATACAGTTTAGTGAGAACAACTCACAAACGCGGATGGCAAAAACAATAACAATGGCCCGAGTGACGTCATCTGCATACTATCTATAGATAGAATGCGCTTGGCCAAGGAGTTCACAACATTGCCATCCGAAGTATAACGGACCAACACACAAACTCTGTGTAACCATGAACTTTTATAGTCTGGTTAATACAGTTTAGTGAGAACAACTCACAAACGCGGATGGCAAAAAAGATACCAAAGGCCTGAGTGACGTCATCTGCATACTATCTATAAGTTCTCCATTACCGAGTTAAGCAAATGTTTCCAAGCCAAAGGTAAAAAATATTATGTATACATGAATTATTATTATTATTATTATATTATTAATTATTATTATATTATTATTATTATTATTATATTATATTATATATCATCATCATCATCATCATCATCATTATTATTATTATTATTATTATTATTATTATTATTATTATTATTATTATTATTATTATTATTATTATTATTATTATTATTATTATTGTGCGATATAATGTTTGATGAACTCCCCCCCCCTCCCCCCCCCCCCCCCGCCTCCCTGGCCGATAGATGTAATGTAATGTAATGTAATGGGAAATTTATATAGCGCCATTATCCAATTTACAATGCTCATTAGCGCTTTCATCATCCATCGTGGCTTGTACTCTTGAGCACGTTGTCGGTCAGCTGTCTCCACGAATGACGATCCTCTGCGGTGCGCATGAAATCTGTGTTGCTTTTAAAATCACATTTGGCCATTCTTAGGTTATTTTCATAAGTCATTCTTTGTCTTCCTCTAGTTCTCTTTCCTTCGATCATCCCAGATGTTACAAACTTTTCTATAGCGCCTTACAATGGCAATAACAAATTATATGTAAACAAATTAATAAATATATATACACACACACACTTCACACACACACACACACACATATATATATATATATATATATATATATATATATATATATATATATATATATATATATATATATATATATATATATATACAACGATTCATTTGATAGGTAAATCTAAATAACTCAGTTTTCAGTGATTTTTTAACTCACTCAATCCTAGAGTCTTTTGCTACTTTTCAAAATTGGACAAAAAAATGTATCAAAAATGAGCATGTACATAGATAGTTTTATTCAACTACCATTAACATTTAAAAACTAAAAACATAAGCTTTGATACTACGCCTATAATGTGTCTCATAAACATGTAATAAATAAGCATGGGGTAAAAGTAACCCCGTGTAAACTACGGATGTAGTCGGTGTTAAGGTTGAGTGAGTTAAAGGTATCAAAGATCTGACAGTTCCTTGTATAAGTAGTCAATGAACTCCATATAGCTAGAGTAGAAAAAGCAAACAGATCGTTCAGAGAAAATAAATATTTCAATAAATCTCCTCGTCACCGTCTGTTTAGGGTGGGTCGATTTAAGCGGTGAGCACAGCGATTAGGCAACGCGATCTATATATAAAATAAAAGGAAATTAACGACGGTTGTGTTTGAATAAGTGTGGCATATAAGCGGAGTGTGTGATTATCCAGTATGCGATTAAGCGGAAGGATCTATACTTGTAGGATAAAGAGTTGAACGAATGTGTATGAAAGGTGCCAGACAAAGCAAGAAAGAAAAATACAAGAAACTACGGAGCGATTATTATAGAAAAAAAATCTGTTTTTCGGGAATGTGTAACGTAAAAGCTGAGTGTGCGATTAACCAATGTGCGATTAAGCGGAGTGAACAGTACAAGAAAAAAACACATCCCTAAAAATCAGTCGACTTCAACTGGGGATCGAACCTCAGACCTTCTGATTACCGGTCAGACGTGCTACCATTACCTGTGATGAATATAGGTATTAAAATTGTCCCAACTATCGAGAGTCTCTATGGTGAAATGGTAGCACGTCTGACCGGTAATCAGATTGTCTGAGGTTCGATCCCCAGACGAGGTCGGCTGATTTTTTGGGATGGCTTTACTTCTTCTAATTTTCTATCTTGCTTTGTCTGGCACCTTTCATACACACTCGTTCAAATCTTTACCTGATCTATACTTGATAATGTGTTAAGTTTGTAAAATGAACTTGATTTAATTCATGAGAATATCGAGTGACATTGACAGACTGAAGATGTAAACGTTGCTGCTCGAAGCTCGAAGAAATAAATAATAATGTGAAATTGAATGTAAGCTTCAATTTAATATACGAAAACAGATGAAAATGGACTTTTCGGGTTTCCCCTTTATCACTTACTGTGGTTGGTGTTTCATTCATCCTGTTTTGTTGATAAAGGGGAAACACGTAACGTCCATTTTATCTGTTTTCGTATATCATTAAATTGAAGCCTACATTCAATTTTACATTGCTATTTAAGACTGACGATGAACTCAAAAACTCAAAATATTTGATGTGATAAATGACAGCGAAAAATGATTGTTTTGTTTTTTGTTTTTTTTTTTATTTTGTTTTTGTTTTTGTTTTTGTTTTTTTTTGGGGGGGGGGGGGGGGGGGGGGGGAGATTTTTTAAAAATCCTGAACTAAATAAGAATTCGAGAATATTTTTTTTTTTGGAGAATTATCTACAGTATTATTGATATCAGATATGGCGAATATATTTTAATATGATATTGAATGTATCGTTTTCAATAAATGGAGTCAATATGTCATCATCAGTACTATTGTGATAATTATCATTATTAATATTATCAGCATCATCATTATCATCGTCATCATCATCATCTTCATCATCATCATTATCATCATCACCATCGTCATCACCACCACCATCATCATCATCAACATCATAATCATAATCATAATCATCATCATCATCATCATCACCATCATCATCATCATCATCATCATAATCATCACATCATCATCATCACCATAGATATTGTAACAGTGGAGAGATAACGAAATCGTGCCGATCGACGAAAACGAGAGAAAAAAAGCCCGGATCTAGCCTGTTATGTCACATCTCGTCGCCCAATACGCGATCTCTTTACGTACACGAGATCTCTTAACGTATACGAGATCTCTTAACGTACACGAGTTCTCTTTACCTACACGAGTTCTCTTTACCTACACGAGATCTCTTTACGTACACGAGATCTCTTAACGTACACAAGATCTCTTTACGTACACGAGATCTCTTAACGTACACGAGATCTCTTAACGTACA
>NC_088366.1:10861943-10871943 GCF_034508935.2 Berghia stephanieae | reverse complement strand
GTACACACATCTTTCCTGGATTACACCACGCGTGCCTGGCCAGGTTAATGAACGAATTGCCGTTGGATAAGGAGGGCCTTGTTGATCCCATACTTATTGAACTTTGCTCATCTGACACCCACGAAATACGATTCAGTAGTCTGATATCACGCCGCCCGGCAACGGCGGCCATCTTGGTTCTAAACAAAGAAAATCATTACTTTTTTTATTTTTCAGGCTGGCTAGAACTTTTCATATGCCGTGTGATCAGAATGTGTAAAAGTCAAAATATGATCAAAGTTATGGGGCTTATTTCCCTCTGGATACGCTTTTATGCTCGCCGGAGAAATATTTCATATGGGCGTCCGCCATTGCTCCGATAGTTTAAAGCCAGTGTTACTAATTTACCATGCGTCATTAGGAAGAAAGTGACGTTACGACTGTTGAAGAGTAATTCCAATCATAAATTGAATGAGAGAGAAATAGGCTTCAACAGTCGTGACGTCGCTTCCCTAATACTAATAATGACGCATAGTAACTTTGTAGCTATTTCTAAACTATCGGAACAATGGCGGACGTCCTTATGAAAAGTGAATCCAGAGGAGAAAAACATTATAAATATGATCGTGTTTTGACTTTTATACGTTAAGCTGAGGTAAAGGCAAGAACTAGAGACTAAATCTTTATTTACATCCTCTAAAAACTACACTTATTACTAGTAACAATATCGATGCAGCATAGATGATGTTTGTTTTGTTTTTGTTTTTAAGGGTTTTACGAGCGCTTGCAACACGTTAAGGTCATATCAGCGTCAGCAAAAAGGAAGAAAATTGGATAGTATAAAGCTCTACAATTATAATTAAAGCACCCAAGAAAAGGTAAGATAAAGGGGAATTTGTTCAAATAGGAAACAGATGTAGATTCCAATAGCATACTATCAAAGTACTTAGTTTGAGATCACCTAAAAGTCTCACACAGACACCAGCACAGGTCCCTGCTAAGAGGAATACACCAGGGATGTAAATGCAAAGTTGAAAAAAATTCTGAAATTCTGCGAGCTCATTTCAATAGTCTAAACTCCAAGTGACACACCAGGAATGAGGTGATAAATGTGACAACATTTTTAGGACTTTTGAGTCATAAGTCTCAGAATAAAATCTAAATTATTTTGTTTATGGATGGATTTTAATGATTTATGTCTCCTTTTTGTCAGGAGGAAATACCATTATTTGGTGTTGTTCATGCTTAAATCAGTGCCCATTTAGTATTATCCTTATCTTTATGGATTAAACAGGGTTAAATTAGTTTGGGATACGTACTGAAAAAAAATCAGAATTTTGGAATTCTTAACTTATTTTCACTGCACGTAATCCAACACCTAAACTTTTATATCAAAATTATATTCAGGTCAAAATATTACCCCCAATGACTAAATGAATCTGACAATAATAAAAACTCGTACTCAAATTTCAACAGCCATATCATTACTAAGGCCAATTTTTGAGATTGGAAAGATGGTCACCTCCCGATATTTATCATTTTCTCAGGCCCCAAACCCTTCTGCTAATAACAAAGGCAATAAGAAGTAGATTACAATTAAAATACTACATTAGGTTTAGAATCGTGTTAAAAGTTAAAAGCCCTTTACTTTATTGGTGTAGCTTTCAATGAGAACAAACAAATTTGATTTTTTCCCCCACCACAGTCAAACGTTCGTGGCAGTCTCAACCAGAAATGAGACCCCATCGAAATTTCTCATAAAGACCAAGGCTAAGGGAAATGTATCTTCAGACTCATTATGACTGAAATGAATTGCAACACACAGGAATTACTTACAGAAACAGAAATACATTCCAATTGAGCCTTAGGAAGAAAGTGTAACAACAACTCAGAACTCAGTCATGAATACTCGATATATATCCACCATCTTCTACTTTCGATTCTGCAGCCCATGTTTTGCTTCCGGAAAACTAAAAATAACCCTCCTTGTTTACACAACAGATGTGAATCTAGTTCCGAATTAAAATTAGGAAAATTCGGAAATTCGAACGCTATCAATCCTTAGTACTTCCGAATTAAAATTCGGAAGCTGTCGTGGAAATAAGTTGAATGGTTAAATACACGTATAATCATAACTGACACAACAGTAGTGTAAATTAAGTGTTTCAGTACATTGAAAATGGATATTCACTACAAATTCTCTATATGTACAGCAGTATCTCTTATCACAAGAGTTGTTGGGAGTGAGGTATTAAGAAATATTTAAATTGTTTGGGGAAGCTAGAAAATGTCTGAAAAATAGGAAATCCTAATAATTCTGAAAGATTTACATCCCTGATACACTCAAATGTTTACAAATCATATATAATATGTAAACAAAACATAATACAGTGCATAACAGAGAGATGATTTACAAGGAAAAAAAATATCATCTCCCAAAATTATCTATACAGTTGACTGTTCCCCTCTCAGGCGGGATATCCGTCCAGGGCCAGGACAAAACCAAGTTATTTCATTCCAAGACAAAGACAGAAAGCATGTTGGAAAACAGATATAGGGGGATAGAAGACACAGTTAGTACCTCCCTGCCCACCATGGGATGTTGGGAACCATCAGAGATGCAATCAAATCAAAGATTCGTTGTTTGGTGAGTATACAACAGAACTGCGTTCACGGGAGGGGGTGGGAGGAGGAAGGGGGGGGGGGTGCGAATTGGCTGAGTGAATAAAGCATTGCATTACAACCCGAGAAACGCGATATTGAGTCTCACTTTGCAAGAAAGTTTGTAATGTTGTCACCCATCCGTTCATTGACAACACTCAACGATGCCTGATTTCATTACAAGACTAAACAACGTATCAGTGATCACGACGCGGATGTGCTGCTTGTCAATATATATATATATGACCCTTCGCCTCAAAACAGTATTAAGTCGGGTTGGTTAAGATGTTGAAAATTTAATTTATAGCCAGAAATATCAGAGTTTATACGATTTATTGAGGAAAATGGCAACCATATTTTAGGGTGCCAATGCCAACAATGTATATGTTTGACCAGTTTTAACATTAAATTCGACTTTTAAGCATCTGGTTGGTTTCGACATAATACCGTTTTGAGACGATGGGTCACACACACACACACATATATATATATATAAATTGTGTTTACAATGGCATAACACTAAAGTGTTAGAAATTACAACTTCACCTGTTTCAACAAAACGGTCTGTCTCGGGTAAATTAGTCTTGCAGCTCGACAAAACAAATAGTTGTGCTTTCTTTAGCGTGAAATTGGTGATAAAAATTGCTTGCTAACCTTTAAATAGGACGCAGGTCGGTCACAACAACGAACTTTCCGCCAAATCATGTAGAACCAGCAACCCAATCACTACTGGCTAGACACAGAGATTTTTTTTTTAATCACACAATAAAATACTGGAGCTTGAGCTCGAACCCAGGACCTTCTGATCCGAAAGTGAGTGTCATACCACTAGACCACATAGTCGTACAAATAAAAAAAGCGTGCTCCAACACGTCAGATTCGAACCTGGGACGTCAAAGTGGGGGTTGAATGCTCAGAGCTCTATCAAATCCTACCATCGGGACCCAATGTTTACAGGTGAACACGCAGTATAGATAGTATGCGCATAGCTAAGAAGCTCACAACATTGCCATCCGGACGTCTAACGGACCAACACACAAAACTTTGTTTAACCTTGAAAGTTTATAGTCTGGTAAATACAGTTTAGTGAGAATTACTCATAAACGCGGATGGCAAAAAAAAACAATAACAAAGGCCTGAGTGACGTCAACTTCAAACTATCTATAGTGTTGACTTTAACAAATGCTCTGTGATGAAATTCATCAAATGCTTATGTTAGAAGAATCGCGTGTTTTCACAGCTAACACTACAGAAGCTTTCGTTCTATCACTAAACAAAAAACATTCATTTTACTAGAACTACGTATTGTTATATTTTACTATCTACTCCTTCATTTGCTATTTCCTTTTCGCTCCATTACTTCTATTATTATCAATTTCGACCTCTAATCGTGCCCCCCCCCCCCCTTTCCGCCTCTCCTAACCCCCAACCAATCCCCCACTTCCGTCGTTTCCTCTTGTCTTTGTTGTTGAAAAAAACAAAACATGTTTGGAAAATATGTCGAGCATTTTTTAAAGAGAAAAGAAAAGAAGAAAGAGAATAATAATAAGAAGAAGAAGAAGGTTGTAAGGATGTAAGGATCGAAGGCACGAGCTAAAAATAGCATCATGCGTACCAAAACAAGAAAAGAATGTGAAGCATCGTTTCAACGCGGTAGTATATATATATATATATATATATATATATATATATATATATAATATTATATATATATATATATATATATACATATAAATAAATTTATGGGTGTTGGTGGGAACTTGTAGGTACGAGAGTGCTCGATAATATTGGTGAGAGCATATAAATAAGTAAGGACACTCACATTTTTCTGTCGATACAATCGTTTCAATGGGTTTCCATATCGTCAGTCGACTGCCGATATGGAAACCCATTGAAACGATTGTATCGACAGAAAAATGTGAGTGTCCTTACGTATATATATATATATATATATATATATATATATATATATATATATATATATATATATATATATATATATATATATATATATATACGAGTGTTAGTGGGCACTTGTAGGTACGAGAGTGCTCGATAATTAGAGCATATAAAAATAAATAAATTCACTCACGTATTTTTAAGCCAAAACGAACGTTTCAATGTCTTTCATTTCCTCGGGTGGCATTTGTCCGAAGAATGGTCTTTCATTCGGGAGTTTTTTATTTGTTTCTATATTTTCTATACATAGTTTTTGAATTACAAATGACTCCTACAGGTGTGTTTCATGCTTTTTACTTTGGGCAATATTTGGGGAGTGAAATCGTTGTTAGATACTATTCTTTATAGATAGAATGCGAGTTCACAACATTGCCATCCGGAAGTATAACGGACCAACACACAAACTCTGTGTAACCATGAACGTTTATAGTCAGGTTGATACAGTTTTGTGAGAACAACTCACAAACGCGGATGGCAAAAACAATAACAAAGGCCTGAGTGACGTCATCTTCGAACTATTTATAATTGTGTGTTTGTTTCCTACTTCTTGCGATGTTTTGGTGTTATAAAAGCTAGTAACAACAATGACATTTACACTCCACGTAGATTGCCCAAAGTAAAAGGAATGAAACAGATCTGTAGGAGTCAATAGACATTCAAATATTTTATTTAGATATGTATATTATAATATATATATATATATATATATATATATATATATATATATATATATATATATATATATATATATATATATATATATAGAATTGAATTGTGTTTGATACAAATATGGTACGAAAAGTGCTCGACATGCAGTAATGGAGCGAATTATTATTATTTAAAATATTTACCACAATGTTTGAGACAGTCTACATTAATGTTTCAGGCTTAATTTGCCATCGTCAGGACTGAGTTGTTTTGTTGACTGTTGTTGTTTCTTGAAGTGGTTCCGGTTTAAAGTTGCTTAACAGGAATTTACGCCGATGGGGACATCTTCCGTAGATCTCACTTTTCATGTTGAGTGTGGCTTCATGAGGTTGTTTGATTATAGTATATTTTTCTTCCAGGCATAAGCTACATTGTTTTGATGTTGGTGTGTATCCTGTTGCTTTGGATAAAATTTTCCATGAAATGTTGTGGTCTATTTTGTTGTCTTTTAATTTCCAAATATGTTCGCTGAGTTTTGTGGATGTTTTTTTGTTAGTATTTCTAAATGTTGAGGTGTGGAGGTTGTATCTTGTTTTGAAATTATTTTCTGTTAGTCCTACATATTTTTCTTGTTTGTTTGTTTTAGTTTCTGTGACTGTGGCTTGGTAAATTAAACTTGATTCTAAGCATTGTTTGTTTAGCGGGCAGTGTCACTATGCCGACTGAAGACGTGGATGAAAGCCACAGAAACGAACGTCTCGGCCATATAATGAATAATGTGAGTGACAATTTATATTTTATATTAGCTCTAACCATCATTATCGAGCATTTTCGTACCTCCGAGTACCCACCAACACTCATATATATATATATATATATATATATATATATATATATATTATATATATATATTATAATATATATAATATATATATATATATATATATATATATATATATATATATATAAAGTTATAAAATAAAAAACCTCGAAATAAAAGTGCTCGACTTTAGTATTGAAGGAGCGGTATATATATTATTATTATTATTATTATTATTATTATTATTATTATTATTATTATTATTATTATTATTATTATTATTATTATTATTATTATTATTATATTATTATATTATTATTATTATTATTATTATTATTATTATTATTATTATTATTATTACTATTATTATTATTATTATTATTATTATTATTATTATTATTATTTATTATTATTATTATTATTATTATATTATTATTATTATTATTATTATTATTATTATTATTATTATTATTATTATTATTATTATTATTATTATTATTATTATTAACGCTGGTAGCGGCCAGGTACTCATTTTACATCTAAGTACGGTGACAGAATGTGAGTAAAGAGCCTTTTCCGAGGATCATCAACATGCGCCGAGTAAGGGTCGAACCCAGGACCTTCTGATCCGAAAGCGAGTGTCATACCACAAGACCACATCGCCGTACATGGCTATCGATAGTATGCGTTTGGCTCAGAAACTCACAACGTTGCCATCCGGAAGTCTAACGGACCAACACACATAACTATGTGTAACCATGAACGTTTATAGATAGTATGCGAATGGCTAAGAAGTTCACAACATTACCATCCGGAAGTATAACTGGCCAACACACAAAACTGTGTGTAACCATGATCGTTTATAATAGTCTGGTTAACACAGTTAAGTGAGAATTACTCATAAACGCGGATGGCAAAAAAAACAATAACAAAGACCTGAATGACGTAATCTTCGAACTATCTATTAACCAGACTATAAGCGTTTTTAAGGTTACACATAGTTTTGTGTGTTGGTCCGTTATACTTCCGGATGGCAATGGTGTGAGCTTCTGAACCAAACGCATACTATCTGTACATAGAGATAGCATAAGGATAGAAAGAAAAAAAAAAAGAAAACATTTTCCTGAAGACACGTAGATCTGGACAGGACATGGTGCAGGTCAGACCTTATTCTGATTTCTATGAATACATAATGAGACAAGAAGGCATCGTTCATCATGTTCTTTCGTAACACTTGTTGAACACACATGAAGACCACAGGGGAAAAATGATCTTTTTTTCAGATTTTGAGAAAATCAAAATCAAAGTTTGAAACCCATTTGAAAACGCCACATGAAATGATGAATGAATGTGAATTGTAAACGAATTGTAATTACAAAGTAATATATAAAAAACAGCCTTGTTGATTTTAATAAAAATTACATATGCGTAAATGTCTTTCGACTTTGGTCGAATTTTGTGACATTAGACTAGAACAGTGAATGTCTTTCGGACTTTGGTCGATTTTCCCCTGTGGCCTTCATATAGTTTTAACCCTCTCCATACCAGCTCTGGTTGTCCGTAGCCATCGTGAACTTTTAGCACTGTAGAAGAGGGCTCTCGCGTAGCCATCGTTAAAAATATAGATAGTTCGAAGATGACGTCACTCAGGTCTTTGTCATTGTTTTTTGCCATCCGCGTTTATGAGTAATGCTCACTGAACTGTATTAACCTGACTATAAACGTTCATGGATACACACAGTTTTGTGTGTTGGTCCGTTTACTTCCGGATGGCAATGTTATGAGCTTCTTAGCCAAAGCGCATACTATCATTTAGCTTTCCATGTGCTCGAGGTCATTGGTCACTTGAAAATGTGTTCAATATGGCCCACTTTGTGAAAAGGTCACAGCTTTTAAATATCTCACATCACGATGGTCATTTTATTCAGCTTGGACACATGGGTCTATGTTTATAACATTTGTAAACAAAGCAGCCTGTTTACATTTGTTAAGAAATATCCAATCGTTGGACAGCAACAAATCATGTGATTGATGACCTGCTTTTACGAAAACATGAATAGAGATAGCTCCCATTACGTGACCAGTGCATAATGATAATATAGGTTAAACCACAGAAGCTATGGTTGTTCCGGGTTAAAGGTTAGATCACGCAACATGAACTTTGTCGGCAGGTCAAGGCTGCGAGTTTGGAATTTCCCGTTGTTCAATGGCGAGTACTTGTCATCATCTCGTTTGTCGCGGTCATATCATCATGCTGATATCATCATCATGATGATAGATGCATATATGCATGCATCATGCATAACATGCTCGCTCCACCTGAGACTGACGTGCGCATATCCCACTCGCTCATGAATCATCATGATCATATATCATAATGATCATCATCAGCATCATCATAACAAAGTCCTACCCACCCTTACACAGCAACAAAGAACATCATGCATATGCAGACAGACTATCTATGATATCAGATCTCACTGCATGATGTCGCAGGACATCAAGCATCAGACGATCAGCACAGATATCGATATGATAATCATATCAGAATAACATGCATGATATCCTATCGCATTTCCTCCTGTCGCTAGAGCCTTTGATGCATGCATGCATCATGATGATCATTCATGCATCATCATCATCATCATCACATGCTCACTCCCTCCACTCACCCCCTCCTCGCCTCCCTCCTGCCTCATCATCAATCATCATCTCATCATCATCATCAATCATCATCATCATCATCATCATCATCATCATTCATCTCATCACATCTCATCTCCTTTCTTCTCCTCCTCTCATCATCATCTCCTCATCATCATCATCTCATCATCCATTATCATTCTACATCACACTCATCTCACCATCATACCTCATCATCATCTCATCATCAGCATCATCATCATCATCATCATCATATCATCATCATCAATATCACATCATATCATCATCATCATCTCCTCTTCCACCTTCACCTCCTCCTTCTCCTCCTCCTCCTCCTCCTCCTCCTCCTCCTTCCTCCTCCTCTCATCATCATCATCATCATCATCATCATCATCCTCATCCATCATCATCACATCATCATCATCATCATCATCATCATCATCATCTCCTCTTCCACCTTCACCTCCTCCTTCTCCTCCCCCTCCTCCTCCTCCTCCTCCTCCTCCTCCTCCTCCTCATCATCATCATCATCATCATCATCATCATCATCATCTTCTTCATCATCATCATCATCATCATCATCATCATCATCATCATCATCATCATCATCATCATCATCATCATCATCATCATCATTCTCATCATCATCATCATCATCATCATCATCATCATCATCATCATCATCATCATCATCATCATCATCTTCCTCCTCCTCCTCCTCCTCCTCCTCCTCCTCCTCCTCTCATCATCATCATCATCATCATCATCATCATCTCATCATCATCATCATCATCATCATCATCATCATCATCATCATCATCATCATCATCATCATCATCATCATCATTCTCATCATCATCATCATCATCATCATCATCATCATCATCATCATGAGGCTTACGATATGAACAATAAATAGTCCGTCATAGCCATTAGGCCCGTGGAACAGGAATCTATCCCGGTTTCTTTAGCGTGAAACGGGCAAGAGCAATAGCTTGCTACCCTTTAGAAAGGACCCTATAACTATCGAAAATGTCTTTCCGACAGATCTAAAAGAGACCCAGCCAACCAATCACTGCTGGTTGGGCGGGGATCCCGACTTCACTCGATCTTGGTCCATTTGCGTGTTATGATGAGGATGATGATGATGAGGAGGAGGAGGAGGAGGAGGAGGAGGAGGAGGAGGAGGTGGAAGAGGAGATGATGATGATGATGATGATGATGATGATGATGATGATGATGATGATGATGATGATGATGATGATGATG
>NC_088366.1:10851943-10856943 GCF_034508935.2 Berghia stephanieae | reverse complement strand
TGGGGTAAAAGTAACCCGGGTAAACTACGGATATAGTCGGTGTTAGGGTTGAATGAGTTAACCAGTCAGTTTCTTTGTTTCTTTGTTTGAAATTTATTTCATCAAATCCTTTATTCAGTTAGTCATTTACTCAATAGGGTTCAAAAGTCATGACGTCACTTCCCTCGTAATGATGCATAATAAATGGCTCTACACTATGGTAAAAGCCCGCTATGGGAGGTCAGGAACCCCACCAAGAAGCATGGGGTTCATTGAATTTCGAATGCCTTCATTGTTATGTTGTGATGATGATGATGATGATGATGATGATGATGATGATGATGATGATGACGACGACGATGATGATGATGTTGTTGTTGATGCCGGGTTTTATTTTTTTTTTGTTTTGTTTTGTTGTTTTTTTTAATTTTTTTACGATAACTACTATGTTACTAGTGTGCATCTTGTGTGGGTGTGTCTATGTCAATATTGTATTGTTATAAATATGCAACCAAATGACAAATTGCCACTTTTTTGGGGACAATCAAGATATATTATTATTGTTATGGAGAGAGGAGGGGGGGGGGGGGTTGAAAATAGTTAACTAAATCGGTAATAGGAAAGAACAGTGTGATGTCAAAATACTGGTTCATATCTTATTGGAAGTGTAAAACCACTATTCCGGGGAACTGAATACATTCTTTGTGTAAATGATTGCCTGGTTTCCGAATGATGGCATCTTTTTTTTTTGTTTCTAGCCTAAATAAATGCTGGTCATAAAGATCATTCATCCTCGCTCTTTTACGTTCCCTCATCCTAAAAATCTACATATAGACAGTTTGAAGATGACGTCACTCAGGTCTTTGTTATTGTTTTTTTTGCCATCCGCGTTTATGAGTAATGCTCACTGAACTGTTTTAACCACACTATAAACGTTCATGGATACACACAGTTTTGTGTGTTGGTCCGTTATACTTCCGGATGGCAATGTTACGAGCTTCTTAGCCAAGCGCATACTATCTATAGACAGCATGCTATACTAAAATGAAGCAATAAACAAAATTGAATATAACAACTTCAAAAAAAGAACAAAATACCAAACATGGAACGTTTCGGGATCAAAACCCTTCTGCAGCCAACAACAAAAAACAATAAAGACATAAATACATTACTAAATCCCAGATAGACGACAGAGATAAGAGGTAGGTCTTCTCTTGTAGAAAAATCTTGGATAGTAAACAAAAACAAAAAAAAAGCTTTCGATATGTAACTAAGGATTTTGCGCTATATAAAAGCTCCAAAAAAAAAAGACACAGAATGAAGGGTTAGCTTACCGGACGACATCAACATCTTGGCAAATGACGGAGGTAAAGGAAATTCGACCATCCTTGTCCCAAGGGGAGTGGTAAGATTACCACTGTCATCTAGGGCTGGAGATTGAGAAGGTAGATTGGAACGTGTGTCAGTGCATGACATAATTAGTCCAAAGAAAAACATTTTTTTTTTGCATTTTCTGAAAGAGTATGCTCCCCAGGACATTTTAATCTTTATTTGAAGTAAATCGGGTAATTTTTCATGAAGTTATGGTCAGAAATATAGGAAAGGTATCCAGCAACTTTTCTCAAATTTCATACTTTTTCATGAAGTTATGGTCCGATGTATGGGAAAGGTATCCAGCAACTTTTCTCAAATTTCATACTTTTTCATGAAGTTATGGTCCGATGTATGGGAAAGGTATCCAGCAACTTTTCTCAAATTTCATACTTTTTCATGAAGATATGGTCGGATGTATGGGAAAGGTATCCAGCAACTTTTCTCAAATTTCATACTTTTTCATGAAGTTATGGTCGGATGTATGGGAAAGGTATCCAGCAACTTTTCTCAAATTTCATACTTTTTCATGAAGTTATGGTCCGATGTATGGGAAAGGTATCCAGCAACTTTTCTCAAATTTCATACTTTTTCATGAAGTTATGGTCCGATGTATGGGAAAGGTATCCAGCAACTTTTCTCAAATTTCATACTTTTTCATGAAGTTATGGTCCGATGTATGGGAAAGGTATCCAGCAACTTTTCTCAAATTTCATACTTTTTCATGAAGATATGGTCGGATGTATGGGAAAGGTATCCAGCAACTTTTCTCAAATTTCATACTTTTTCATGAAGTTATGGTCGGATGTATGGGAAAGGTATCCAGCAACTTTTCTCAAATTTCATACTTTTTCATGAAGTTATGGTCCGATGTATGGGAAAGGTATCCAGCAACTTTTCTCAAATTTCATACTTTTTCATGAAGATATGGTCGGATGTATGGGAAAGGTATCCAGCAACTTTTCTCAAATTTCATACTTTTTCATGAAATTATGGTCGGATGTATGGGAAAGGTATCCAGCAACTTTTCTCAAATTTCATACTTTTTCATGAAGTTATGGTCGGATGTATGGGAAAGGTATCCAGCAACTTTTCTCAAATTTCATACTTTTTCATGAAGTTATGGTCGGATGTATGGGAAAGGTATCCAGCAACTTTTCTCAAATTTCATACTTTTTCAACTTGACTAGCTGTAAAAATATTTAAAAGTGACATTAAGCTTTGAAATTTACCGAAGATGCACAAAAAAAGGGCTGATTTAATCATTTATGACAAGAACTCATTTTGGATAAAAATTGACCTTCTAACTAAACTTGGCAATATCTCAGTTCAAACCTCTTCACCATCCGATTATGTCATTCACTGTAACATATTTTAAGTGTCGCATTCTTACCTGGCAAGCACAAGATAAACTTTACATTATTTATAAAATAGACTAACTACTTCCTGTGGCTTTGTGGTCTCGTGGTATGACACCCGCCTTCGGATCGGAAGGGTCCAGGGTTCGTGTCCCTGTTCTCTGACAGACTCATAGTTGAGTCCTTGAAAAATACTCTTTGCTCACATCATTCTCTTACCGTATTTGGGTGTAAGACTAGTACCCGACCTTTATCAGCATTGTCTCTGCTAGGGGGGGGGGGGGGGCAGCTTGGCTCAGCAGCACAATCTTTGCTTCATACCCAAAAGGCACCGAGTTCAAATGCCCGCTGTGCTGCTAGCTTTGAGCAAGTCACCTCGCCCTAGTTCATTATGCAGCGCTGTACTACAGGGGACGCCTGGGTTACTCCAGTCTTCCCTTGGAATAGACCCGAAAGACACATTTTCACCATGGGTTGAATAAAGGGAATTTTATTTATTTTTCTATTTTAACTCACTCAACCCTAACACCGACCATATCCGTTGTTTACTCAGGTTACTTTTACCCCATGCCTATTTATTACATTTTTATGAGACAAATTATAGGTGTAGTGTCAAAGCTAATGTTTAATAGTTTTTGCATGTGAATGGTAGTTCAATAAAACTGTCTATGCACATTCTTATTTTCCATTCATTTTTTTTTTTCAATTTTGAAAAGTAGCAAAAATCTCTAGGATTGAGTGAGTCAAAAAAGAATTAAAGGCTGGTTTCCTAAAACTCATTAAGTCGATTTTTCTACTTTTTGAGATTTTCCATCCATGAGATAAATTGAAACGGGGTGGAGAGGTGGGGGCTAATTGAATCAATCTATAATATCATTATTATATTATAGTCTAGTTGCAAAGTAGAACAAGAAATATAACCCACTTTTTATAATGCACATAAAATAAAAATAGAGGATTGTCTCCCCTGCTCTTCAAAGACTGGATTAAACAGTTTCACATTACCTATCATGCTCAAATCCCTTTAAAAATGTGTTACTTCTCATGCTCAAATCCCTTTAAAAATGTGTTACTTCTCATGCTCAAATCCCTTTAAAAATGTGTTACTTCTCATGCTCAAATCCCTTTAAAAATGTGTTAATTATCAAGATCTTCTTCTTCTTCTTCTTCTTCTAGGTTCCATGCCTGGTCCAGGCTTCGGATACTGCATGAATTATCTCTCTCCATTCCTCCCTGTCTCTTGCCTTTTCAAACAGCTCTTGGATTGTTAGGCTGGTGAAGCCCTTCAGTTGGTCTATGAGTGTTTTTCTTTGTCTCCCCCGGGCGCGTTTACCAGGTATTTTTCCACAACTTGCCAGGTATTCATTCTTATCTTTCCTTACTATGTGTCCGAAAAAGGATAGTTGTCGATCCACTATTAAGGGCATTAGTTTCCTTTGTTGGTATGTTTGTTTTAGCACTTCTTCGTTCGTTTTGTGTGCAGTATACGATATTCTCTGCATCCTTCTCAAGCACCACATTTCAAAAGCTTCAATGTTCTTTTGTGTTTCTGCATTTGTAGTCCAGCTTTCGCATCCGTATAACAAGATTGGCCACACGTAGCACTTCAAGACTCGGAATCTAATCCCGAACGACATCTGTTTGTTTTTCAAAATGTTTCCCAGGTCCATGAAGGCCTGTTTGGCTTGAGTTATTCTTGCTCGTATGTCTCGGTTACATCTTCCATCTGTTGTCACTATTGAACCTAGCTATTTAAAACTTTCTACGTTGGTAAGTTGCTCGCCGTGAATCGTTATATTGCAGGTGTTGTTGTTTTCGGGGTTTTTCTGTATTACCATGCATTCCGTTTTGGTGATATTCACTTCCATTCCCTTGGCTTCACTATCTACTACCACTTTGTCAACAATCTTTTGAAGTTGGATTTCTGATGTTGCAATGAGTACCGTATCGTCTGCGTATCTTATATTATTTATGTTGTGACCTCCCACTTTTATTCCCTCCATATCATTTATGCCCCTCATGATTGTTTCTTGGTATAGATTAAACAGATCTGGTGAGGCAACACACCCTTGACGGACTCCTTTCTTAATAGGAATGGAATTTCCTGTAGAGTTTCCGATTTTGATAGATGCCTGCTGGGTGTAGTATAATGTTTGCATGAGTCTGAGGTCTTTCTCATCAGCGCCAATGGAGTGCAGTTGTTTTAGTATTTCTTCGTGGCGTACTCTATCAAAAGCTTTTTTGTAGTCGACAAAACAGAGGTATAGTGGGGTCTGAACCTGTATAGCTCTT
>NC_088366.1:10841943-10844443 GCF_034508935.2 Berghia stephanieae | reverse complement strand
TCTTTTCTTTTTAATCTCTTATAATAGATTTCCATTAGAAATTAGATTTATATTAAATTACATTATCCTCCTGGTGCTTGATCAGTACATAAGGCTGACACGGTGGAATGCCATCTTTCTCGGTTGGAGGCCATTTTTGTCATCTGTCCCCAAGACCATCCACTAGCTTTCATTTCTCTTCCGATGCTCCTCCTCCAGGTCTCCAGCAGGCAGCCCCGTCTTCTCATTCCCTTTTTTGAGCTTGGAGCTTTATATAGCGCAATATCCACTTAATGTGCTCAAAGCGCTTTACAAGGGGTCCCTGGTCAACAGCAACATTTAACATGTAGGACGGGACATGAAGCCTATTAGACAATATTACAATTTTTCAGACAAAAACAACGCTGTTAACGACCAGGTACTCATTTTACACCTGAGTATGGTGAGAGAATGTGCGTAAAGAGCCTTTTCCAAGGAATCGACTATGCGAGAGGCTCGAACCCAGGACCTTCCGATCCGAAAGCGAGTATCATACCACTAGACCACATAACCGCACTATTCCCTTGAGGGCTCCACCTGAGGGCTATCCTGGGAATGCCACTCGGATCCATTCTGAGGACTTGTCCAGTCCATTTCTACCTTCTCCTCTTTACAGCTTCGGACACTGTTTCAATTTGGAAATTAGAATGGCCTAAAAAAGGATTTTGAAATCCCTGATAAGAATAAAATTTGATTTATAAATTTTTTTCTTTAATTTAAAAAATAAAAAACTTGAGCTTTTATATAGCACAATATCCACTAAACGTGCTCAAAGTGCTTTGCAAAGGGTCCCTGACCAACAGCAACACATAACATGTAGAAAGAGACATAACGCCTGTTAGGGCAATATTACAATTATTTTTTTTTTCGACAGAGACAACACTGTTAACGGTCAGGTACTCATTTTACACCTGAACATGGTGAGAGAGTGGGAGTAAAGAGCCTTTTCCAATGACTCAACTCAACTATGCACCGAGCGAGGCTTGAACCCAGGACCTTCTGATCCGAAAACGAGTGAGTGTCATGCCACAAGACCACCCACACATAGCCACACACTTATCACTTACTATATACAATTCCTGGTATTGTGATAGAAGTCTCTGCTATATTGGTCGCCACGACGATCTTTCTGGTGTATTGAGATGTCCTGTCAAATACTCGCATCTGAATTGAATAGAAATAATGACAAAAACTGATTCGTTCAGAAATGAAATGTATCTTACTTACTTACTTACTTATCCGAACCAGCGACTACCTGAGCTCTAGTCCTTCGGTCTTGTGCCATGACGTAGAAGTTAGACGTCTTTTGTAGTTGTTCCAGTGACTATAAAGTGTGTTACTGAAGCTTGATGAAAATTGTCTAAAATAATCCTTCAGAGCCATTCAGCCCATGGAGCCAGAGTTTATCCCAGTTTCTATATATAGTGTGAAACAAACAATAGCAATTGCTTGCTATCCTTTGGATAGGATGCTAGTCAACCGCAAAGTACTTTCTACCAAATCTAACAGACTCAGCTACCCATTCTCTGCTGGGTGGACAGGGGATCAGAAAAAGTCTCGACTGCACCCAGGATCGATCTAGGTCCCTTTGTGTGTGAAGGGAGTGCTCTACCAACTGAGCTATCGGGACCCCCATGAAATGTATAGTTTTAGTCAAACATCCTACTTAATCAGATCCCCTTTTAAACCCACCACGACAAAGGCAAAATGGTAAGTTTTTGTAAATAAACTGTGGAAAGATAAGCAGCAAACTTGTAATGGAAGGTGGTCAAAAACCCACATCGAGATCAAAGGTTGAAATATTTAAAACGGTGAGAGAGATATTAGAAAGAAACTGATATATCTATCTGTCAATTTATCTATTTATCAATCCATTCATCAATCCACTATCTAACTGTCTATGGATGGATGGATAGACAGATGGTTGGATGAATGGATAGATAGATAGATAGATAGATAGATAGATAGATAGATAGATAGATAGATAGATAGATAGATAGATAGATAGATAGATAGATAGATAGATAGATAGATAGATAGATAGATAGATAGATAGATAGATAGATAGATAGATAGATAGATAGATAGATAGATAGATAGATAGATAGATAGATAGATAGATAGATAGATAGATAGATAGATAGATAGATAGATAGATAGATAGATAGATAGATAGATAGATAGATAGATAGAATAGATAGATAGATAGATAGATAGATAGATAGATAGATAGATAGATAGATAGATAGATAGATAGATAGATAGATAGATAGATAGATAGATAGATAGATAGATAGATAGATAGATAGACAGATAGATATAAATTATAAAAGCAAAAACAATGAAACAATAGTGCTTAACTTTTTGATAAAAGCTATTTATAATGAGAGTGAATGCTCGAAACAATATTGTGGAAGTTGATTATAATTATACTTGAAATATTTTATAGATAATAAGATAGACAGAGAGAGAGACAGAGCGA
>NC_088366.1:10789443-10836943 GCF_034508935.2 Berghia stephanieae | reverse complement strand
GGATAGAAGACAACAAGTGACTTCCTGCCCACCATGGGAGGTCAAAAGGACCCACCCAGGGATAGAAGACACAGCAAATGACCTCCTGCCCAGCATGGGAGGTCAAAAGGACCCATCCAGGGATAGAAGACATAGAAAGTGACCTCCTACCCACCATGGGAGGTCAAAAGGACCCACCCAGGGATAGAAGACACAGAAAGTGACCTCCTGCCCACCTGGGAGTTCAAAGACCCCACCATCCATCAATAATAATGATTAAAAAACAAACTTACATCAATTTGGAGACCACATCATCAACCTCGTGCTGTGGATGAATACGGTATACGTAAAACAATCTGGCAATACTCGCACATACATAACATACAGATCGACGTGCACTTATTTGCAGGTCTGATAACCCAATTCATTATGGGCTCATTGTTGTAATGGATATCTTTAAAAAGTGACGCAGAATATTGTCCATTACAACAATGTTAAACTAGGCCCATAAGGAGGTTTGGATGTCAGACCTGTATATATATGAACACGTCGATACAGATGAATAAATCTGTAAGACTTTAAGAAGAAAAAAAAACAGATAAATGCAAGACTTTTTGGGGAGTTTTCCTTTTCGTAGTTATATCATTATTCACAACAGTATAGCTTGTTAGTTTGTTGTTTTTTTGTTTTATTTTTTTTTACAGTTTGAACAAGCGGCTGTGCGGACTAGAGGTATGACACTCGCTTTCGGATCAGAAAGTCCTGAGTTCCAGCCTTGTTCAGCGCATTGTTGAGTCCTTGGAAAAGACTCTTTACTCACATTTTCTCACCTTACTCAGGTGTAAAAGGAGAACCTGGCCGTCAACAGCATTGTCTCTGTCGAAAAAAAATTGTAATAGCGCCTAACAGGCATCATGTCTCCTTGTACATGTTACATGTTGCTGTTGATCAGGGATCCTTTGTAAAGTGCTTTGAGCACGTTTAGTGGATATTACGCTATATAAAATTTCAAGTATTTTGGGTGTTTTTGTTTGTTTTTTTTAAAACTTAAACTAGCGTGTTAACTAACACCTTATAGTAGATCAGCCTTCGAGGAAGATTTTAAAATTTGTAATTTTAAGGTGATAAAAATTGTAGTAGTTATATTTAAATTTAAAATTCAACAATTTACCTTCACAAGGATTTAATAACACTTTCTAAAATCCTTAAAATGATGCATCAAGTTACATTTTCAATAAGTTTTAATGACTTTGAGATCTAAATTGAGGTTTATATAGCGCAATATCCACTAAATGTGCTCAAAGCGCTTTACAAGGGGTCCCTGGTCAACAGCAACATTTAACATGTAGGACGGGACATGTCACCTGTTAGGTGATATTACAATTTTTCGGACAAAGACAACGTTGTTAACGGCCAAAGCTTCAGGCTGAAGATTGTACAGTAGAATTTTCAGTAACAGGGGTTTTAGAAGGAAGCAGGGAGCGATTTTTTAAAGTCATGTCAGTCAAAATTTCGTAATTTTCCTAATTTTTTCGTAATGGTAGGCAGGTCTGTATTTCATCTACAAAATGTACTAAAAACCGTGACAGACATAAAATCTTACCAAGCCCGTCAAAAAGACTAAAATGTCTCCAGGCTTTTCGTTGTGGTGGATTTTCATCACAGTCTCCACCGTCGTATTGACGTAATTTGGAACGGGGCTGGAAATGGAAAGAAGTGATGACATTGAAATAAAATTCTGAGCAATACAAATAAAAAACAGCATAATAATAATAATAATAATAATAATAATAATAATAATACACATTTATACAGCGCTCATTCTCATGTAAAACACAAGCTCTGGGCACTTTACAATATAAATTATCAATTTTAAGTGAAAAAAAAAAAATTTAAAAAAAAAAAAAAAATTTAAAAAAATAAATAAATTTAAAAAATTTTTTTTTTTTTTTTAAATACTAATAATAATAATAATAATAATTCATAGCCAAATCAAGGATTCATAGAGTCAATAAAAACAAATACAGTAAAGCATAATTTATTTTTTTTATAATAAGTAAGAATATATGTTACAGGGAATGACATAATCAGTCGGATGGTGAAAAGTGTTGAACTGAAATATTGCCAAGTTTAGTTAGAAGGTCAATATTTATTTTAAAAAAGAGTTCTCGTCATAAATGATTAAATCAACCCTTTTTGTACATCTTCGGGAAATATCAAAGCTTAATTTCACTTCTAAATAATTTTTACAGATAGTCAAGTTGAAAAAGTATGAAATTTGAGAAAAGTTGCTGGATACCTTTCCTATACATCTGACCATAACTTCGTGGAAAATCACCTGATTTACTTCAAATAAAGATTAAAATGTTCTGGGGAGCATGTTCTTATCTAAAACCCCCAAAAATATCACCTTTTTATCCCCCCCCCCCCCTTTCAATTTTTTTCTCTTCTTACCATTACCATCATTTTTGAAAATCGGAATTGTTTAGACAATTTATTGGGAAGAGCAGAAAGTAAGAAGAGTGAAAATAGAAATGATTCCGCCAAAAGTGGAAAGGTTGACAGGTATGCTGAAGACTGCTGGGATTTCCTTGCTCTGGCTGTGATATCTTCTATATTGGACAGTAAGGTCAGAAAAAAAGGTCTACTTCACACAGGGTTGATCTTAATCCCTTGCATGTGAAGTGAATACTCTACCAACTGATAATCGGGACTAAGCCAAAAATAAAATAAACTGACAACTCTTAAATTGGCATCCAGCAAATGGTGAATCTGACAGACGTCACCGTCATGCTTTGAGAAACTGTTAACCTTTAAATACAAATATTGAATGCTTGTTAAATAGGATAGTGTACATCATCTGTCAAAACTGAACCCATGTGACAATTTTCTGATTTTCAGGAATTTACAGGGCATTTTATTTTTGATTGATTTTGTTTGTTTGTTTGTTTTTTTTTTAATATATATAAATCTGAGGCCTCTCTGTGTGTGTGTGTGTGTGTGTGTGTGTGTGTGTGTGTGTGTGTGTGTGTGTGTTTTATGGGTTTGAGATAATTGTAAAGCACTGCAGAACACTTTTAAAGTGGATGCTTAGGCACTACAGAAATATATAGTAATCATTATTATTATTGTTATTATCGTTATTATTATTATTATTATTATTATTATTATTATTATTATTATTATTATTATTATTATTATTATTATTAAATGAACGGAAAAAAACAAACCCTTTAGTTCTATAACGTCCCAGGCTTTTTCCTCCTTTATCATAGAACACTACAAACTAGGTGACCAGTATAAACATTGACAACTTACTCTAGAGTGTAATGTACATCTACTGGGTATTCCCTGCCCTCAATGGTCATGATAGCCGCTGTGTCTTGCCTGAGAAAGAAAAAAAAGCAGCACAATTAGTGGCGACATTTGAGCTCTGAGCTTTTTTAAAAAATATAGTGCAATATCCACTAAATGTGCTCAAAGCGCTTTAAAAGGGGTCCCTGAACAACAGCAACATTTAACATGTAGGATGGGACATGATACCTGTTAGGCGATATTACACTTTTTTTTCGGACAGAGACAATGCTGTTAGCGGCCTGGGAACTCATTTTACACCTGAGTACGGTGAGAGAAGGTGAGTAAAGATCCTTTTCCATGGACACAACTATGCGCCGAGCATAGGAAATGTTTCAGCAAACTAAATAGAATCACAATTCTTTCCAAACATTAAATGGAAAAGTAAATAAAATAATTATTCAACATCAAAGACAAAATTATTTCAAAATTTGTTGGCATGAATCAAAACATGAAATCTAATATCTCAAAAAAATAATTACACACATGAAAAGCTTATAAATCTGACGTTTTCAGTAACAGGATATTTAAAGCAGAATTTGAATCTTGAATAAAATGTATTGATTCATTTGTTATAAGGAATTGATAAATAGAGACCTTTATTAAATTGAAAAAATAATAAAATAAATACGGAAAACAACAGATAAAAAAAAAAAAAAAACTAGAGCTTTTATATAGCGCAATATCCACTAAATGTGCTCAAAGCGCTTTACAAGGGGTCCCTGACCAACAGCAACATGTAACAAGTAGAACGAGACATGACGCCTGTCAGGCGATAATACAATTTTTATTCGGACAGAGACAACGCTGTTGAAAGCCAGGTACTCATTTTACACCTGAGTATGGTGAGAGAATGTGAGTAAAGAGTCTTTTCTAAGGACTCAACTATGCGCCGAGCTAGGCTCAAACCCAGGACCTTCCGATCCGAAAGCGAGTGTCATATCACAAGACCACATAGCCGCAATGATAACAAAATCAAAGCTACATAGACTTACTCTTTATCATCTGTCTCATTAGAGTTGAAAAAATCTCTCATTTCCTGTCAAAAGAAAACAAAGGAAACAGTTAAACGGGTATCAACCATAATACCATTTTTTTAAAAACTTGAGCTTTTATATAGTGCAATATCCACTAAATGTGCTCAAAGCGCTTTACAAGGGGAGTCCCTGACCAACAGCAACACGTAAAATGTAGAATGAGACATGTTAGGCGATATTACAATTTTTTCCCCGACAGAGAAAACGCTGTTAATGGCCAGGTACTCACTTTACACCAGAGCTTTGTTGAATGTGGGGTGCCACTCACTAGATTGGTAAAGTTTAATATACAGTTTTTGGTTTTTGGCATCAAAATTTTGACCATAGCAAGACTTTAGGAGTGCTATTATCAAGAACGAGTGCCAAAAGCCAACAAAAGTTTTTAAATTATTTTATTATATTACACCTCCCGTTTAAAGATAACAGTTAGCAAAGATTACTCTGTAATAAATTCAGAAATTGTGTAATTATTTAATGGTACCTTTGATCAAGAGTTAATGTCATTAATAGACAAACCATTTGATTGTATTCTTGCACGTCTAATTATGTCATCGATTATTCCCCTTAGTTTATCGTCTGCAATCTATGTCAAGTTCAAGGCCTCCAAAAAAGTAGTACCCCTCCTTGATACGGTTCCAGTACACAAGCATGGGTTAATAAAGGAACCTAGTAACCACTCTTTATCATTACTAAAGAGGGTGAAATAATAATTAAATTTTTAATTGATCTTTTTATATAGCGCAATATCCACTAAACGTGCTCAAAGCGCTTTACAAGGGGTCCCTGGCCAACAGCAATAATTAACATGAAGGACAGGACATGACGCCCGTTAGGCGATATTACAATTTTTTCGGACAGAGACAACGCTGTTAATGGCCAGGTACTCATTTTACACCTGAGTACGGTGATAGAATGTGAGTAAAGAGCCTTCTCCAAGGACTCAACTATGTGCTGAGCGAGGCTCGAACAAAGGACCTTCCGATCCGAAAGCGAGTGTCATACCACTAGACCACATAGCTGCACAAATCCAGGGATCTTTCATGCCTTCATTGGATTTGATATCGTGTTGTATCCGGACACTTTTGTAACAAATCATTTTTCTCATTGCCAAGACCTACCTCGGCATCAAGTGTAGCGGACGCCACAATGAGTTTCAAATCTTTCCTTTTCTTCTGTATTTTCCTCAAAAGTCCCATGATAATGTCGGTATTGATGGAGCGTTCGTGGGCCTCGTCAAGGAGGATCATACTGGGTATGAGAATGATGAAACAATATTAAAATAAGAAGAAAATGACAGGTCAGTGGAAAAAGCTACAAGTGCTATAGATTTTCAGGTGGAGATCTGTCGATAAAATGAATTATGTATTTAATAACATGATGATGATGATGATCGTGATAATGATGATGGTGTTGATGAAGATATCGATGATGATGATGACGATATTGATCATTTATTTGTTTTGCAATCTTTTCAATTTTCAATTCATAGTGACAGTTTTAACTATTTTACAGTGTTGAAATTTTTCATATAAAGCGCGGCTCTGGTTGTGGAACTGCTCCTGGTTTATATATATATATATATATATATATATATATATATATATATATATATATATATATATATATATATATATATATATATATATATATATATATATATATATCACATTTCCATGATCTTTTTACCTTATTGTGTAAATTATAACACGTCTGTACAAAAATATCCTTTTTGGGATGCAATAAAGTATTATTATGATGATGATAAATAATAATAATGCTGAAAACATATACAGCGCTATAACTCCGAGACATCAGACTCTAAGCGATAATGATGATGATAATGACGATAAAATAGAAGAATTTTTAAAAATCAGACAACCATTTTGATGAAGAGTAGTTTAATATTCGTACCGACCTGTATTTTCTCAGCAGCGGGTCTTTCATGATCTCCCTTATCAACATGCCATCCGTCATGAACTATAACCGACAGAATGGAATGGATCAGGAAATCAATAATACACATTGTTGGGAGTTTTAAAAAGTTCCTCGCAGCCGTAAGGCATGTTGGGGAGTTGGGAGTTTATTCTGGTATTTATATAGTGTTAACTCACTCAACCCTAACACCGACTATATCTGTAGTTTACCCGGGTTACTTTTACCCCATGCCTATTTATTACATTTTTTCTGAGACAAATTATACGCGTAGTATCAAAGTTAATGTTTTTAGTTTTTACATGTTAATGGTAGTTGAATAAAAATATCTTTGTAATGCTCATTTTTATACCTTTTTTTTTTCCAATTTTGAAAAGCAGCAAAAATCTCTAGGACAATAATTCAGAACAAGTGTCTAAAAAGAATTTTTAATTTATTTTGGCCTACAAAAATAAAAAACAGTGGATCTATTAAAGAAAGCTGACTGCACTTGTATTGAAAGCCAAATAAAAAGAAGAAGATGGCGTTGGCTGGGTCATGTGGCCAGAATGGAAAAAGGGTCACTTCCCAAGACAGCACTGTACTGGACAGCAGATGGGAAGAGAAAGAGGGGAAGACCCAAAGAAACCTGGCGAAGGACCATGAAGAAAGAATTAAAGGAAGCAGGCCTGTCCTGGAATACAGCCACCGCAAAAGCAGCCAATCGCAAAATGGAGATGTCTGGTGGATGCCCTATGTGCCTCAAGGCCCGAAGAGGATTAAGTAAGTAAATGACCAAAGTAATAATAATAAAATAAAAAAATAAATTCTCTTTATTCATCCAAAAGTGGAAATTTTTCTTTAGGGTCTATTCCAAGAGACGACTGGAATAACCCAGGCATCCGCCGCAGTGCAGCACTACAAAGTGAGCTAAGGCTAGGTGACTTGCTCAATAATAATATTCTACTTGTCATGTAAAAAGTAGCCTTAATTATCCTTTGAGCCCATAACCTCAAAGCAGACCTGCTAACTTAAAAATCTAAAAATTCGTAGTTTTTAAGAGATAAAAATTGTTATCGTTACGGTTAACTTTAATAGGTCAACAATTTACAATCTCAATGAATAGATAATACTTCAAAATCCTTAAAATGATGTAGTCTAAAAAATGGAGAGAAGTTCAGGGGGAGGGGGGGGGGTGTGGAGGGGGGAGCATAAATAAAAGTTCTAAAACACCACAGAATTAAATTGGGTTGAAGATCGTCGTTTCTTCATTTCTAAATAAAAATGTTTATAAATGAGAAAACACGGGTGCTTAAATGACCTAAATAGTGTCGAAAGCGCCGTTAAACACCTAAAAAACAAACAAACAGACAAATGAGAAAACATGATCTTTCAAAACACAACAGTAAAAGAATAAACCAAAGCTGATGTTACTCGAAGAAAATTAGCTATCCTTGACAATAAATACAGCAATAATAAAACGTAGTCCCTACTTTGACCTTTGTCTTGTTATCATCACAACAATTATCGAATCGAATGAGGTAGCCGATCTCATCTCCGAGGATCGAACCTCTTTCCTCCGCCACGCGAGTTGCCACCTGCAATAAAATAAATTAAATTCACTTCAAAAATAATCATAATAATAAAAAAACCTGTTGTTTGTTTATTTTGTACTTTCCCTTTAAAAAATCAAAGACATATTCCAGTAATACGAATTATAAACATAAATATAAATAACCTTACAAACATAATCGGCTATATGGTCTGGTGGTATGACACTCGCTTTCGGATCGGACGGTCCTAGGTTCGAGCCTTGCTCAGCGCATAGTTGAGTCCTTAGAAAAGGCTCTTTACCTACATTCTCTCACCGTACTCCAGTGTAAAATGAGTACCTGGCCGTTAACAGCGTTGTTTTCTGTCCGAAAAAAAAAATTGAAATATCGCCTCAGTCTTCATGTTACATGTTGCTGTTGGTCAGGGACCCTTTGTAAAGCAATTTGAGCACATTTATTGGATATTGCGCTATACAAGAGCTCAATTTTATAATCAAAAAAGAAAGTGTAAAGTGCTCAACCACAAAATATATCCTAAGAGGTTCTTCACGCAATTACCAATAGGAATCATAAGGCCCACAGAGCCGTAGGATATGAAGTAGTGACTGAAAGATGCTTGCTACTCTCTGGATGAGATGTTACTCTATTAAAAAAACACTTTTCATTGGATCCAATATTTGGCCCGCCCAGTGACCAACTTACAGTCAAGTAGACTGATGGATGGGGGGTTAGTATGATACAAATTTTAACCTACCACAGATCGAAACAGAACAGTTTGTTGTAAGGCATAATATGCTCTACTTGTAAATTACTTTATTCATCATCACTGTTTCTGACGTTTTTATGTTTACTAAATATACCATCCTCGTTGTTTTTGGTTTTTTGGGGGTTTTTTTTCTTGTTTGTTTTTTTTTGCCTGTTTTTGTTTTTTGCGAGAGGGAGTGTATTAATGGTATCAGTTTATTTTTTAGCACAAATATTAGTAATACCATCTTGTTGTGTTGGTTTTTTTTACTATTTTTTTCTCTCTGTATGTTGCCATCAAATTTTGTGCTTTTCTAACGGTGAATAAACTCGATCTTGTACTTCAACTCTAGTTGAAATTTTATTTTCATTGACTGCAATCACGAGAAACAAATATGAGTAATTTGATTACCGTGACAGCAGCAACACGCCTGGGTTGTGTAACAGCAATCTCAAACCCACCATCTGCCCATCCTGTCTCCAGCAAGTACTGGTTGAAAGCAAAAGAGACAAAAATAGTTCCTGTGTCAAATCCACATTATGTTATTGTAATGTATCTATATTCCTATTGTTGAATGCGTTCAATTGTATTGAGTAAAGTAAATGTTGCTCCTTGAAGCTCAAAGAAATAAATAATGATGTGAAATTGAATGTAGGCTTCAATTTAATATACAAAAACAGATCAAATGAACGTTTCAGGTTTCCCCTTTATCAACAAAACAGGATGAATGAAACACTACAGATAAAGTGAGTTTATATAGCGCAATATCCACTTAACGTGCTCAATGTGCTTTACAAGGGGTCCCTGGTCAACAGCAACTTTTAATATGTAGGACGAGACATGACGCCTGTTAGGCGATAGTACAATTTTTCGGACAAAGACAACGCTGTTAACGGCCAGGTACTCATTTTACACCTGAGTACGGTGAGAGAATGTGAGTAAAGAGTCTTTTCCAAGGACTCAACTATGCGCCGAGCGAGGCTCGAACCCAGGACCTTCCGATCCGAAAGCGAGTGTCATACCACTAGACCACATAGCCGCACGATTCATACAGATGAATGAGATAATGTGGTAGTATGTCAACCATCAATATGATATTGCAAGCAGTGAAAAGATTGTGAATCTAGAATATACCTGTGGTCAAAACAAGATAAGAGAAGCCATAAATACGAAGCTTGGCATCGTTTTCAATTCGTCACAGTGAAGAATAGATATAATTCCTTACAAAATAAAAATAGATGTAATCCTATATGTGCTGTCTAGGCCCACCGTAACATCTCACCACAACACTAAAACAGGACACGCTCAATGTAATAATATGCTAAAAAACAATAAAACGTGAACATAAAAATTTAATGAGCTAAGAAATTAAATAATAAAAAGCATCTTGCATAAAAAGAAACATCCATTATTACAGAATCGCACAACACAGAGGCAAATATCATACACTCTCACAAAGACAAATACAAACAAACACAGAGACACACACATGCACATGCAGTACCTTTAGCCTATGAGAATCTCCACTAACTGACAATTCTGAGCATCTACATCAATAGAAATATTATATAAGAGTTAAACACAGTATAATGCATAAAAAATCTAATTTTTAAAAATTAACCACACAATTCTATTTCTCTATTTTTGGAAAATTCTATATAAAAACATTACTACATTATCTTCGTCATCAATAAGTTCACAAAAAGTTTCAATCAAATTGTTTACCTGTGGAATTTGAGTACTTTTCCCACACCCCGTCTCTCCCACAATAACAACAGTTTGGTACTTTTCTGCCAGATACAAAATGTGATTTCGAAACTGTGAAAAAAAAATGTAAGTTGAGGAAATAAGCATTTACTTATACTCGTGTCTACATATTACAAAAAAGCAGAGTAAATAGGATTGACATATGAGTAGCTCCATGATCAATGATTGCATAACAATATTATTTTTAATCCTCAACTTCAATTATTATTAATCTGTTGTGAATTTGGATTACAAAGAGACCGAGAAGATTTTACTTTGAAGAGCATACATCTAAAAAGAAAGGAGAAAAACGCAAAACGTTAGAGGTACAAGACGCACAATATATAAACAAAATCACTGCATAAGCAATAGCTCACCAGATAACTTGCAGAACTCTCTCTCTCTCTCTCTCTCTCTCTCTCTCTCTCTCTCTCTCTCTCTCTCTCTCTCTCTCTCTCTCTCTCTCTCTCTCTCTCTCTCTCTCTCTCTCTTTCAAGTGGATCATTGACATATTATAACATAGATATTAGAGTGTTAATGATATTTTGTGATATGTATTGCAAAATTTCATGATCTCTTTTAGTCGATTTATATAATTTGGACAATTCATGAACTTCCTGAAATTACAAACCTGAAAAACAGGAAGTCTTTGTCTTTGTTGCTCAATGGAAAGATTCCTGTTAGGATTGAATGTTACTGTTGTGCTCTCTCCTTCATTGTGGGACGTGCTTCTCTCCTCACTGATTTTTGTCAATCCAGGCCCAGTTGTCCCTGTTGGTTGAGAAAGGATCCTGGTTAAAAGTCATTTACTTTTCACCTTTAATTTTAACAGTGATTTTAGTAATGAAAATCTAATCAAGATTTCGCTAGCATGTGCGGTTTTACCATGAATTATAATTATTATATTTATTTTTATTTATATTATGAATCATATTAATATTGCCTATCACTATCACTGCTCTCAATAAGTTAATAAGTCATTTTGTTAATAATATCTAGTACATTATGTCTTTATTCATCTCATACTCATAGGTTAAAGTAAGTTTTAAAATATCAAGTATAGATAAACGTCTAGTATAAGTATAAGTAAGTATAATTAGTCTATTAATTATTAATTATTATCCGTCTCAGTTAATTATTTCAACTCTTATTATCTTACAAATTACACAACAATCGTAATAATAATTGGAATAATTAAGTAACTAACCTGGTTTCCAAAATTTAGGTTTACTGCCGCTCTGCATTTTGATACAATGTATATATTGTGGCGAAATTGTCTGTTTTGATTCATCTAAAAGTAAAAGGTGCCGGCACTCACAACCTGAGATCTATCAACTACATCGTCTTACTTTCGTTTTCTGCCTTTGTTTACACATTTTCATAGAAATGTCCGAGTAGAGTTTTCGAATCCTACTAATAATACAGACGTTCAATGTAACATTCAAATTTGGTTTGTCACTTATATTCTTCGATGAATAAGGAAGATATATGCATGTATACTTTTCATATTACTCTTACTTTCCTAATTGAATATATATCAAACATCCTAAAGTTTAAAAGATTTGTGATTTATCAAAGGAACTCTAAAATGTAACAATACTCCCTGCCTTTCTTTCCTCATTTGAAACACTTTAATTGAGCTATTTTTCAGCTCTCACATAATAAAAGAGTTAGTGCTGGGTCGAGTTTGAAACGATCAAATCGAGCGGGTTTTCGATCGAGTCCTCTAAAATCGAGTCGGTTTCGAGCGGGTTTCGAGTCAGTGACGTCATCGAGCAGTGATTCGTTTGAAAAAAAAAACACGAGTAACTCGTTTGCCACAGGAAACTTCACATACCCCTCCCTCTCTTATGTCTGTGGCTGGCTTGACTGCAGCTGGTTATGATGGGGACTGCCAGATGGCCAAGTTCAAAATTGGTTACTAAGAAACGCTTTTCTATTATTATTCATTTTAAAAAAAATCTTTTATTTAAAAAAAATGAAAAGATAAGTTTATCCAACTGTAGTCGATTGTTTTGTTAATCAAAACAAATGAGTTTTTCAAGGGAGTCAGAATGCTTGTGGTGTTTGGCTATTTGGGGTCTATTTGACTACTTGGGCAAGAAGAAATCTGGCTGTCTGGCAGCCTTGATTATGATCGTTCGTCGCATCACACACACACACACACACACACACACACACACACACACACACACACACACGCCATCAAACAGTTGTTGATAGTGAAGGGTTGAGACCCCCCCCCCCCTCCCACCACCATCATCCCGCTGTCACCTTAACATTTCATATTTATGTCGCGCCAAAAGTTGTCGGCCGCCCCCACCTCCCATAATTTGTCACTGGTCGTCATCGCCTCTTGTGTGTGCGGGAAAGGTCGTGCCTTTCATTTAATTATTTGAAAAATAAATGAACAAGAATGGTGTGTTTTTATTAGGTAGGTAGATAATAATAATATTTAGCAGGTTCCACACCCAGACACACACGGATTGCCCGGACAAGATGATAACGATGCCGACGACAATGGATGACGATGATGATGATGATGATGATTATCGTGTTTCTGTTTAAAAAATGAAATACTTTAGCAGGTTCCACCCCCACCCCCACACGGATAGACCGGACCCGAAGATGATGATTGTGGTTTTGCTGGCTGTTACGGCTGTGATGAGGATGATGATAATGATGATGATGATGATGATGACGATGGCGCAGATGGTGATTATTTGTTCGGTCGCTCAGTGGTACGGTGTCTCTTGTCACAAAATCAAGCCTTGTCAATGGCCGGATGAGTGACAGTGATTGTTAAAAATTGTGATCCAGACGTTAAGTCCGTGTGTCAGGCACTTGACTCAGGTGTGAATGTATTCTTATCTTATAAGCAATGACGGGTATTGTAAAGAGCTTTAATACAAAAAGACTCCAAACAGCGATCGGTACCCACTGTACGAAATGGATGTATGGTCGATATGGCGTGCCGGAGGAATAAATTAAATTAAATATTGTGAAGTTCATTGAGCATGGTAAATCCTTGGAAATGCGCTTTGAACTAATACACCTGCTAGACAACTCCGATTCCAATATAAACGACTGATTAATATTCCCATATATAAACTATAGTTAGCTGAAAATCTTTCTTTGTCGGGACTCCAAAAGTATGGAACGAATTAGACAAAGAAATCAAAGGGTCTTTTAGGAGCACTGATTGATTTTAGATTGATTATTACATTGAAATGTGTTGATATTTATTTTATCCATTATTATTAGGGTGGTGGTGGTGGTGGTGGTGGTGGTGGTGGTGGTGATGATGATGATCCCGCTGATATGATGGTGATGATAAATAAATTAAACATAATTCCCTTTATTCATCCCATAGGGGAGATTCGTCTTTCGGGTCTATTCTAAGGGAAGACTGGAATAACCCAAGCGATAGCCGCAGTGCAGCGCCTCAAATTTAGTTAGGGCAAGGTGACTTGCTCAAGACCACTCAGCGGCGGGTGATCGAACTCGGTACCTTTCGGGTGCCAACCAAAGACCGTACCGCTGCCCCTGATGATGATGATGATGATGATGATGATGATGATGATGATGATGATGATGATGATGATGATGATGATGATGATGGGAACTAACAAAGAATACACAGGCATCTAAAATTGAAACATTCCATATTCAAAGCTAATGTTTTACTTTAAAAAATTGAGCTTTACAATATCCACTAAATGTGATCAAAGCGCTTTGTAAAGGGGTCCCCGGTCAACAGCAATATTTAATATGTAGGACGGGACATGCCGCCTGTTAGGCGATATTACAATTTTTCAGACAAAGACAACGCTGTTAACGGCCAGGTACTCATTTTACACCTGAGTACGGTGAGAGAATGTGAGTAAAGAGCCTTGTCCAAAGACTCAACTATGCACCGAGCGCGAGGCTCGAACCCAGGACTTTCCGATCCCAAAGCGGGTGTCATACCACTAGACCATTATAATGCACGAGACCCATGGTCGACTAGAGTACTACCTATAGTTACGTCATGACTAGACCACATAGCCGCACTACTGTAGGAGTGTTCATTGATAGAGGGATGCGTGTGTGTCATAGAAATAGCCTTAGTGTGTGTGTGTGTGTGTGTGTGTGTGTTGTGTGTGTGTGTGTGTGATAGTCAAACTTTAGTGGTTTCATGAAGTATTGTCACACACGCGTGATACACCTATACGAATTTCCCTGCCACTGCCACCCAGACACACTAACATCTGACAAGGAGTGAGGGCTGTGGAAGAACCACAGACTACCGTGTGCAAACATTGGCGATTGGTATCGGATGGCAAACTGTGATCGTTTGAATTTGAAATGATTCGAAACACTCGTTACCCCTCCGCTCGCTCGAATCCTGATCGTCTCAAGCTCGTCTCACGTGTCAAGATCGTCTCAAGCTCACAACCCGCCTGATCGTTTTACGATCGAGTGATCGTTTTACTAACTCGCTCTTCCGGCATTGAGATCGAGCACTGACTCGTGGCTTGGCGCTCGGTCGTCGATCGAGTGAAAGCGATCAAATAACCCAACACTAAAAAGAGTTCATAGTTCATATAAACTAGAAGGGAAGCCGGGGAAACTTGGAACTTCTTGATGAAAATTAATAAATAAATAAATATTTTAATCGGTTGATTACATCTTTGTTAAACAGAATGTAAGTAAAGATTCACAAGCTCAATAATATGTCAGATTCTTGCTCACGAAAACGATTCAAATAAACCTCTCTCTCTCTCTCTCTCTCTCTCTCTCTCTCTCTCTCTCTCTCTCTCTCTCTCTCTCTCTCTCTCTCTCTCTCTCTCTCTCTCTCTCTCTCTCTCTCTCTGTCACTTTCACTTTCTCCCTCTTACTTTCTCTCTCACTCTCTCTCTCACACTTGACTCACTCTCTTCTTTCTTTCACTTTCTCCCTCTCTCTCTCTCTCTCTCTCTCTCTCTCTCTCTCTCTCTCTCTCTCTCTCTCTCACCTTTCTCATCCTCGCACACTACTCACACACTTTCATTTTCTCTCTCACTTTGGATTTCTTTGTTGAATTTGAATTTAATTTAGTAGTTAACGCCAAAACGCTAGCCTAAAGTTAAGGCTGTCATTATCCCCAGACACCTGTCTGGGGATAATGAAAATTCGTTATCCCCAGACACCTGTTTTTTTTTTAACTCTCTCTCTCTCTCTCTCTCTCTCTCTCTCTCTCTCTCCCCTCTCTCTCTCTCTCTCTCTCTCTCTCTCTCTCTCTCTCTCTCTCTCTTAGTTCCTTTCTAGTTTCTAGAAAATTGTCATTATATTCGTCCCCACTCCGATCTCAAAAAGTGTCTAAAAAGAATAAATAATTAAAAAGCAAACAAACAGAAATATTCAGAGAGTGACCAAATGGTCAGATAGAGGAGAAAAAAGAAAGTCATGCTCAGAAACGGAACAAAAGGTCAAACAAAAAGGAGTAAAGAATAGACTCGCACAAAAAAAAAAATAATAAAAAAAGAAAGAAAAGAAGACGGAATTTAAAAAAAAAAAAAAAAAAAGTGGCGGAACCAGGATTCAAACCCACAACGTCGATTCTGGTAAAACTTCCAGGGTAGACGACTAAACCATTCGGCCATGACACCCACTTCGAGGTCGACGCATATTGTGTATATGTAGTAACAACTGATTTAATGTTGGTTAATTTTATGTTTTTATAGATATTTTATTAACTTTCCTCATTTCTATGTGCATTTTGGAAACATTCCATATTCTGGCTTGTGGATAATTGTTTAAAATGAGCGGAGTTTCAAATATATGTCTGGGGATAACGAATTTTCATTATCCCCAGACAGGTGTCTGGGGATAATCACAGCGTAAAGTTAAACCCTCTACGTATGTCCCTGTCAGAAATTAAAATCAAAATGAAAAGCAAATACTTAAAACGAACACATGTTTGTCATCAATATTAATATTAGACTGGAGCTGTAGACAACAAATATATTTCCTTTTCTTAGATCTGCGTTTCCTGAAGAAGGCAAAAGGCTAACGGAGTGTCTATGTACACGGTAACTTTAGGCAGTTTAGTGAGCAGCAGAAGTGGGAGTCAAATTGTGACCCAACTCGCCCATAAAGAAAGTTATGACTGGAAATTGCCGTTCGATTTAATAAAAGTTTTATGGAGGTTCAATTAAAGATGCATAACTTCGTTTCGTTATAAAGAGGAATATCGCAGATATTTTGGTATCATTATTTCGTTACTAACCGGGCACATAGCCTCAGGATCTACTTACACTGTAACATTTATACACTGTAAATTTGAATCTCGCCTTTAAAGGGTTAAATTGTATTGTTTGATTTTTTAAAATAACACACAAGACAGAGCGAGGTCCATCCATTGCTCGTGTTGTGGCGGCAAACCAGTTACCAGAGCTACCGTGTACGTAGATCCTGAGGCTAGGTGTCCGGTTACCGTGTACATAGACACTGCCAAAGGCTAAAGACTGAATCGTCGTTTAGTTTTTATTGTATCTTTGATATGAGTCACTCTCACTCTTTCTTACTCCCTTTATTTTACTCACTTATGGACCTTTAAATTTTGGTGAGACAGCATTTGAACTCTCTATAAAGCAATTTACATATTTATTTGTTGGTCTTCTAGAAATTATTAATTAATAAATTTTAATTTAAATGTTGATTTCAGATGGCCACAAGCAGTGATGTTCGAGATATCCTTGAATTGGATCCAGGACAAAATAATGTTGACTTTGTCACCAAAGAGTCGCTCATGAATGATGGGAAAAAGGTATACTATTTGTTGTAGTCATCACTTACTGTCTTTTTTCAAAATCTTCTATAATTATAATTATAATTCTATATTTGGGGTTTGATCATTTACTAAGACCATAAAAATATTTAATTTGCTGTTTCAATCTTTTTTTTTTTCAATTTTTTTTTATCAGTTAGATGAATCCAAATATACCACATTAGTTTTTATTCTTATTTTTATTCTTTGTGTTATCATCATTTTTTCTCAATTACTTGACAGAAAAAGGTGAAGAAACCAGACACAGCTGTGAAGAGGCCAGAGGGCATGGCCAGGGAACTTTGGGGGTTGCTACACTCCGATATTCGTAATCAACAGTTAGTATAATTGTGGTTTATTTTTAACTTGGCTTTATTATCTCTATCGTGTTTATTCATTCACATTATAATTGTTGATGGTTTTGGTACATTTTGAAGTGACCTCACTATTTTGTGCTATTTTTTGTTTATATTACCAATGACTGTCTTTTGAAATCTGTTTAAGCTTATACAAAAATTGTTTACTTGTCTTGGAGACTTTTAAAAATAATAAAATAAATAAATAAAAATTTCCTTTTTTATTCATCCCATAGTGGGAATTTGTCTCTAGGGTCTATTCCAAGGGAAGACTGGAATAACCCAGGCATTAGCCGCAGTGCAGCACCGCAAATTGAGCTAGGGTGAGGTGACTAGCTCAAGGCCACACAATGCAACTTACAACTACCATTCTGTTTGGTACATGTTATTGTTAGGGTTTGTAACTTACAACTACCATTCTGTTTGGTACATGTTATTGTTAGAGTTTGTAACTTACAACTACCATTCTGATTGGTACATGTTATTGTTAGAGTTTGTAACTTACAACTACCGTTCTGATTGGTACATGTTATTGTTAGGGTTTGTAACTTACAACTACCATTCTGTAAAAAAAAAAAAAAAAAAAAAAAAAAAATTTTTATTCTCTATTGTCTTCTGGCACTTTTCTACTCACTTCATATCTTGTTGTTACCAACATAAGTGCCTGCTCACTCACTTTTCTGAATTAAAAATTCACCCCATACACCGAGCATACTCAATGTCTCAATCGTTTCTATGTTATATGTTGTGATGAGAATTTGGCTATTAAGCTTAACTGCTGGTCAAAATTACTTCGCGATGGTGGCGAACGAATCGGCGATCTCAAGAAGTGGGTGAGAGAGGGATCTAGAAATGACTTTGGGTTTGAAACGAATATTTTTGTGTTCGTGGATAGCTCACACGGTAGAGCCACGCTCTCACCTGCCAGGCGGAGTTGTCGTACCAATAAGGTCGCAGGTTCAAACCCCACCACCGCCGCGAAAAAAAAAAAAAAAAAAAAAAAAAAAAAAATTTTTATTCTCTATTGTCTTCTGGCACTTTTCTACTCACTTCATATCTTGTTGTTACCAACATAAGTGCCTGCTCCACTCACTTTTCTGAATTAATAACTTACAACTACCGTTCTGATTGGTACATGTTATTGTTAGGGTTTGTAACTTACAACTACCATTCTGATTGGTACATGTTATTGTTAGAGTTTGTAACTTACAACTACCATTCTGTTTGGTACATGTTATTGTTAGAGTTTGTAACTTACAACTACCATTCTGTTTGGTACATGTTATTGTTAGAGTTTGTAACTTACAACTACCATTCTGTTTGGTACATGTTATTGTTAGGGTTTGTAACTTACAACTACCATTCTGTTTGGTACATGTTATTGTTAGGGTTTGTAACTTACAACTACCATTCTGATTGGTACATGTTATTGTTAGGGTTTGTAACTTACAACTACCATTCTGTTTGGTACATGTTATTGTTAGGGTTTGTAACTTACAACTACCATTCTGTTTGGTACATGTTATTGTTAGGGTTTGTAACTTACAACTACCATTCTGTTTGGTACATGTTATTGTTAGGGTTTTGTAACTTACAACTACCATTCTGTTTGGTACATGTTATTGTTAGGGTTTGTAACTTACAACTACCATTCTGTTTGGTACATGTTATTGTTAGGGTTTGTAACTTACAACTACCATTCTGATTGGTACATGTTATTGTTAGGGTTTGTAACTTACAACTACCATTCTGTTGGTACATGTTATTGTTAGGGTTTGTAACTTACAACTACCATTCTGTTGGTACATGTTATTGTTAGGGTTTGTAACTTACAACTACCATTCTGATTGGTACATGTTATTGTTAGGGTTTGTAACTTACAACTACCATTCTGATTGGTACATGTTATTGTTAGGGTTTGTAACTTACAACTACCATTCTGTTTGGTACATGTTATTGTTAGGGTTTGTAACTTACAACTACCATTCTGATTGGTACATGTTATTGTTAGGGTTTGTAACTTACAACTACCATTCTGTTGGTACATGTTATTGTTAGGGTTTGTAACTTACAACTACCATTCTGATTGGTACATGTTATTGTTAGGGTTTGTAACTTACAACTACCATTCTGATTGGTACATGTTATTGTTAGGGTTTGTAACTTACAACTACCATTCTGTTTGGTACATGTTATTGTTAGGGTTTGTAACTTACAACTACCATTCTGTTTGGTACATGTTATTGTTAGGGTTTGTAACTTACAACTACCATTCTGATTGGTACATGTTATTGTTAGGGTTTGTAACTTACAACTACCATTCTGATTGGTACATGTTATTGTTAGGGTTTGTAACTTACAACTACCATTCTGTTGGTACATGTTATTGTTAGGGTTTGTAACTTACAACTACCATTCTGTTTGGTACATGTTATTGTTAGGGTTTGTAACTTACAACTACCATTCTGATTGGTACATGTTATGTTAGGGTTTGTAACTTACAACTACCATTCTGATTGGTACATGTTATTGTTAGGGTTTGTAACTTACAACTACCATTCTGATTGGTACATGTTATTGTTAGGGTTTGTAACTTACAACTACCATTCTGTTGGTACATGTTATTGTTAGGTTTGTAACTTACAACTACCATTCTGATTGGTACATGTTATTGTTAGGTTTGTAACTTACAACTACCATTCTGTTGGTACATGTTATTGTTAGGGTTTGTACTTACAACTACCATTCTGATTGGTACATGTTATTGTTAGGTTTGTAACTTACAACTACCATTCTGATTGGTACATGTTATTGTTAGGGTTGTAACTTACAACTACCATTCTGATTGGTACATGTTATTGTTAGGGTTTGTAACTTACAACTACCATTCTGTTGGTACATGTTATTGTTAGGGTTTGTAACTTACAACTACCATTCTGTTGGTACATGTTATTGTTAGGGTTTGTAACTTACAACTACCATTCTGATTGGTACATGTTATGTTAGGGTTTGTAACTTACAACTACCATTCTGTTGGTACATGTTATTGTTAGGTTTGTAACTACAACTACCATTCTGATTGGTACATGTTATTGTTAGGTTTGTAACTTACAACTACCATTCTGATTGGTACATGTTATTGTTAGGGTTTGTAACTTACAACTACCATTTTTTTTTTTTTATTTTGAGGTTACTTACTTCTGTATTTTTTATTACATCTTGGATGTATGTAGGTGTAAAACGTGAAGTTGTTAGGTTTATTATCTTCGTGTACATTTGTGGTTAATCTACATTTGTAGTTTGTTTATAACCATAGGACTTACAACATGTATAGTTACTATATTTTCTTATTGGTTGTTAATCATTGTGGTCGTATTGTTATTATATCTGACTAGTTGGTTGTAACTTACAACTACCATTTGTTGTACATGTATGTTAGGGTTGTAATTACAACTACTTGTTGGTACATGTTATGTAGGGTTGTAACTTACAAACCATTCTGTGGTAATGTTATTGTTAGGGTTGTAACTAAATATCGATTGGTACATGTTATTGTTAGGGTTTGTACTTACAAACTTCTGATTGGTACGTTATTGTTAGGTTTACTCAACTACATTTGTATTCTTGTTGTATTTTTTAGTTGTACCACTTATTGATTTTGTTGTTGTACTCTTTTTCTTTTGGTCACTCATTATTGTTTATACACAGTTGTGTATTAGTTGTAATTAATACATTCTTTGTACTGTATGTTGGGTTGTACTCATCGTGTATTTGTATTTATACACTCTTGTTGTACATATTGTAGGTTTATAATATTTTGTATGTTTTTAGTTGAACTACACACCTTGTGTATATGTGTTATTATACCTTTTGTATGTTTGTTAGGGTTTGTAACTACATACCATTGTGTAAGTTATTGTGTTGTACTACACCCATTCGTGGACTTATGTTAGTTGTACTACAATACTTGTGGTATGTTGTGTTTATTCATCTTTGTACGATTTAGTTGTATACAACATTTGTATGTATGTTGTTGTATTACATTACCTTCTGTTGGTACTGTTATTGTTAGGGTTTGTAACTTACAACTACATTCTGTTGGTACATGTTATTGTTAGGGTTTTACCCTTCACTACATTTGGTTGTATACATTATTGTTGGGTTTGTAATTACATACATTCTGATTGTCATGTTATTGTTAGGTTTGTAACTTACAATACCATTCTTTGGTAATGTTTTGTTAGGTTTGTAACTTACAACTACATTTGTTGGTATGTATTTTAGGTATGTAACTTACATACCATCTGTTGGTACATGTTATTGTTAGGTTTAATTACAATACATTTTGTATTGTTATTTATTTAGTTTTTGTAATTACAACTACATCTTTGGTACATGTATGTTAGTTTGTAACTTACAATACCATTCTGTTGGTATGTTTTTTTAAAGTTTTGTTATTATATTAGTTTTATTATACATTTATTGTAAGGTTTGTTAGTACTTACAACTACCATTCTGTTGTACATGTTATTGTTGGGTTTGTAACTTACTATACATTTTTTGGTTAATTATTTAGGTTTGTAATTAACTTATTTGTTTGGTACATGTTATTGTTAGGGTTTGTAATTACAACTCATTCTATTCTGTTTGTTACATATTGTTAGGTTTTGTATTGTAATTACATTGATTGGTACATGTTTTGTTAGGGTTTTAACTTACAACTACCATTTGTTGGTACATGTTAGTTGTTATTTTGTAATTACACTACATTCGTTTGGTACATGTATTGTTAGGTTGTAATTACACTACCTTTGTTGGTACATGTTATTGTTAGGGTTTGTATACAATACTTTGTTGTACATGTTATTGTTAAGGTTTGTAACTTTAAACTTACATTCTTTTGGTACATGTTATTGTTAGGTTTGTAATTACAACTACCATTCTGTTGGTACATGTTTTGTTAGGTTTGTAACTTACAACTACCATTCTGTTGGTAATGTTATTGTTAGGGTTTTAACTTACAATACATTTTGTTGTACATGTTTTGTTAGGGTTGGTAATTAACTACATTCTGTTGGTACATGTTTTGTTAGGTTTGATTACAACTACCATTCTGATTGTACATGTTATTGTTAGGTTTGTAACTTACAATCTTCATTTGTGGTAATGTTATTGTTAGGGTTTGTAACTTACACTACCTTTCTGTTTGGTACATGTTATTTTAGGGTTTGTACTTACTACCATTTGTTGGTCTGTTATTGTTAGGTTTGTAACTACAACTACATTCTGTTGGTACATGTTATTTTAGGGTTTGTAACTTACAACTACTTTGTTGGTTTATTGTTGGTTTGTAACTTAACTACCATTTGTTGGTAATGTTATTGTTAGGGTTTGTAACTTACAATACCATTCTATTGGTACATGTTATTGTTAGGTTTGTAACTTACAACTACCATTTGTTGGTACATGTTATGTTAGGGTTTGTAACTTACAACTACATTCTGTTGGTAATGTTATTGTAGTTTGTAACTTACAACTACTTCTGTTTGGTACTGTTATTGTTGGGTTGTTATTTACCTTTTGATTGTACATGTTATTGTTGGTGTTTTGTAACTTAATCTTCATTGTTGGTAATGTATTGTTAGGGTTTGTAACTTACAACTACCATTCTGATTGGTACATGTTATTGTTAGGGTTTGTAACTTACAATACCATTCTGTTTGGTACATGTTATTGTTAGGTTTGTAACTTACAACATCTTCTGTTTGGTAATGTTTATTAGAGTTTGTAACTACATTCATTTTGTTGTACATGTTATTGTTGGGTTTGTACTTACATGCTTTGATTGTACATTTATGTTAGGTTTTGTAGTTGTACTTTACTTTACCATTTTTTGGTAAGTTTTGGTTTAGTATACTTTGATTGGTCATTGTTATTGTTGGGTTTGTAACTTACAACTACCATTCGATTGGTACATGTTATTGTTGGTTTGGATTAACTTTATACCATTTGTTGGTACTTTTTTTAGGGTTTGTAATTACAACACCTTTGTTGTACATGTTATTGTTAGGGTTTGTATTACATACCATTTGATTGGTACATGTATTGTTGGCTTTATTTACGTTTGTATTAACATCTTTGTTGTATTTATTTGGGTTTGTAATTACAATATTTGATGGTTTAATTGTAGGTTTGTATACATTTATTTGGGTTTTGTAACTCATACCATTTTGGTTAATTATTTAGGTTTGAACTTACACTATTTTGGTTGTAATTTAGTTGTTTGATTACATCCTTCTGTTGGTATTTATTGTTAGGTTTGTAACTTACAATCATTTGTTTGGTAATGTTATTTGGTTTGTAATTAACTCCATTCTGTTTGGTACTGTTATTGTTAGGGTTTGTAACTTACAACTACCATTCTGATTGGTACATTTATTGTTAGGGTTTGTAACTTACAACTACCATTCTGTTTGTACATGTTATTGTTAGGGTTTGTAACTTACAACTACCATTCTGTTGGTACATGTTATGTTAGGGTTTGAAAAAAAAAAAAAAAAAAAAAAAAAAAAAAAAAAAAAAAAAAAAAAAAAAAAAAAAAAAAAAAAAAAAAAAAAAAAAAAAAAAAAAAAAAAAAAAAAAAAAAAAAAAAAAAAAAAAAAAAAAAAAAAAAAAAAAAAAAAAAAAAAAAAAAAAAAAAAAAAAAAAAAAAAAAAAAAAAAAAAAAAAAAAAAAAAAAAAAAAAAAAAAAAAAAAAAAAAAAAAAAAAAAAAAAAAAAAAAAAAAAAAAAAAAAAAAAAAAAAAAAAAAAAAAAAAAAAAAAAAAAAAAAAAAAAAAAAAAAAAAAAAAAAAAAAAAAAAAAAAAAAAAAAAAAAAAAAAAAAAAAAAAAAAAAAAAAAAAAAAAAAAAAAAAAAAAAAAAAAAAAAAAAAAAAAAAAAAAAAAAAAAAAAAAAAAAAAAAAAAAAAAAAAAAAAAAAAAAAAAAAAAAAAAAAAAAAAAAAAAAAAAAAAAAAAAAAAAAAAAAAAAAAAAAAAAAAAAAAAAAAAAAAAAAAAAAAAAAAAAAAAAAAAAAAAAAAAAAAAAAAAAAAAAAAAAAAAAAAAAAAAAAAAAAAAAAAAAAAAAAAAAAAAAAAAAAAAAAAAAAAAAAAAAAAAAAAAAAAAAAAAAAAAAAAAAAAAAAAAAAAAAAAAAAAAAAAAAAAAAAAAAAAAAAAAAAAAAAAAAAAAAAAAAAAAAAAAAAAAAAAAAAAAAAAAAAAAAAAAAAAAAAAAAAAAAAAAAAAAAAAAAAAAAAAAAAAAAAAAAAAAAAAAAAAAAAAAAAAAAAAAAAAAAAAAAAAAAAAAAAAAAAAAAAAAAAAAAAAAAAAAAAAAAAAAAAAAAAAAAAAAAAAAAAAAAAAAAAAAAAAAAAAAAAAAAAAAAAAAAAAAAAAAAAAAAAAAAAAAAAAAAAAAAAAAAAAAAAAAAAAAAAAAAAAAAAAAAAAAAAAAAAAAAAAAAAAAAAAAAAAAAAAAAAAAAAAAAAAAAAAAAAAAAAAAAAAAAAAAAAAAAAAAAAAAAAAAAAAAAAAAAAAAAAAAAAAAAAAAAAAAAAAAAAAAAAAAAAAAAAAAAAAAAAAAAAAAAAAAAAAAAAAAAAAAAAAAAAAAAAAAAAAAAAAAAAAAAAAAAAAAAAAAAAAAAAAAAAAAAAAAAAAAAAAAAAAAAAAAAAAAAAAAAAAAAAAAAAAAAAAAAAAAAAAAAAAAAAAAAAAAAAAAAAAAAAAAAAAAAAAAAAAAAAAAAAAAAAAAAAAAAAAAAAAAAAAAAAAAAAAAAAAAAAAAAAAAAAAAAAAAAAAAAAAAAAAAAAAAAAAAAAAAAAAAAAAAAAAAAAAAAAAAAAAAAAAAAAAAAAAAAAAAAAAAAAAAAAAAAAAAAAAAAAAAAAAAAAAAAAAAAAAAAAAAAAAAAAAAAAAAAAAAAAAAAAAAAAAAAAAAAAAAAAAAAAAAAAAAAAAAAAAAAAAAAAAAAAAAAAAAAAAAAAAAAAAAAAAAAAAAAAAAAAAAAAAAATTTTTTTTTTTTTTTTTTTTTTTTTTTTTTTTTTTTTTTTTTTTTTTTTTTTTTTTTTTTTTTTTTTTTTTTTTTTTTTTTTTTTTTTTTTTTTTTTTTTTTTTTTTTTTTTTTTTTTTTTTTTTTTTTTTTTTTTTTTTTTTTTTTTTTTTTTTTTTTTTTTTTTTTTTTTTTTTTTTTTTTTTTTTTTTTTTTTTTTTTTTTTTTTTTTTTTTTTTTTTTTTTTTTTTTTTTTTTTTTTTTTTTTTTTTTTTTTTTTTTTTTTTTTTTTTTTTTTTTTTTTTTTTTTTTTTTTTTTTTTTTTTTTTTTTTTTTTTTTTTTTTTTTTTTTTTTTTTTTTTTTTTTTTTTTTTTTTTTTTTTTTTTTTTTTTTTTTTTTTTTTTTTTTTTTTTTTTTTTTTTTTTTTTTTTTTTTTTTTTTTTTTTTTTTTTTTTTTTTTTTTTTTTTTTTTTTTTTTTTTTTTTTTTTTTTTTTTTTTTTTTTTTTTTTTTTTTTTTTTTTTTTTTTTTTTTTTTTTTTTTTTTTTTTTTTTTTTTTTTTTTTTTTTTTTTTTTTTTTTTTTTTTTTTTTTTTTTTTTTTTTTTTTTTTTTTTTTTTTTTTTTTTTTTTTTTTTTTTTTTTTTTTTTTTTTTTTTTTTTTTTTTTTTTTTTTTTTTTTTTTTTTTTTTTTTTTTTTTTTTTTTTTTTTTTTTTTTTTTTTTTTTTTTTTTTTTTTTTTTTTTTTTTTTTTTTTTTTTTTTTTTTTTTTTTTTTTTTTTTTTTTTTTTTTTTTTTTTTTTTTTTTTTTTTTTTTTTTTTTTTTTTTTTTTTTTTTTTTTTTTTTTTTTTTTTTTTTTTTTTTTTTTTTTTTTTTTTTTTTTTTTTTTTTTTTTTTTTTTTTTTTTTTTTTTTTTTTTTTTTTTTTTTTTTTTTTTTTTTTTTTTTTTTTTTTTTTTTTTTTTTTTTTTTTTTTTTTTTTTTTTTTTTTTTTTTTTTTTTTTTTTTTTTTTTTTTTTTTTTTTTTTTTTTTTTTTTTTTTTTTTTTTTTTTTTTTTTTTTTTTTTTTTTTTTTTTTTTTTTTTTTTTTTTTTTTTTTTTTTTTTTTTTTTTTTTTTTTTTTTTTTTTTTTTTTTTTTTTTTTTTTTTTTTTTTTTTTTTTTTTTTTTTTTTTTTTTTTTTTTTTTTTTTTTTTTTTTTTTTTTTTTTTTTTTTTTTTTTTTTTTTTTTTTTTTTTTTTTTTTTTTTTTTTTTTTTTTTTTTTTTTTTTTTTTTTTTTTTTTTTTTTTTTTTTTTTTTTTTTTTTTTTTTTTTTTTTTTTTTTTTTTTTTTTTTTTTTTTTTTTTTTTTTTTTTTTTTTTTTTTTTTTTTTTTTTTTTTTTTTTTTTTTTTTTTTTTTTTTTTTTTTTTTTTTTTTTTTTTTTTTTTTTTTTTTTTTTTTTTTTTTTTTTTTTTTTTTTTTTTTTTTTTTTTTTTTTTTTTTTTTTTTTTTTTTTTTTTTTTTTTTTTTTTTTTTACAACTACCATTCTGATTTGGTACTGTTATTGTTAGGGTTTGTAACTTACAACTACCATTCTGTTGGTACATTTTTGTTTAGGGTTTGTAACTTAAACTAATCTAATTGTATTTTGTTAGTTATTTTATACTTTGTTTGTACTTTATTAGTTGACTTACAATCTTCTGTTTGGTACATTTATTGTTGGGTTTTAACTTCAACTACCATTGATTATACATTTTTTAGTTTGTAGTTACAACTCATCTGTTTGTTATTGTTGGTTTTATAAACTCTTTGTTGTACATTTTTGTTAGTTTTATATACATTTTTTGTTTTGTAGTTTAACTTACAACATTGTTGGTATGTTATGTTGTTTGTAACTACAATACTTTGTTTGGTATTTATTGTTAGGTTTGTAATTACATACCTTTTTGGACATGTTATTTTGGTTTGTAATTAACTCACTTTTGTTGTTTGTTTGTTAATACAATACATTGTTGTACAGTTATTGTCGTTTAATTCATCATTTTTGGTAATTTTGTGTTGTAATTACTACTCTTGTACAGTTATTGTTAGGTTGTAATACAACACCATTCTGTTGTACATTTTTGTTAGGTTTGATACATTACTTTTTGTACATTTATTGTTAGTTGTAATTCAACTACCATTCTTGTAATGTATTTTGGTTTGTAACTTACAACTACATTCTGTTGGTCATGTTTTTAGGGTTTGTAACTACACTCTTCTGTTTGGTTATTATATGTTTTTATGATACTCTTTGACATTTTGTTAGTTTGTAACTTACAACACCTTCTGTTGGTACAGTTATTGTTAGGTTGTAACTTACAAACCATTCTGTTGGTACATGTTATTGTGGTTGTAACTTACATCCATTCTTTGTACATGTTATTGTTAGGTTTGTAACTTACACTACCTCTGTTGGTACGTTTGTAGGTTTTAACTTAATACCATTTATTGTACTGTATTTAGTTGTATTAAACCATCTTTGGTAGTATTGTTAGTTTATCTTCATACTTATTTGGTATGTTGTTGTAGTTTGTAACTTAATATTGTAGTACATATTTTTGGTTGTGTAACTTAACCATTCTGTTTGTACATGTTATTGTTAGGGTTTGTAACTACAACTACCATCTGTTTGGTACATGTTTTGTTAGGTTTTACACATGCATTTTTGTACATTATTGTTGGGTTTGTAATTAAATCATTTGATGGTCATGTTTTGTTAGGGTTTTAATAACCCATTTTGTATGTTATTGTTAGGTTTAACTCAATACCTTTGTTGTATTATTGTTGGTTTGTACTTAACTCATTTTGTACATGTTTTGTTAGGTTTGTAACTTAACTACATTCTGTGGTATATTGTTAGTTTGTAACTTAACTACATTTTTGTATGTTATTGGTTTAACTACATCATTGTTGTAATTATTTAGGGTTTATTAATACATTTTTTTATGTTATTGTTAGTTTGTATTAAATCATCTGTTGTCATGTTTTGTTGGGTTGTAACTAACTACCATCTGTTGATTTGTTGGTTTTAATTACAATACCATTTGTTTACATGTATGTTGGTTTGTATTACAACTCTTGTACATGTATTTAGGGTTTGTACTTAACTACCATTTGTTGTTGTTATTTTAGGTTTGATTAACTACCATTGTTGTACATTATTGTTGGTTTTACTTACAACTCCATTCTATTGTATTATTAGTTGACTTAACATATTATTGTACTTATTGTTAGGGTTGTACTACAACTAATTTGTTGGTACATGTATTGTTAGTTTTATTAATACCATTGATTGGTACAGTTATGTTGGGTTTGTAATTACTACCATTGTTGGCATTTTTAGGGTTGTAACTTAAACTACCTTCTTTGTACATGTTATTGTTAGGGTTTGTAATTACAACTACCATTCTGATGTACATGTATTGTTAGGGTTTGTAACTTACAATACCATTCTGATTGTATGTTTTTTATTGTATTGATCTTCATTTTTTTACGTTTGTTAGTTGTTAATTAATGTTTATTGTTAGTTTTTAATTTATTAGGTTTTTACTTTATTGGTACAGTTATTTTAGGTTTTGTAATTCAACTACCATTTGTTGGTATTTGTTGTTAGCTTTGACTTACAACTACTTTTGTTGTTTGACATTTATGTTATTTGTAAGTTACACTTACATTTGTTGGTACATGTTATTGTTAGGGTTTTAACTTACAACTACCATTCTGATTGGTACATGTTATTGTTAGGGTTTGTAACTTACAACTACCATTCTGATTGGTACATGTTATTGTTAGGGTTTGTAACTTACAACTACCATTCTGTTTGGTACATGTTATTGTTAGGGTTTGTAACTTACAACTACCATTCTGTTTGGTACATGTTATTGTTAGGGTTTGTAACTTACAACTACCATTCTGTTTGGTACATGTTATTGTTAGGGTTTGTAACTTACAACTACCATTCTGTTTGGTACATGTTATTGTTAGGGTTTGTAACTTACAACTACCATTCTGTTTGGTACATGTTATTGTTAGGGTTTGTAACTTACAACTACCATTCTGTTTGGTACATGTTATTGTTAGGGTTTGTAACTTACAACTACCATTCTGTTTGGTACATGTTATTGTTAGGGTTTGTAACTTACAACTACCATTCTGTTTGGTACATGTTATTGTTAGGGTTTGTAACTTACAACTACCATTCTGTTTGGTACATGTTATTGTTAGGGTTTGTAAAAAGTAATAAAACAAAAATGAATATAACAGCTTTTAAAAGAAGTACAAAATACCAAACAGAACTTTTAGGGATCAAAACCCTTCTTCAGCCAACAACAACAAAGACATGAATACATGACTAAATTCCAGACCGACGACAGAGATATTTAGTAGGTCCTACTGTAGGGCTTCTGTGCCTGAGACATTCATGGCTTCCATTGTTTTATTTTGAGGCCTTTCCATTTTTACCTTTTTACGTGCGGCTCAGCTATGTGGTATGACACTCGCTTTCGGATCGGAAGGTTCCGGGTTTGAGTCTCGCTCGGCACTTAGTAGTTGAGTCCTTGGAATAGGCTCTTTACTCACATTCTCTCACCGTACTTAGGTGTAAAATGAGTACCTGGTCGTTAACAGCATTGCCTCTGTCCTAAAAAAATTGTAATATCGTCTAACACCCGCCATGTCTCATCCTACATGTTAAGTGTTGCTGTTTGCAAGGGACCCCTTGTAAAGAGCTTTGAGCATGTTTAGTCGATATTGCGCTAAATAAAAGTTCAATTATTTTTTTTTTAAGTTTGTTTTGTTTTTTTTTTACTTGTAATTTTACATTCTTAGGATTCCGGAAGCCTCCTTTCATTCTCTTCTTTATATTTATAATATCACAGAGATGCTGCTCCTATAATGCCGTCTGATACGAAGCAAGGATACAAGCAGATGAAAGCACGAATCGGCAGCAGTCGAGTCAGACCTTGGAAATGGATGCCGTTTACAAATCCAGCCCGCAAAGTATCTCTTGTTTTCCGTTCACAGAAAGTTTTAAAGTTAATAATAAAAGTATTAGTAGTAGTAGTAATAGTAGTAGTAGTAGTAATAGTAGTAGTAGTAATAGTAGTAGTAGTAGTAATAGTAGTAGTAGTAGTAATAGTAGTAGTAGTAATAGTAGTAGTAGTAATAGGAGTAGTGGTAGTAGTAGTAGTAGTAATAGGAGTAGTAGTAGTAGTAGTAGTAGTAGTAGTAGTAATAGAAGTAGTAGTAGTAGTAATAGTAGTAGTAGTAGTAGTAGTAGTAGTAATAGTAGTAGTAGTAGTAGTAGTATAGTAGTAGTAGTAGTAGTATAGTAGTAGTAATGTAGTAGTAGTAGTAGATAGTATAGTAGTAGTAGTAGTATAGTAGTAGTAGTAGTAGTAGTATAGTAGTAGTAGTAAGTAGTAGTAGTAGTAGTAGTAGTATAGTAGTAGTAGTAAGTAGTAGTAATAGTAGTAGTAGTATAGTAGTAGTAGTAGTAGTATATAGTAGTAAAGTAGTAGTAGTAGTAGTAATAGTAGTAGTAGTAGTAATAGTAGTAGTAGTAGTAGTAGTAGTAGTAAGCTTCGCAGTCCGAATGACGCTTGCTGAGAATTGTGTGATTCAGTCATGGTCGATAAGTATAACTGCTCTCTCCATCCATGTTGTTAATTGTTTCCATAGTTCACGGACCGTGACCAATAATAAAAGAGACAACACAAACTTGCTGTACTTTTAATATTGTGTTCTCAATTGTGGAATGTTTTGAAAGAAAGTTATGGTCTTTTGTCTGCCATAACAGAGCACAGATTCTACAATTGTAATTGTATTTTGGTAATGTAATTTATTTTATGTTACAAATTTCATTGCATATCTTGTATTATTGTGTGTGATATAAAGCAATCAATTTTTTGTTTTCTATTTATTTTGTTTTTTTTAGTATTTTTTTTTGTTTGTATCTAATGGAATTTAATGTAATTTGTTTTGTTTTGTTTCTTTAGGATGGTGCGATTTTCTATCACTGGGGAAGGGTCGCAGATGAGGGAAAAGACTATCCGTTTGCCAGATTCAACAAGGTACCAGATAGCAAAATGTGGTGATGGATTAGAAGTCGATGCTGGTTAAAGGTGTATTTGATTATTTTTGGAAGATATTTCGTGTTCTTTGCCCTATACAAAAAGATGTTAAACCAGTTCAGCCCGCATATAATGATATTTATTATAGGGACATCCTCTCTATAGTGGTGTTGAGTCTAAGTCCTTTTTTTTTTTCCTGCATATTATTAATAATAAAATAACTCACCAAAACAACATACATTTAGGGGTTTTTTAAAAAGCGCTGACTATAATATATTTAATGTTGGCTGTTAATGGCCAGGTGCTCATTTTACACCTAAGTATGGTGAGAGAATGTGAGTAAAGAACCTTTTCCAAGGACTCAACTATGCGCCGAGCGAGGCTCGAACCGTGGCCTTCGTAAAGTTATGGCCTGACACTGACCAAAAAATGACGTCAAAATGCCAGTCCTTTTGCCACAAAAGAAAACAAATCGTGAGTTGTATTCAATAGTTCAACCAATGAAATAACTTGTTTCTATGAGCTCTACTAACGACAACTCACTAGGCGGTACAAAAACCAAATAATGACGTCAAACTGCCAGTCCTTTTGGATTTCAGTATCAGGCTATAATATAACGATGGCTACGCACGTACTCAGGACCTTCTTATCGGAAAGCGGGTGTCGTACCACTAGACCACATAGCCGCACAAAATGTATACTAGGAATGCCGGCAAATGTATTTTAAAATCGTACTCACTCCCATCCCCGCCTGTTTTCAGACCGTGGAGGTGCCAGTGTTCTCTGACCTGGAGTATCAACAGCATCTTCACGATGACCACTGGACAAGGCAGGAAACGGACCATTTGTTTGACCTGTGCAAGCGATTCGACATACGATTCATCGTCATCAAAGACAGATGGGACAGAGAGAAGTACAAGGACTACAGCGTGGAGGATATCAAGGAAAGATACTACAATGTCTGCAACACGCTGGCCAAGGTATGGACCAACACAGCCTGCCTAGAATCTTAACTCACTCGAGTTCACCCTCATTAAAAATCGAACAAATTTGTCCAATTTTCCATGCATCTGAACTCGAGAGAGTTAATCGATAATGATAAACAGAAATGAATGTAACGTCTTCGCAAGAGGACAAAATACCAAAAATTGAACGTTTCGGGCCCAAAACCCTTCTTCAGCCAACAAGAAAAGGGAGGAAAAAAAAACAGTAAAAACATAAATATATTTCTAGACAAATCAGATAGACAGCAGCGAAGTATTTGGTTCGTAGTCTCTATTGCAAAGTCTTGGAGAGGGTGTCACTTAAAATTTCTCTGTTACGATCTGGTTTTTTAGTAATTCATTCATGTCTTTATTGTTTTTTCAGTTGTTGACTGAAGAAGGGTTTTTAGCTCATATCGTTCTTTGTTTGGTATTTTGTTCTATTTTTAAATTGAAAATTTGATTTTTAAGAAATGAGATGAGAAAAACTTGTCATGAATTCTTGTGAGAAGTAGAAAATAAAGATGGTAAAATCCTCATTATTAATTCCATGGGGAAGTTGAGGATCATCCCCCTCCCCCCCCCCCCCCCCCCCCCCCCCCCTAGAAAAGAAAAGATGTCTAAGGTTATCCAAACATCAGTGACGTTTCCGAACACAATTTGAGTGCTCAAGGGGGGGAAAAATGTAGATGCACAATGTGAAAGGCTCAAACTTTTTATCTTCCAGGTATTAGAGCAGTACCTAATCCATCCCTTCCCCTCTAAACAATATTTAATGATTCTTTTTCCCTTTTTATTCGTCAGAAAAATAAATAAGTAGCACAAATAAAACTGCTAAGAGACTTTGAGAGATTTGTATGAAACTTTGAGAAGGTTTACCTCAGTGGTCATTATTTCATCATTTTTATATGATTCAGTATTGGTCCAGTTATTCATTTTTTTTTGTTTTCAACATAGTGGTCCAATTTTCATAGTACGTCGTTTAAATCAAATCAAAAGTTGTTTTTTTTTTTTTTCTTTCTTACGTATTCCAACCTGTTTTGAATATTTTACTTATCTGAACCAGAAAAATGATAAAAAATAAAGAATATTTCCTTTACTTTTTCTTCCTCTAGTTGAGAGCCCCTGCTGGCACAGAGCCGAAGGTCAAAGGTTACGATGCAGAGCATGAAAGACGCAGAAAGTTACAATTAACAAAACTCTTTGACAGAACTCAAGAACAGGTTTGTAGACGGGGGTTGAAGCCAATACTGTATAGCCCTTAACAACATAAAATCCAGTACTGTGTTTGTTAGTTGGTTTCTAGTTTATACAAAGGGAAATTTGAATCTTTAGATGAGTTTTTGTTCTATTGTTCATCGGAGGAATTTTCACGATATTTGCCTACATCATGATCAACTATCAATTGGGATTCACTGAAAAATCATCTAAAGAAGTTTATCAGCTTATCACCATTTGTAAACATTTTCTGAAAAACATTGAACATAATTCATTAAATTTTTTTTTAAATTTGATTATTTAAAATTCATTCAATTAAAGATTATTTTTTTTCCCTTTTTTATGAGAAAATAGACTATTTATAAATAGATAGTGGGTGCTCTTTTGTGAATATCTTTTCATCAAAGTTGTTTACATTAAGTAGATTTGCACAAGTATTTGAACCTGTTCGGTTAGCCTGTAAGTTGAAATGCTTTTCAAAATTTACCGCCCAGTACTCCAGTTAGCTTATTAAGCTCAGACATCTATTTTGAATTATTTGATTCTTAATTTTTCTTAAATTGTATTTAAGCGCTTAGAGTCTGGTGTCTCTCTGAGTTTCAGCGCTATATAAGCTATTGGTATTTTTATTTTTATTATTTATTTTGTTATTTGGGGGTTTTTTTGTTTTCCAAACCAGATTGAAGAGGAAGAATATTTAATCGGAGAGTTGAAGAAAATTGAACTTAGAAAGAAAGAGCGAGAAAAGAAACAGCAAGATCTCCAAAAGTTGATAACCGCAGCGGACAGCAACGCAGACAATCGTAAGGGAGACAGGAAAAGCACCAAGAAGAAAGTACAGGCTCGGGAGATGAAGATGAAAGATGGAGGAGTGAGTGAAATGGATTGGAGATCGTACATTTTAATTTTTAATAATTGGACATTTTGTCATTTGATAATTAACTCGCTCAATCCTAGAGATTTTTGCTACTTTTCAAAATTGGAAAAAATGTATTAAAAATGAGCATGTGTACATGGATGGTTTTATTCAACTATCATTAACATGTAAAAACTAAAATCATTAGCTTTGATACTACGCCAATAATTTGTCTCAGAAAAATGTAATAAATAGGCATGGGGGTAAAAGTAGCCAGGACAAACTACGGATATAGTCGGTGTTAGGGTTGAGAAAAGGACAACAAATATGGGAAATCTTCATTATTTTCAGGATAACAGCCAAAATCTAGTTTAGGATTTACCATTTTATCTTAACTCTCTCGAGTTCTCCCTAATTAAAAATCCAACAAATTTGTTTGATTTTCCATGCATTTGATCTCGAAAGAGTTAACATTCTTTTAAGTATAGAAAAACTAGATTTTAACTTTACTGAGTTTAAATTAGGTCCAGTATGCGACAATTTGCATTTCTTCCTGAATATTTAAGGACTTCTATTTCTTTGGAGTCCATGTGAAGTCCACATCTGACACGAGTCCCTTGTTTTTCTCACTATCATTGTCACCAAGTTTATGAAAAGGCATGAAGTCCATGATGCAGGGGAAATTGGTTTCAAGTCAACCAGCATTGACTGACTGAGATTTCAAAGGAGACAAAATAAAAGTTCTAACGGGAAAGACAAGGGTTTGTGTGGGGCTTCTGTAGACAGTTTGTCTGGATGGAATAATTAATAATAATAATAGAACTTTTTTGTCCAAAGAAATGGAAATTTTTTGGTTCACATTGATGCCAATATAAGATACAATTATATTATAGTACAGCTGCAGATTTTAATGAAATTATTTTTTGCTTTCAATTAAATTAATTCCTTTCCCTTGAAGTGATAGTTTTATTTCAGTTATGTCCCTTTGTTGTGTGTTATTCCCAGGTGGCCTCTGAGCCAGGAGGGATCAAATTCCCAGACTTTAAGGCATCTGGTACCAGTCTGCGCAGTCAAAGGGTATGTATGGAATTATGGAGTAAATTGATCAAACCAGGCATTACTGAGCTTATAAAACTATACATGTTTTCCTCTTCTTCTTCTTCTTCTTCTTCTTCTTCTTCTTCTTCTTCTTCTTCTTCTTCTTCTTCTTCTTCTTCTTCTTCTTCTTCTTCTTCTTCTTCTTCTTCTTCTTCTTCTCTTCTTTTGTTCTACATCAGCTTATTATTATTATTATTATTATTATTATTATTATTATTATTATTATTATTATTATTAGTACTCTAGTAGTAGTAGTAAGTAGTAGCAGCAGCAGTAGCAGTATCATCTTCATTATCATCATGATAATCATTCACATTCCTCTCTTGCATATTAAATGACAGACTTAACCCTATGCTTGTAATGATCCAGATGCCTTTAAAGAATAATTATATAACCAGGATTTTATTTTTTTCTTTCTGACCACTGTTTTTTGTTTTTTTTTTTTTGCCTGTCTGTTCCTCCTATTCTGTTCTTACAAGACCTGGAATGAAAGGCAATATTGGTCATATATACCTTGGAATGTATTTTGTTTAAAAAATTAGTGTTGGTGTTTTTACATTCAAAAAAGAATCAAAGCATTAAGTGAATAGAATAACTTCATATTAAATCACAGTATATTGGACGAGGAACCAACTGGAAGTTAGTATTTTTTCAAATGAACTGCTCATATACACTGCTATTTATTTTGTGAATTATATAAATGAGGTGGAGTTTTTTTTCTTATGCCTTTACAGATGAAATTGCCAGCCAATATTGGTCAGAAGAAGACGAAGGCGATTGAGCAAGTTTTGGAAGAACTGGGTCTTGGTAAGTAAAGCTATCTTTGACAGAATGACTCGTTGACCTCTTCATTTTCACCAGCTGCCGAATGAGTCAAAGGCCATGTGGTAAATGAGAACACGACCTTTGTCTTTCTATATGAGGGATATCAAAGCACAAGCTTTTCCTCTTATAGATTGTTACAGGAAGAATAATATAATATGGAGTATGATGAGGATGGTGATAATGTTATAGGGAAATGGTGAAAGTGAAGGATGGTGACGGAAATATAAGGCAGAGTGATGTGATGATGATGATGATGATGATGATGATGACTACGATGTTACTAGTGTGCATATGTGTGAGTGTGTATATATATCAATGTATTATTATGTTATGTATGTTCTCTATAATATTGTATTGTTCTAAATGTGTAACCAAATGACAAATTGCCACTTTTTGAGTAAAATAATATTATTAAATCAATCATCTTTGGAAAGGACAATTGGATTCAGTAGTCTGATGTCACGCGCCCGGCAACGGCGGCCATCTTGGTTCTAAACAAAGAAAATCTTTACTTTTTATTCTTCATACTGGCGAGAACTTTTCATTCCTTTTTCATATGCCTTGTGATCAGAATGTGTAAAAGTCAATACATGATCACATTGATGGGTTTTTTTTCCTCTGGATACGCTTTTAAGCTCGCCGGGGTAATATTTCATACGGCGTCCGCCATTGTTCCGATAGTTTAGAGCCAGTGTTACTAAGTTACCATACGTCATTAGGAAGGAAGTGACGGTAGGACTATTGAATCCTATTGTGGATTATTATTATTATTCTTTCCCACTCATGATGTCTTTATGACTGAAGGTCAACAAGATGCAGGAATGCTGTGGTCTTCCCAAGCTGGTGCTGAGATCTGTAGAGCTTTAACTTTAGTCTAGTCTTCTCAGGCCAAATGGTTGCTCTTTGTTCATTGCTTTTATTATTATTTATCATCATCATCATCATTATTATTATTATTATTATTATCATCATCATCATCATCATCATTTATCATCATCATCATCATTATTATTATTATTATTATCATCATCATCATCATCATCATCATCATCATCATCATCATCATCATCATCATCATTATTATTATTATTATTATTATTATTATTATATACATGAAAATTCTATTCAGAAAAAAATAGTTCTTTGTATAATTGAAATAATAAGGGAGAAAAATGAGACACTTGAAGATTCTTTCCATCAATACATTTTAAGCATATAATATAGGTAATAAGTGTACTCTACTGTATAATCCATTGTTTTCTTTCTTTTCTCATCATGCCAGAATTGAACCCAATGCCGACAGAGGAGATAGTGACCAGTTTCAACACCTTGCGACAAGACATTGTTTTGTTGTATGAACTGAAGTTAGCCATGTCCAATTGTGAATACGAATTACAGACACTGAAACACAGACACGATCAACTCGTGGCTAATAAGGTGAAGCTTTATAAAACAAAAAAGAATTTTTAAAAAGAATGAGCTTTTATGTAGCGCAATATCCACTAAATATGCTCGAAAGCGTTTTACAAGGGGTCCCTGGTCAACAGCAACATTTAACATTTATGACGGGACATGACGCCTGTTAGGCAATGTTACAATTTTCTCGGACAGATAAAACGCTGTTAACGGCCAGGTACTCATTTTACACCTGAGTACGGTGAGAGAATGTAAGTAAAGAGCCTTTTCTAAGGACTCAACTATGCGCTGAGCGAGGCTCGAACCCAGGACCTTCCGGTCGTAAAGCAAGTGTCATACTACGAGACCACATAGCTCAAGATAATATTCTTATTCTAACAGACATGTAGGGTTGAGCAAACCTATTTCCTATTTTCCTGAGTGGGATTCCTGACCTCCCATAGGAGGTACTTACTGTGTCTTCTATCCCACTATATTTGTTTTTCCAACATGCTTTCTGTTTTTGTCTTCGAATGAGATTGCTCGGTTCTGTCCTGACCCTGGGCTTGTAGGGAAACAATCAAATGCATAGTTATATTTTGGAAGATGATATTTGTTTTTCCTTGTAAATCATCTTTCTGTTATGCATAATATTATTTTCTGTTTTACATATATATATATGATTTGTTAACATTTGAATGTGTTCCTCTTAGTGGGGACCTGTGCAAGAGTCAGAATGAGTCATTTTGGTAATCTCAAACTAAGTACACTGCTGGTGGGATGCTCTTGGAATCTACATCTATTCCCTATTTTAACCAATTCCCCTTTGTCTTACTTTTTCTTTGTTGCTTTAATTGTAAATCTATAATTTTTTTACTGGCGCCGATATTACCTAAATGTGTTACAAGTGCCGTAAAACCCTTAAAAACAAAAACAAACAATATTTCCTATTTTCACTTTTCCTTTCTGCCATTCGGACCCTGTCTCTAGAATTCTGATTTTCAAAAATAATAAATGATAATAGTAATAGAAAGAGAGGGGGTGAGGGTGAAGGGATAGAAAAAGTTTAATATGTTTGTTTTTTGTTTGTTTTTCATAGCGACCTGAGCACCTTTGAGTGGAAGTGTGCGCTTTGTAAATACTTCATTATTATTATTATTATTATTATTATTATTATTATTATTATTATTATTATTATTATTATTTTATCTTATTTCCCAGTCTGGTGGTACGGCCACAACCTCCAGTAAAGCACCACCACCACCCCCCATCCAGTCTCCTACCATCGCTGACAGTATCATCACAGACAACCTCAGTGTTGTTGACGGTGGGGGCAAGGAGCAGCTCTCTCCGACCAAGAAGAAATTTTTAGTGGATACCATTGATGTTGTCGGGACTAGTTCTTCTTCTTCCCCTGTTGTGAGTATTGGAGCTTCTTGTATCTTGTCTTTTGATTTAACTCTTTCAGCACCATTGGTCGCACTGTGCGGCCAGAGCAGAATCTGTTCTACTGGCCAATGGCTGCACAGTGCGGCCGGTCTTGAAAGGCAAAAATAATAATGTAATTCAATCCTACTTTCTACAAAAGTACTATAAATTGAACCAATGGTATCATTTCTTTCATCACAACATTCAATTGGCCCTAGGGGGTATTGTAATTGAGATTTTGCGCCGAATTCGAATGTCTCTTTGTTTTAGCTTGTCATTCTCATGCTGCCTCAATGTGAATGTAGTCTCAGCGCTGAAAGAGTTAATCATCAGCTCCTTTTCTCATTTCGGACCCTCTATTTGGAACGCCTTACCACAGAGCATTCGTGAAAAAGAATCGTTGTCTATTTTTAAACGTTCGCTTAAAACTTATCTGTTTCGTCTTTAGTAGATGGTATGAGAAGCAAGATAGGTCTGTCTGGTTTGTGTTGTGTATTGTGTGTGTGTGCATGTGTTTGTGAATATGTTTCAGCCAAAGTAATTTAAGCGCTTAGAGTCGGGTGTCTCGGAGTTATAACGCTATAATATAAGTTTTCAGTAATATTATTATTATTATTATAATTATTATTACTATTATTATTATTACTATTATTATTATTATTATTATTATTATTATTACTATTATTATTATTATTATTATTATTATTATTATTATTATTATTATTATTTTATTTTATTATTATTATATTATTATTATTATTATTATTATTATTATTATTATTATTATTATTATTATTATTATTATTATGTTGTTGTTGTTATTATTATTTTTATTATTATTATTGTTATTATTATTATTATTGTTATTGTTATTTTATTATTATTATTATTATTATTATTATTATTATTATTATTATTATTATTATTATTATTATTATTATTGGATTGAAAACTAAGCAAGTCGGACCATAGACCTGGTGTTTATCCCAGTTTCTTATAGCGTGAAAATAGCAATCGCAATGTTTGCTACTCTTTGAATTGGACACTACTCTGTCGCAAAGCAGTTTTCCACCAGATCTAACAAAATCGGGTGTGGTCAGAGAAAATCTAGATTCACCCTGGATCGAACTCGGTCCCTTTGCGTAATAAACAAATGCACTACCGAGATACTGGGGTCCCCGGACTGGACTCTATAAAGTCTCTTAATTTTTCTGCTGCTTTGCATTTATTTTTTTTTTCATGACTGTCTATTCTGTTTTTAACTCGTCTGAACATTAATAAAATTAAAAGACACTTTTTCGTGTTAGCCATAAATTTTTACCCTACCGTCATTTCTATAGGTTGAAATGACCTTCACCTATCTTTAACTCTCCAGTCTTCCCTCTATGCATTCACTCACCACTGTAGTTATCTTAATTCATAAAAGGAATGTGAAACAATGTGTGTCAATGTGTCTCAGTTGAGGGACCCCGTGTGGTGTCCGGGGTCCCTCAACTGAGAGGGTCAAGAATAGCCCAACGCCAAGCCAGCGTGTCGTAAAAGGCGACTAATGGTGTGTGATTCCCCCATCTTTGAGTCACCTGGTCCTCCAGGTTGGGGGTTGGCAAAGGGTTAACACCCCTTTCCGTTAAACTCAAACCGTTACAGAAACACAGACAGACAAACCAAATCCTTTTTTTAGCTTGGGCGACCAAAGAGTTTCTGGAATTAAAGAAGCTGATATACAGAGAAGTGGTAAGACCTGGAATGAGATAAAAAAGTTGGCTCAGGATAGAGAAGGATGGAAACTGTTTGTCTGTGGCCTATACCCTGACCCAGGGTGAAAAAGGCAATGATGATGATGATGATGTGTGTCAATGGTCAACTGTCAACGTCATGGATTAATTTAGCTTCCTTTTCTTTTCTTTTTTAAAATTCTCCTTTCAGAAAAAACGCAAGGCGGCCATAGAACAAAGCAACATTCTCAAGAAAATAAAACAGAAGATCTAATATGGATATAAAGTTATTTGGGGGGGGGGTTGTTTTTGTTATGTTTTTGGTTTTATTTGTTTTTTTTTTATTTTTTTATATTATTTTTTTGTTTTGGTTTTTTTGGGGGGTAGAGAGGGGGGCGGGTTGGATATTTTTGTCATTTTTAATAATTATTATTGGTAATTCTACATTCTCAATCAGTCATTTTGTGTAAATACAATTTTTGCTCCAGCATTTATAAGATTGTCATCAATGTTTGTATCATAGACGGTATGTTATGTCGTATATGTGGTGTGAAAGGATTTTATGTGTAAGCTAGTACGAGGAAGATGGGTGATAATGTTGATGAGTTTTGTCAGTGAATGAGAGTATTATTTGTATGGCTTTGAATAAACCTGGTATGATTTAGACTTGTCTAAACGTGATTTGGATTTTTTGTTTTATTAAGATTTTTATTTATTTTTTTTCGTTAGATTTTGCGGCTATGTGGTCTAGTGGTATGACACTCACTTTCGGATCGGAAGTTCCTGGGTTCGAGCCTCGCTCGCCAGATAGTTGAGTCCTTGGAAAAGGCTCTTTACTCACATTCCCTCACCGTACTCGGGTGTAAAATGAGTACCTGGCCGTTAACAGCGTTGTCTCTGTCCGAAAAAATTAAAATATCGCCTAACAGTACAGGCGTCATGTCCCGTCCTACATGTTAAGTGTTGCTGTTGGCTGGGAACCCCTTGTAAAGCGCTTTTAGCACGTTTAGTGGATATTGCTCTAGATAAAAACTCAATTTATCTATCATAAAATTCATAAACCACATCCTATATCATAAAGACCGGTCTGTTACATTATTTTTAATTTGTTTATTCCCATATCACGGGGGTCCCGATAGCTCAGTTAATAGAGCACCTCCTTCACACGCAAAGGGGCCTGATTGATTCTGGATGAAGTCGAGATTTTTTTCAATCCCAACTCCAGTCCATCCAGCAATAATTGAGTAGCTGGGTCTATTAGATCAGGCAGAAAGTACTTTGTGATAGACTAACATCCTCTCCAAATGGTAGCAAGCAATTGCTTTTTTGTTTTGTTTTTAAGGGTTTTACGGCGCTTGCAACACATTTAGGTTATATCAGCGCCAGTAAAAAGGAAGAAAAATGGATAGTAAAAACAATCTAGATGTACAATTAAAAGGACTTGAGGAAAAGGTAAGACAAAGGGGAAATGTTTCAAGAGCCCACTATCAGTGTACTTAGTTTGAGATCACCTAAAAGTTTATGTTTTATGTTTTGAAGGATTTTACGGCGCTTGCAACATATCAGCGCCAGTAAAAAGGAAGAAAATGGGATAGTAAAAAGTTCTAGAATTACAATTAAAGCACCCAAGAAAAGGGAAGACAAAGGGGAATTGGTTCAAATAGGAAACATGTTAGATTCCAAGAGCACACTGTCAAAGTACTTAGTTTGAGATCACCTAAAAGTCTCATCCAGACACAAGCACCGGTCCCCACTAAGAGGAATACAGTCAAATTTTTACAAATAAAATATATATAATACATAATACAGTGCATAACAAAGAGATGATTTACAAGGAAAAAAAATATCATCTCCCAAAACTAACTATACATGTGACTGTTTCCCTCCCAGCCAGGGTATCCGGCCAGGGCCAGGACAAAACCAAGTAATCTCATTCCAAGACAAAGACAAAAAGCATGTTGGAAAACAGACATAGGGGGATAGAAGACAAAGTATATACCTCCCTGCCCACTATGGGAAGTCGGGAACCCCACCCAGACCTAAAAGTTTCACCCAGACACCAGCACAAGTACCCACTAAGAGGAATACATAACAGAGAGATGATTTACAATGAAAAAAATATTATCTCCAAAAATTATAACTATACATTCGACTGTTTCCCTCCAAGCCAAGGACTCCGGCCAGGGTCAGGACAAAGCTAAGTAATCTCATTCCAAGACCAAAGACAAAGCAATTGGAAAACAGATACAGAAGACATCAAAAGTGCCTCCCTGCCCACAATGGGAGGTCAGAAACCCCACCCATATAGAGATAGAAGACATCAAAAGTGCCTCCCTGCCCACAATGGGAGGTCAGAAACCCCACCCATATAGAGATGAAAGACAACAGTGTGCCTCCCTGCCCACAATGGGAGGTCAGAAACCCCACCCATATCGAGATAGAAGACAACAGTGTGCCTCCCTGCCCACAATGGGAGGTCAGAAACCCCACCCATATAGAGATGAAAGACAACAGTGTGCCTCCCTGCCCACAATGGGAGGTCAGAAACCCCACCCATATCGAGATAGAAGACAACAGTAAGTGCCTCCCTGCCCACAATGGGAGGTCAGAAACCCCACCCATATCGAGATAGAAGACAACAGTAAGTGCCTCCCTGCCCACAATGGGAGGTCAGGAACCCCACCCATATAGAGATGAAAGACAACAGTGTGCCTCCCTGCCCACAATGGGAGGTCAGAAACCCCACCCATATCGAGATAGAAGACAACAGTAAGTGCCTCCTGCCACAATGGGAGGTCAGAAACCCCACCCATATAGAGATGAAAGACAACAGTGTGCTCCCTGCCCACAATGGGAGGTCAGAAACCCACCCATATCGAGATAGAAGACAACAGTAAGTGCCTCCCTGCCACAATGGGAGGTCAGGAACCCCACCCATATAGAGATGAAGACAACAGTGTGCTCCCTGCCCACAATGGGAGGTCAGAAACCCCACCATATCGAGATAGAAGACAACAGTAAGTGCCTCCCTGCCACAATGGGAGGTCAGAAACCCCACCCATATAGAGATGAAAGACAACAGTGTGCCTCCCTGCCCACAATGGGAGGTCAGAAACCCCACCCATATCGAGATAGAAGACAACAGTAAGTGCCTCCCTGCCCACAATGGGAGGTCAGGAACCCCACCCATATAGAGATGAAAGACAACAGTGTGCCTCCCTGCCCACAATGGGAGGTCAGAAACCCCACCCATATCGAGATAGAAGACAACAGTAAGTGCCTCCCTGCCCACAATGGGAGGTCAGAAACCCCACCCATATCGAGATAGAAGACAACAGTAAGTGCCTCCCTGCCCACTATAGGAGGTGAGGGACCCCACGTTTGTCAAGATGAGTGTCGTTTAAATAGAATTTAAATTTGAAAAAAAAAATTGAGCTTTATATAGCGCAACATCCACTAAATGTGCTCACAGCGCTTTACAAGGGGTCCCTGGTCAACAGCAACATTTAACATGCAGGACGGGACATTCATTGAAGAATTAATTTTCAGGCCAAATTTTTAAATACTTGTCTTCCAGAGTTCAATTAACTGCTAATACTAATACTACTAATTAACACTCACAATATTAACATCCGAGTACGAAAGTGGAAAATTGGCAACCTTGAATAATAATGGGAGAGATCTATATTCATGTTTTCGTACAACCAGGTCATCAATCACATGATTTGTTGCTGTCCAACGATTGGATATTTCTTCAGAAATGTAAACACGCTGCTTTGTTTATGAAAGTTGTAAGCATACACATGTGTCAAGCTGAACAAAATGACCAATCGTGATGTTAGATATTTCAAAAACTATGAACACTTTTCACTGTGTGGGTCACTGGGCACATGGAAATGTAGTATAGATCATGCCCATTTGTGAAAGAACCCAGAGGAATTCCTTTTTTTAAATGTTATTTGTCAATAGTGTTTTATTCAGACAATGTAAACAATTTAAGAGTATTACAATTATATTTTCACTTCACTTGATTAAAGACAAACAAACAAGTAGACTCTGACGAGTAGTAGTTTACATATTTCGGGTTTCCAATTTCTCGTTAACACAGGCTGGGAATGGGATGTAAATCTAACGATCCATCATTGGTGCGATAGTGGCTGACTGGATGTTTTATATTCCAATAGGATTCAATAGTCGTACCGTCACTTCCTTCCTAATGACGCATGGTAACTTAGCAACACTGGCTCTAAACTATCGGAAATGGCGGACGCCCTTATGAAATATTTCTCCGATGAGCATAAAAGTGTATCCAGAGGAGAAAAACATTATAAATATGATCTTGTTTTGACTTTTATACATTCTGATCACAAGACATATGAAAGGTTCTAGCCAGCTTGAAGAATAAAAAGTAATGATTTTCTTTGTTTAGAACCAAGATGGCCGCCGTTGCTGGGCGGCGTGACATCAGACTACTGAATCCAATTCATCCCATAGGGGAAATTTGTCCCTAGGGTCTATTCCAAGAGAAGACTGGAATAACTCGGGCGTCAGCCACAGTGCAGCACCACAAATTGAGCTAGGGCGAGGTGACTTGCTCAAGGCCACACAGCGCAAGCGGCAGGTGATCGAACTCGGTACTTTTCGGGTACGAAGCAAAGACTTTACTGCTGAGCCACGCTGCCTCCAAATAGAACATCAGTATGAAATTCATTGTTCCATTTCTTAAAAAGGTGATTTAAATTATCCAGTATACTAACAGAGCTACCAAGGGCCTTCATGCTTGTTTTTCTTTTGTTGATTTTTTTCCCTCTTCTTTGTTCTCTTTTCTTTATCATAATATGTATCTTTTCATATAGAAAAAAAAGAAACAAACTTCCAGCAGACACTTAGAGTAGTATTTACTACTCTCTCTCTCTCTCTCTCTCTCTCTCTCTCTCTCTCTCTCTCTCTCTCTCTCTCTCTCTCTCTCTCTCTCTCCCCCCCCCCCTCTCTCTCTCTATCTCTCTCTGGGTTATTCCACCCCATTCACGATGTGTAATTAACATTTTTCATCAAAATAAGACAAAATACCCACAAGATTTAAATTAAGCCATAATTATTGTGTATTTTGAAATAGATGAACTTGAATATCAAAAACATTGAGCTGTGTACAATAAGGATTTTATAAATAACAATGTGAAATTGAATGGAAGCCTCAATTTAATTAGGAAAATAGAATGGACATTGCGGGTTTCCCCTTTATCAACAACCAGAATGACTGAAACACTACAGATGAAGATCTCCTTCATCTGTTTTGTTTTTAAGGGTTTTACGGCGCTTGCAACACATTTAGGTTATATCAGCGCCAGTAAAAAGGAAGAAAATGGGATAGTAAAAAGTTCTAGAATTACAATTAAAGCACAAGAGAAAAAGTAAGACAAAGGGGAATTGGTTCAAATAGGAAACGGATGTAGATTCCAAGAGCACACTATCAGTGTACTTAGTTTGAGATCACCCAAAAGTCTCATCCAGACACAAGCACAGGTCCCCACTAAGAGGAATACACTCAAATGTTTACCAATCATGTAATATAATATGTAAACTAAACATAATACAATGCATAACAGAGAGATGATTTACAAGGAAAACAATATCATCTCCCAACACTATAACTATACATTCGACTGTTTTCCTCTCAGTCTCAGCCAAGGACTCCAACCCAAGTCAGGACAAAACCAAGCAATCTCATTCCAAGACAAAGACGGAAAGCAATTGAAAAACAGATAAGAGGGGATAGAAGGCGCAGCAAGTACCTCCCTGCCCACTATGGGAGATAGGAACCCCACCCAGTCCTTCATCTGTAGTGTTTCATTCATCCTGTTTGTTGATAAAGGGGAAACCTGAAACGTCCATTCTATCTGTTTTCGTATATTAAATTGAAGCTTACATTCAATTTCACATTGTTATTTATTTTTTTTTGTTTGTTTGTTGCTTTAGGTCTCTTCCAACACAATTGAGGTTATATGAGAGACCGCTGAAACAAAAAAACAAGCAATCTAACAAAAATAGTACAAATGTCAATCAAAATCATAACCTAAAGATATCATAAGCTAAATTATAAATAACCAAGAACAAACAGGCAGAAGATTTACAGAAAAAAAAAATATCCCCTGTCAAAAATACAATCACAAACCAAAGAAGCAGGATAGGCCAGTAAAGAGAAGAAGAAACGACATCACTATCGGATCGTACACCCATGCGAACATCATAGGTATATGATTCAAGGGTGATGCTCCCATCCAACCACCCGCTTGTTATTCATTTCTTCGAGCTTCAAGCAGCAACATTTACATTACATAAGTATTTCATGACCTAGTAGACCTTAAATCATGTGACTTCGATATAATACAATATGTGACC
>NC_088366.1:10761943-10784443 GCF_034508935.2 Berghia stephanieae | reverse complement strand
TCTCTTGTCTTCTGGCACTTTCCTACTAGCTTCATTTCTTGTTGTTATCAACATAAGTGCCTGCTCCACTCACTTTTCGGAATAGAAGGGCAAACACCAAGAAATACCTAGAAACAAACAAGCAAATGAGATTGAAAATCACTTCTGTGCCACTTTGAACACTAACATGCACACAAAAGTCTGCGACAAGGTAAGTAAGAAGGGAACCAAAAGTGACAGTAGAGAAATGGTTACAGCTAAGATGGACAAAGTATGAAGAGAGGGAAATCAACCAATTCTTATTAGAATTCAAAATTTATGCCACTTGCACAACTGCCTACTTGAAAATCTAAAAATTCGTAGATTTTAGGAGATAAAATTAGTAGTTGCTGTTGTTAACTCACTCAATCCTAGAGATTTTTGTTACTTTTCATAATTGGAAAAAATGTATTAAAAATGAGCATGTACATAGATAGTTATATTCAACTACCATTAACATGTAAAAACTAAAAACATTAGCTTTGATACTACGCCTATAATTTGTCTCAGAAAAATGTAGTAAATAGGCATAGGGTAAAAGTAACCTGGGTAAATTACGAATATAGTCGGTGTTAGGGTTGAGTGAGTTAACTTTATCAATCAACAATTTTACCATCACAAGGATTTAATAACATTTCAAAAATCCTTAAAATGATGTAGTCTGGCATCAAGTTACATTTCCAATAAGTTTTAATGACTTGGAGACGCTCATGTAGTTCTGAAATTGGAGCCAAAATTTCCTTCTTTTTTTTTTAAAGGGTTTCTACGGCGCTTGCAACACATTAAGGTCATATCAGCGCCAGTAAAAAGGAAGAAAATGGGATAGTAAAAAGTTCTAGAATTACATTTAAAGCACAAAAGAAAAGGTGAGACAAAGGGGAATTGGTTCAAATAGGGAACAGGTGTAGATTCCAAGAGCACACCGTCAAAGTACTTTGAGATCACCTAAAAGTCTCATCCAGACACAAGCACAGGTCCCAAGTAAGAGGAATACACTCAAATGTATACAAATCAAATAATATAATATGTAAACTAAACATAATGCAATGCATAACAGAGAGATGATTTACAAGGGAAAAAAAAATCATCTCCCAAAACTATAACTATACATTCGATTGTTTCCCTCCCAGCCAAGGAGCTCCGCCCAGGGTCAAGACAAAAATAAGTAATCTCATTCCAAGACAACGACAGGAAACAATTGGAAAACGGGTATGGGGGGATAGAAGACACAGCATGTACCTCCCTGCCCACTATTGGATGTCCAGATCCCCACCCAGCAAAATTTCCTAATCCTACGAATTTTTCATGGTAGTTGGCAAATCTGCACTCCTATGACTTTATACCAAGAATTTAAGACAAAAAAAAAAAAAAAAAGAAAAGTTATGCTTTAAATATTTCAAATTATATAATAATATCACCATAATGAAGAAATGGCCATATTCCCTTCACCAATTCTTCACCTGCTAAAATATCTTCTTCAATCATGCATTGTTTCTTTTTTCTTGGCAAAATGTCTCGGTAATGAAATGACTCGAGCCACGAGGTTGAATCCAGACAACGTCCAGGTTGTTTTCTATTTCTTTGTTCCAATGGCCACTCTTTTCACACATCCAAGTTTTCCATCCGATATCACGGCTTATATTTATAACATGGGTGCAAGCAACTGGACCTCAAAAAGCCTGCAAGTCTACATATGACCAGACATATAATCTGAAAAAGCCTGCAAGATTCACGGACTTATCTCGTCATTTGAAGTCTTGTTCTCAAGACTTGTTTTCAGCATCTAGTCTTCATAATAGTAGTCCACAATTGTTGTATGTTCAATCCAAAGGTTGTAATGCAGTAATTTGTTAAGTTTCTTGTCACAAGTTGCACAAAAAAAAAAAAATCAATCAAATGCAAATCGCAAAAAGCCGGCGACGTTTTTTTCGGCAATCCAATCGGCCGGCAGGCCGGCTGTAGCCAGCACTCTTGCACCCATGTTATAATCATAAAAACAAAACTTTGTTACACAATTTGCTCAACTGGACGACACAGATGATTCCTGTTGACATCAGACATCTTTGTTTGATGAATTTTCTAAATTCCTTGGTGGAATGTCTAGGCAACGATATCTTATGACGTCGTGGCCGAAGGGCATCATTTTTTAAACACTTTGTTAAGCGCAACTTAAAAGCTTATGCAGGCTTTATTCTCCTACACACAACACATGAATACATGTAATTTAAAATTATTATTATTATTATTATTATTATTATTACAACAGTTCACTCCGCTTAATCGCACACTCGGCTTATACGCTACATATTCCCGAAAAACTGATTTTTTTTTTCTATATAAACACTCCGCTTAATCGCTACACCTTGATTGGGAGAAAAATATCTTTAAAAATACTCCAAAATAGTAATGATTGGATCGATTCGTTCCAAGGGACAGCAATACACCAATCAGTGGTAAATTGATCTCTCAGAAACTACTGGACTCTGTACGTTCATGTACGTCATTTAAATCGCAAACTAAAAAATTAGGACTTCCCTGAGAGAAAAAGCTGAATCACAACATCTTCGACATTTTGGAGGCATCCTGATTCTGCAACATCCAACGACCGATGATTCCAGAGTCTTTGTGTTTTGTATGGCATCTTGTATTTATAGATAGAATGAAGATGAATTCATTCAGGTGTTTGTTGGGGTTTTTTTTTGCCATCCATGTTTGTGAATCATCTTCACTAACCATAACGTGTTGTTATGGTGTATCTCATACCCATCATATTTACTAACCAAAACGTGTTGTTATGGTGTATCTCATACCCATCATCTTCACTAACCATAACGTGTTGTTATGGTGTATCTCATACCCATCATATTCACTAACCAAAACGTGTTGTTATGGTGAATATCATACCCATCATATTCACTAACCATTGCGCGTTGTTATGGTGTATCTCATACACATCATCTTCAATAACCAAAACGTGTTGTTATGGTGTATCTCATACCCATCATCTTCACTAACCAAAACGTGTTGTTATGGTGTATCTCATACCCATCATATTCACTAACCAAAACACGTTATGGTGTATCTCAAACCCATCATCTACACAAACCATAGCGTGTAGTTAAGCCTATTCATTAGTATTTAAGCCTATTCATTAGTATTTAAGCCTATTCATTAGTATTTAAGCCTATTCATTAGTATTTAAGCCTATTCATAACCAATTAGCTGTTATTGAAACATCATGACGTCCAGCGACTGATACATACACATGTACCCATCACACAACAGTCGTCTCAAATGTTCCGGTAAGTCTTTGTCCTCATCGTCGTTCAAATTGTTTAAGTTCGTCTCCGACAGCCACGATTTCATTTGCGGTACATGAGTAACTTTAGGCACATTGTAGCCACCTTTTTCTCCTGAAATTAAAAAAAAAAAATTAAAAATCATACAAATGCGAATACTTATAAATGTATATCATGATTATCATTATTAATGTTATTATTATTGTTATTATTATTATTATTATTATTATTATTATTATTATTATTATTATTATTATTATTATTATCATTATTATTATCATTATTATTATATTATTATTATTATTATTATTAATATTATTATTATTATTATCATTATTATTATTATTATTATTATTATTATTATTATTATTATTATTATTATTATTATTATTATTATTATTATTATTATTATTATTATTATTATTATGATTACAGTTCACTTCACTTAATTGCACATCCGTTGATCGCACACTCCGCTTATACGCTACACATTACCCGAAAAGCAGATGTTTGCTATATAAACACTCCGCTTAATCGCTACACCTTGATTCCATCTTGACTGGAGATTTAAAAAATACTCAAAAAAGTAATGATTCGATCGATTCGCCACTTTATCCAAGAATAATGCTTGGCAGATGATGATATATACCAACACTGGCCTCGTGGGTGCCAGCAGGAAGAAGTGCTGAAACCTGAAACTAAAATCTCGACACTTTGCCAAACCTGAAAATGTTCCTACTGAAAATGCGGCCTAAGCTTCACTCTTATTTCATCACCGTTTTTTATACCATTATTAAATGATTACACAGCAAACATATAGACACAATGAGGAAATTAATTTGATTTTAAAACCAACTTATATTTTACTCAAAACACTGAAACCGGAGGTATTTGACTTCGAGATATCGCGAACCCGGAATACCGGCATGAACCATGACTGGCCTCATTGGAGACAAGGGTTGATAAACAGTTTGCACAGAATAAAAAGCAATCAACGCTTCATGATTACTATTCTCTTATTAACAATAACATCACATTTTGTTGTCGATAAAGCGTGAAAAACAAATGGAAAAAAAACAACCAAAAAAATGAGGCCATGTCTTGAACATAAAGGTCCCAAGCCCTTAGTAAGCCCAGAGGAGAAGGTCCTACATAAATGGCACATGATAGTTGGTGCTTAGATGCTTTTTTTTTTCAGCTTCTCGGATAAATCGCACACTCTGCTTAACCGACACACTGACACGAACCCCCAAGGGTGTGCGATTAAGCGGAGTCGACTGTATTATCATCATTATTATTAATAAATCACATTTTCACAGATTCACTGCCCTTTACTTCCCCCCAAAACAAGCCATATAAACCAAAATATATATTTCATGCAGTACAAGTCACCTGTTAGATGCCCTTTGTGAACTACCACTCTTATAACTACAGCCAATGCCTATCGCAAGGTACTAATGAAAACTTCAGTTCAGTGGGGAAAAGTCAAACATGCCTACTTGAGATATGGACATTATAACTAACCATAAAAATTCCTAAGTTGACTCGGCTACTCTCTCTAGTTCACCCTAATTGAAAATCAAACAAATGTGTTTGATTTTCTATGCATATGAACTCGAGAGACTTAATACATTAAAATAATACTCTAAACTCCTTTATATGCACTAGCTCTCGCACCAGAACTTCGTTTTCAATGAGTTTCATTGAATTCTAAATCTTTATATTTCTCAGGTTGGAGGCAAAAATTTGTAGCTCTGCGAGAGTCTCTTATTTATTGGCAGCTCTGGCTGGTAAATTACTAAGATTTTGTAATCATTGATACCCATCTATTACAGGGTTGCCAAATAAAACAAACAAACAAACAAAAATTATATATATTTATATAAAAATGTACTCAAAGTGCTTTACACAGGGTCCCTGACCAACAGCAAACACTGAACATTATGTAGAACGAAACATGACACCTGTTAGGCGATATTACTATTTTTTCCGGACAGAGACAATGCTGTTAACGGCCAGGTACTCATTTTACACCTGAGTACAGTGAGAGAATGTGAGTAAATAGCCTTTTCCAAGTATGTATATATATATTATATATATATATATATATATATATATATATATATATATATATATATATATATATATATATATATATATAAATATAGATATATATATATATATAGAATCGTGTTTGATACAAATATGGTACGAAAAGTGCTCGACATGTAGTAATGGAGCGAATTATTATTTTAATATTTACCACAATGTTTGAGACAGTCTACATTAATGTTTCAGGTCTAATCAGCCATCGTCAGGACTGTGTGTTACATGAGTTTGGTTTGTTAGTTATATATATATACGTTTGTGTCAATCTTCAATCATTACTGAAAACATGGAGGTTACCTATCCTATCAGCCATGGAGTCAAAGAAGACCCAGGGTGCATCCAAACCGGGTCCACACTTGACAAAGGACACATAATGACTCGTCTGAATGCAAATCACAGCAAACAACTCCATTTTCTCCTTGGGTAAACTGACAGTGTCTTCATTTGCCTTGTCCTTGTTCTCCTCTTTCTGCGTTTGGAGGTAAGAAAAGTAATGACCTTTCGGTATGACGTCAGGCCGATGATCCTTCCTAGATGAGTGTTGATGAGACTGGAAATAGAAATGAAAAGAATAAATTTTAAAAAGGGGAAAAATAGACTGGCTTTTATAAATTAACTCACTCATTCGATCATCTTACAGGGTTGGTAATTTTCTGTATATTTACATGAAATTTTGTATAGTACTGAAGTCCAGTGCTCAGAAACGAGATTCCACCGATTTTTGATACTTTTCGCTACTTTTCAAAATTGGAAAAAATGTAATAAAAATGAGCATGTACAAAGATAATTTTATTCAACTACGATTAACATGAAAGAAATGAGAAACATTAGCTCTGATACAACGCCTATAATTTGTCTCATAAAAATGTAATAAATAGGCATGGGGTAAAAGTAACCAGAGCAAACTACGGATTTAGTCGGTGTTGGGGCTGAGTGAGTTAAAGGAAGATACCTAGCCCATGAGTTTTTGTCAAGTTTTCAGGTAGGTTGTATTATTGGTCCCCAAAAAAAAAAATATCCACATCCCAGTAGTTGGTGAATTTCATAAATATCAGAATTTAAATAGGATGTACGCTATGTGGTCTAGTGGTATGACACTCGCTTTCGGATCGGAAGGTCCTGGGTTCGAGCCTCGCGCTCGGCGCATAGTTGAGTCCTTGGAAAAGACTCTTTACTCACATTCTCTCACCATACTCAGGTGTAAAATGAGTACCTGGCCGTTAACAGCGTTGTCCTTGTCCGGAAAATTGTAATATCGCCTAACAGGCGGCATGTCCCGTCCTACATGTTAAATGTTGTTGTTGACCAGGGACCCCTTGTAAAGCACTTTTGAGCACATTTAGTGGATATTGCGCTATATAAAAGCTCAATTTTTTAAAAGCTCAATGACACACTTCCATTATTTACACAGACCTCATGTAGGAACAAAGAACAAAATGTCTCTTAGAATGAAAATCACTCTAAATGAGGTTAGTGCATATCTGTCAAATCTTACGAATTTTTCGTAATCTTACGAATTTTAGACACATTTCATGACCAATTACGAAACTACAAAATTTTATGGAAAATTACGAATTTTCAATTCTCAGTAATAATTGTCCTTTTTAATCACTTTGGATTTATATTTATCACACACACACACACACACAGACACACACACACTCACACACACACACAGAGAGAGACAGAGAGAGAGAGAGAAAGAGAGCAAGAGAAAGAGTGAGAGAGAGAGAAAGAGAGCAAGAGAAAGAGTGAGAGAGAGAGAAAGAGAGAGAGAGAGAGAGAGAGAGAGAGAGACAGACAGACAGAGAGAGAGAAAGAGAGAGCAGTAGAGAGAGAAAATGAGAGAGTGGGAGAGAGAGAGAAAAGATAAATAGAGAGAGAGAGAGAGAGAGAGAGAGAGAGAGAGAGAGAGAGAGAGAGAGAGAGAGAGAGAGAGAGAGAGAGAGAGAGAGAGAGAGAGAGAGAGAGAGAGAGAGAGAGAGAGAGAGAGAGGTAAAGAGAGAGAGAGAATGAATATGAATGAGTGAGAGAGAGAGATTCTAACAAACTCATGTTGTGCTTTTTACTCACTTTGGATTTACATTTATCACAGAAAGCTGTAGCATTCAGTCCCAAGCCATGAACCTGATAGCAATTCTTACATTCCCAGGTGGCCAAATCACCACATACAATACAGTCCCGGGGAGCTTTAGGGATAAAAAAAAATACAAAAACAATGGAAGAGTGTTAGTAAAGCCAGAGTAAAGATATACAGCAGAGCTGCCAACCCCCATCTGATTAGAATGTGTACAATGGGACTTCAAAATGGGGGAGATTTCATAAAAATGGGTACAATCCTGAAATCAACGGAAACTAACCATTGTGAAAGTAAGAGGAAGGTATACTTACATAAAGTCACACCGCACAAGCTCAATTGCAGCAATGATGATGTTCCCAAGACTATAATCCAATCCTTTCAGAATTCTACCTCCCAGCATGAAGATCATAATTGGTCAAAAAAATATATGAACATCCACTTGGTCACCAAGGTTTCTCAATAGGCTAGTAATAATATGAATTACAACTAAAGAAAACTGTAGTGACTCTGTACACTGAAAGTGGGTACAATCTTGGGGGAAATGCGTACAAGCGTATAATTGCTGAAAATGCATACAATTCCGCATTTTTTGCAGTAGGTTGGCAGCTCTGATATAGTATGCGCTTTAGCTAAGGAGCTCACAACATTTTATTCGGAAGTATAACAGGCCAACACACAAAACTATGTGTAACCATGAACGTTTATAGGTGGTTCAAATGAAATTATCTTTGAAAAAAATATCAATAAAATTATTATGATCTATTTTGCAAAGAAAATAATATTTGTACAGACCGATTAATTCACTCAATCCAAGAGATTTTTGATACTTTTCGAAATTGGACAAAAATGTGTTACAAATGAGCATGTACATATATATAGTTTTATTCAACTATCATTAACATGTAAAAGCTAAAAACATTAGCTTTGATACTACGTCTATAATTTGTCTCAGAAAAATGTAATGAATAGTCATGGGGTTAAAGTAACCCTGGGTATGCTACGGATATAGTCGGTGTTAGGGTTGAGTGAGTTAATACAAAGTATGATCAATATCGACTACATCTTTAGAATATAAAATAAATTTTTGTTTTTAAAAGGCAAAGGGTGGAATCTAGGATATGAAAGATCAAAAAATAAAATTATATTTTAGGCCTACTTACCATTTTCTAGGATATCTGTTATATCTAGTTGTAAACTTGGCACAATACGACGAAACATTTTATAATCTTTTCCAAACCGTGGCATTTGGATCATGAGACATGCAGGCACCTGAACAAAAAATTAAAAAAAATAAAAAGCATTAAAAAAAAAAAACAAAAAAACAAACAAACAAAAAAACTCTATACTCATCAACAACAGACTTCAATGTTTTCCATTGAAAATCAAAATAAAAGCAACAAACAAAAACCAACAAAAAGCATGCATAACATTACTACGCTGTGTGGCCTTGAGCAAGTCATCTCGGCCTAGCCACAAATTGCAGCTGTGCACTGCGGCTGATGCCCTGGTTTATTCCAGTCTTCCCTTGGAATAGACCCTAGAGAGAAATTTCCCCTATGGTATGAGTGACTGGAAATTTATTGTAGATAGAAGCAGTCCTGATGTAATGGAAGCAATTTTTTATAATTGAAAGTAAAAGAGATTTCACCAACGGATTGATTAACTCACTCAATCCTAGAGATTTTTGCTACTTTTCAAAATTGGAAGAAATGTATTAAATATGAGCATGTACATAGATGGTTTTATTCAACTACCATTAACATATAAAAATTAAGAACATTAGCTTTGATACTACGCCTATAATTTGTCTCAGAAAAATGTAATTAAATGGGCATGGGGTATATGTAACCCCGTGTATACTACGGATATAGTCGGTGTTAGGGTTGAGTGAGTTAGCCTTTTGCTCCATCCGCAATCAAACCACAAAATTGTGTCCCAAGTATTTCACCTTGTCAACAATCCGAATGGAGGCATTTTCCAGCACTAAAGTTTATTTAAATGATTCTCCTTGACGTGTTCTCCACATACGAAACCTGCCGATGTCCTATCATCATTCAGCTTCAGTCCGCCCTCACTTCACTCATCCATTTCTTTACAATTCGAATGCATTTCTTGCTAATGTCAGGTACAGTGTGAAAATGTCACGTATCAGAAATAGTCTTAAGGAATATGAGTCACTTATTCACTCACTCAATCCTCTCCGTGCCTGCTGGCACTTGAGGCGATGCAAGTGATCTCCACCTAGTCCTGTCATCAGCTATTTTTGGGGTCATCTCGAGGGACAGACAGACCTCTCTATTTTAGGTGGTCCCCCTCTACGGTACATCTCCAAGTCTCCTTGGGGCAGCCTCGCTTCCCCTTGCCTTGGGGTGTCCATCGTAGAGCTTTTCTTATCAGTTTTTCGTCAGGTCTGCGACAGACATGCCCGAACCATTGCCAAGGAATATGAGTGGCAAGCCTTATAGTAATTATAGCTGTCCTATCCCGTTTTCTATAGTCAAAGTGATAACTAGCTGCTAGAAGCTATGGACTGTAAAAAGTAATAAATAAATCTTAACATAACAGCTTAAAAACAGAACAAAATACCAAATACGGAACGTTTGAGGCTCAAAACCCTTCTTCAGTCAATAACAACAAAAAAAACAATAAAAGCATAAATACAGTACAAAAAATCCAGATTAACCAGTATTTATGTTTTCAATGATTTTTGTTGTTGGCTGAAGAAAGGGTTTTGAGCCCGAAACGTTCCATGTTAAGTACTTTGTTCTTTTTTTGTAGTTGTTATATACAATTTTGTTTACCCTATTTTCTACCAAAATTTTTCAGAATAAACCATAAATCTAATGTTAGACATTGACATGTTAATGACATATTATTTCTGTATATCACAACATTCAAAATAAAGACACAAATCAATTACTTGTTTTAATTTGACATTCCCCTGTAAAAAAGAGAGTTCCACAAGATTCTGTGTTGATGGCAGCAGTAGTTTTTCATCCTTCTCCATGAACAATTGATAAAAATAGGCATCCTCTCCCGTACTGAAAAAAAAAAAAACAAAATAACAAACCCAAAACAATTGATGAAATCATGGCATTATATTAGACGGAAAACGCATTTAGTCTGTTCAAATTTAAAATTGAAATTACTTTCTATTTCTAATCAAACCCTATCAACAATACAAGATTTTCATTTCCGAATGAGAGAAATTGTAATTTAGCTCAACTTTGCAACAATCCCATTTTTTTTTTTTTTTTAAATCATTCATCATTATTCTAAGATGCTGTACAGTCGATGTAATTTTTCTCAACTTAGAAAACCTAGAAATGAATTTTCTAAAAAAGTTTTTTTAACCTCAGGAATGGGAGACACCCAATGTTTGTCGTTGCTTTGCCAATTTAGAATTATCTCCGTCTTTTAAATACGACAATAAACAGGTATAGGTATATTGACCTTAAAATAAAAAATAAAAATAAAAAAATTAAAATTTTTAAAAGAGTTAAAAAAAACAAAAAACAAAAAAAAAAAAAGAATTATATAAATATATAAAATCTATAGCCCCCTATCTTAGAGTGTACAGGGTTATTAAGTCATATAAAATCAAGTCATTTTCTGTTTCATTTTACAACATATGTTTATTTATTTATCTATCTATTTATTTACTGATTTATTTATAGAAATGAATTCTTTTCCCCTCATACCAAAATCCACAAGTGGGATAAAAATGTTAAATTTGGTAACCTAGAAAAATTCTTTTTTTTTTTTTTAAAATAAGTATCTAAATCTATTAAAAATTAAATGGATTTTTAAAAAATCAACTCTATGCAAACACTTCACTGTTTTTACGGATACAGTCAGATACTGGCATGACCAGGACTACAGTAGATGCAATATAGCAACAAATTCAATACTGAGAAAGGTGAAACAAATAAAATCCAAACAAATTTATAATTACAATAGTGGCAATCATCATACAAGAACATGTTAATTGTCAAAACCATTTCTCTCTTTTTTTTTTCTCACCTTAAATGAAGCAATGGATCGGCCTTCATAATCTGTGACAGGAGGGCACTTAAAAATTCTTCTACGTCTGAAATGAGAAAAGTTTAAGCCGGCTGAAGTGACGAACAAGTGGTCCTCTTCACAGCCATAGGGACCTTGAAGCCACAGCTTATACTATTTTTTTCGTGTCAAACAGATCGTGATCTCATGGGTGCAAGCAACTAGACCTCAAAAAGCCTGCAAGTCTACGTATGACCAGACATATAATCTGAAAAAGCCTGCAAGTCTACTTATGACCAGACATATAATCTGAAAAAGCCTGCAAGTCTACGTATGACCAGACATATAATCTGAAAAAGCCTGCAAGTCTACTTATGACCAGACATATAATCTGAAAAAGCCTGCAAGTCTACGTATGACCAGACATATAATCTGAAAAAGCCTGCAAGTCTACGTATGACCAGACATATAATCTGAAAAAGCCTGCAAGTCTACGTATGACCAGACATTAATCTGAAAAGCCTGCAAGTCTAGTAGACCAACATATAATCTGAAAAGCCTCAAGTCTACGTATGACCAGACATATAATCTGAAAAAGCCTGCAAGTCTACGTATGACCAGACATATAATCTGAAAAAGCCTGCAAGTCTACTTATGACCAGACATATAATCTGAAAAAGCCTGCAAGTCTACGTATGACCAGACATATAATCTGAAAAAGCCTGCAAGTCTACGTATGACCAGACATATAATCTGAAAAAGCCTGCAAGTCTACGTAAATCCCATGGACCAGACATATAATCTGAAAAAGCCTGCAAGTCTACGTATGACCAGACATATAATCTGAAAAAGCCTGCAAGTCTACGTATGACCAGACATATAATCTGAAAAAGCCTGCAAGTCTACGTATGACCAGACATATAATCTGAAAAAGCCTGCAAGTCTACGTATGACCAGACATATAATCTGAAAAAGCCTGCAAGTCTACGTATGACCAGACATATAATCTGAAAAAGCCTGCAAGTCTACGTATGACCAGACATATAATCTGAAAAAGCCTGCAAGTCTACGTATGACCAGACATATAATCTGAAAAAGCCTGCAAGTCTACGTATGACCAGACATATAATCTGAAAAAGCCTGCAAGTCTACGTATGACCAGACATATAATCTGAAAAAGCCTGCAAGTCTACGTATGACCAGACATATAATCTGAAAAAGCCTGCAAGTCTACGTATGACCAGACATATAATCTGAAAAAGCCTGCAAGTCTACGTATGACCAGACATATAATCTGAAAAAGCCTGCAAGTCTACGTATGACCAGACATATAATCTGAAAAAGCCTGCAAGTCTACGTATGACCAGACATATAATCTGAAAAAGCCTGCAAGTCTACGTATGACCAGACATATAATCTGAAAAGCCTGCAAGTCTACGTATGACCAGACATATAATCTGAAAAAGCCTGCAAGTCTACGTATGACCAGACATATAATCTGAAAAAGCCTGCAAGTCTACGTATGACCAGACATATAATCTGAAAAAGCCTGCAAGTCTACGTATGACCAGACATATAATCTGAAAAAGCCTGCAAGTCTACGTATGACCAGACATATAATCTGAAAAAGCCTGCAAGTCTACGTATGACCAGACATATAATCTGAAAAAGCCTGCAAGTCTACGTATGACCAGACATATAATCTGAAAAAGCCTGCAAGTCTACGTATGACCAGACATATAATCTGAAAAAGCCTGCAAGTCTACGTATGACCAGACATATAATCTGAAAAAGCCTGCAAGTCTACGTATGACCAGACATATAATCTGAAAAAGCCTGCAAGTCTACGTATGACCCAGACATATAATCTGAAAAAGCCTGCAAGTCTACGTATGACCAGACATATAATCTGAAAAAGCCTGCAAGTCTACGTATGACCAGACATATAATCTGAAAAAAAGACTGCAAGTCTACTATGACCAGACATTATCTGAAACCGCAAGATTACGACTCATTGAGTCTTGTTCTCAGCATCTAGTCTTCATAATAGTAGTTCACAATTGTATGTTTAATCCAAAGGTTGTAATGCAGTAATTTGTTAAGTTTCTTGTCACAAGTTGCACAATTTTAACCAAAAAAAAATTTTTTTTTAATCAATCAATCAAATCCAAATCGAAAAAAGCCAGCGCCCTTTTTTTTCGGTAATCCAATCGGCCGGCACTCTTGCACCCATGTAGTCTTTCAGAGCCCATGAATCCAGAGGTTCTACCGATTTCTATAGCCTGAAGCGGGCATACGCTATTCTTTTGATAGGAGAGTACTGTCTGCCAGATCTAAACAGACTCGGCTACCCAATCACTGCTGGGTGGACAGGGGGGGGGGGGGGGGGGGGGGGGGGGTCCAAAAATAAAAGTCTCAATTGCACCCGGCCCGGGATCGATCTCATTCCCTTTGTGTGTGAAGTGAGTGCTCTACTGAGCTATCGGGACCCCCATAAACAGAGTATGGACGGACAGAGGAAACTGTGCACAATGCATTAAAACAACCCACAGAAGGAACATAATAGTATATATAAGGCCGGAAATAGGACTTAAAATACAACCAAAAATATATCGTCTTCACAACACTTACAACTAAATCAAATCTATCTCCATAACACACAAAATATTAATTTGGTAATCTAGCTGATTTTGTTCACAAGTTGGGACAATTTATAAAAGATTTGGTTGGGGCGGGGTGGGGGGGATATTTTTATGGACCCGAACAGCACAAATTAAATAAATGTTTAAAATCTCCATTTTTCCAGACATTAAAAAAAAAAAATTCCAACTACTTACCTTTTTCTTCTCCTAACATTCCTTCAACAGTACCCAGCTTATCCAGCAATGTCCTAAGTTTCCATACATTATTAGACGCTACGTAGTTATGTCTGAAGGAAGAAGACAAGATGTGAGCGGGTTGGCAATCATTATGTAGAACAATACCAAAAATAAGTATTAGATCAGTAAAAGACTAGACTTCTTATACTTAATAAACAGATAAAATTCTATTTACCCCATCATCATCATCATCATCATCATCATCATTATAATTTATTATTATTATTATTATTATTATTATTATTATTATTATTATTATTATTATTATTATTATTATTATTATTATTATTATTATTATTATTATTATCATTATCATCATCATCATTAGCAATGTACCAGATAAATCAGTCGGGGATTTCACATCTGGTTGATTATGCCAGGTTTTTATAATTTAACTGATCTTTGCCATTAAACATACCAAAAAAAAAAAATAACTAGAAAAACTAGTAACCATGAATGTAATTTAGAAGAAAGGCTAGATTATCATGATATATTACCAGGCTTATAACAACGTTATGACAGATATAAATCTCACCAGTTGTCATGGCAGTGCAGTATTTGTAACCAAATCTACCACGGCAACACTTAAGCAATCTGATAATTCCATCCTAAGCAAAGAGCAAGACATTGACGTAACTAATTATCAGCACACAATAATTCTCTTGCTGTTTGTTTTGTTTTAAGGGTTTTTCGGCGCTTGCAACACAACACATTTACGGTCATGTCAGCGCCAGTAAAAATGGAGAAAATGGGATAGTAAAAAGTTCTAGAATTACAATTAAAGCACACAAGAAAAGGTAAGACAAAGGGGAATTGGTTCAAATAGGAAACAGGTGTAGAGTCCAAGAGCACACTATCAAAGTACTTAGTTTGAGATCACTTTCAAAGTCTCATCCAGACACAAGCACATGTCCCCACTGAGAGAAATACACTCAAATGTTTACAAGTCGTATATATAATATGTAAACAAAATATTATACAGTGCTGACGCCTAGGTTATTTTAGTTTTCCCTTGGAATAGACCCTTAAGAAAAATTTCCCCGATGGGATGATGAATAAAGGGAATTTCATTTTTATTTATTTATCCAATAAAAAGATCAGTATCACCTGGACCTTTGCCAAAAGTGAAAATAACTTAATTCCACACTTACTTCCTAAGCGGGTTAACAATGCCTTCCTTCAACACTTTCTGCACTAACGTGTATTCGGGTAGGTCATCTGGTTTGGGGGGTCTGTTGAAAATGGAATCGAAGACATTGGCGAAATAGAACATGGAGAACAGCGTGGAGTCGAGGTAGCAGGAATTGTGGTGCCCTTGGATGCCTTTGTTCTTGCCGCAGATTAGTTGGAGATCGTTGTCGGTGAGTACGTCTGGGATGGGAATGTCACCCGGTACATCGGGGGACTCAATGCCGCCCACACCTGTTTGGGATTGATGGTAATGTCAGTGCCTTTGGAGGGACTAATTTGATTGACCTAACTAATGCAGGGGACAGAGCTGCCAATCCATAGTGCCGGGAAATCGAAGAGTTGGCAGTTAGAGTAAGCAACAGGGGGGATAAAAAGCAAACAACAAATAATTTTCTTAATATATTTAATAAATCAATTCTTTCATATAGCATTGAGAAATACTGCCAACCCCTTCGTAAATATTTCTGTCAGTCCCTATCTAAATATTCCTGTCAGTCCCTATCTAAACATCCCTGCCATCCCCTATCTAAACATCCCTGCCATCCCCTATCTAAACATTCCTGCCATCCCCTATCTAAACATTCCTATTATCCCCTATCTAAACATCCCTGCCATCCCCTACCTAAACATTCCTGTCAACCCTACCTAAATATTCCTGCCATCACCTACCTAAACATTCCTTGCCATCCCCTACCTAAACATTCCTATCAACCCCTACCTAAACATTCCTGCCATCCCCTACCTAAACATTCCTGCCATCCCCTACCTAAACATCCCTGCCATCCCCTACCTAAAGATTCCTGCCATCCCCTACCTAAACATCCCTGCCATCCCCTACCTAATCATTCCTACCAACCCTAACTAAACATCCCTGCCATCCCCTATCTAAACATTCCTGCTATCCCCTACCTAAACATTCCTATTATCCCCTATCTAAATATCCCTGCCATCCCCTATCTAAACATCCCTGCCATCCCCTACCTAAGCATTCCTGCCATCCCCTACCTAAACATTCCTGCCAGCCACTACCTAAACATTCATGCCATCCCCTACGTAAAGATCCATGCCATCCCCTACCTAAACGTTCCTGTCAACCCTAACTAAACATCCCTACCATCCCCTACTAAACATCCCTGCCATCCCCTACCTAAACATTCCTGCCATCCCCTACCTAAACATTCCTGCCAGCCACTAACTAAACATTCATGCCATCCCCTACTTAAACATCCCTGCCATCCCCTACCTAAACATTCCTGCCAACCCTAAATAAACATCCCTGCCATCCCCTACCTAAGCATCCCTGTTAACCCCTACCTAAACATCCCTGTCAACCCTACCTAATCATTCCTGCCATCCCCTACCTAAACACCCCTGCCATCCCCTACCTAAGCATCCCTGTCGACCCCTACCTAAACATCCCTGCCATCCCCTACCTAAACATCCCTGTCAACCCTACCTAATCATTCCTGCCAACCCCTATGCATTCACACTATCCCTGACCAAGCATTCCTGCAAGCCCCTGCCTGACCTTTCAGAGAATGTTTTTTTTGTTTTTAAGGGTTTACGGCGCTTGCAACACATTTAGGTTATATCAGCGCCAGTAAAAAGGAAGAAAATGGGATAGTAAAAAGTTATAGAATTACAATTAAAGCACCCAAGAAAAAGTAAGAGATAGGGGAACTGGGAACAAATAGGGATCAGATGTAGATTCCAAGAGCATACCACCAATGTACTTAGTTTGAGATCACCTAAAAGTCTCACCCAGACACAAGCACAGGTCCCAACTAAGAGAAATACACTCAAATGTTTACCAATCATATTATATAATATGTAAACTAAACATAATACAATGCATAACAGAGAGATGATTTACAATGAAAAAAATAGCATCTCCAAAATCCATAACTATACATTCATCTGTTTCCCTCCCAGCCAAGGAACTCCGGCCAGGGTCAGAACAAAACTAAGTAATCTCATTCCAAGACAATGACAGGAAACAATTGGGAAACGGGTATGGGGGGGATAGAAGACACAGCATGTACCTCCCTGCCCACTATGGGAGGTCAGGATCCCCACCCAGACCTTTCAGAGATGATAATCAATGACTATAGAATTATCCCAAAGGATAAGTGATGATATCAAAGAGCTTTGTAAATTAAATTAAAAAAAAAAAAACATTGAGCTCTTATACCACGCAATATCCACTAAACATGCTCAAAGCGCTTTACATAGGGCCTCAAGATAACAGCAACATTTAACATACAGGACAAGACATGACGCCTGTTAGGCAATATTACAGTTTGTTCTTTTTTTTTCAGACAGAGACAACACTGTCAAAAACAGGTACTCATTTTACACCTGAGTAAAGTGGGAAAAAGTCGCTCAGAGCGATATTCCAAACCTGCACCTTCCAATGCAAAGGTGAGTGTTATTTCACTAGACCACCTAGACACACATTAAAACTTTTTTAAATTAAAAAAAAAAAACAAAAAAAATACTATTTTACACTTCAGAGGTCCAGTTTTAAGACATAAAACTAACTGTTTCACCAGACAATTTTAAATTTCTTTTCCAACATAACCATTCTAAAAATACCAGGCATGAATGGGAGATGAGATGATAAAACAGATCGGTAGAATGGAATGAAAAATCCGGTAATTTTGATTTAAGCGTCTGTTCAACCAACACTGGAAAGACCAAGACAAACTGAATTTCAACCACTTTACAGCTCCAAAGGGCTATTATTTTTTATATTGTGGTACTTAATATAATAATAATAATAATAATATAATAATAATAATAATAATAATAATAAATAATAATAATAATAATAATAATAATAACAATAATAATAACAATAATAATAACAATAATAATAATAATAATTATAATAATAATAATAATAATAATAATAATAATAATAATAATAATAATAATAATAATAATAATAATAATAATAATAATAATAATAATAGTATATGGTTTTTATGTAGCGCCTTACCCCGTATATCAACAAGCTCAAAGCGCTTAACAGTAATAAGGCAACTTTCACTCAAACATACAACCACTCAAACATTCATTATGAAACAAAGCAATATAATTTTACAGGGTTACATTAAAAGGAAACAGTTTAAGGTGGTTTTTTTTAAAAAAGAATTCTGCAATCATTTCTGTCTCTGATATATCTATGAAGGGAGTTCCAGATAAGGGGTGCCAAATATTCAAACGCATGCTCGCCAATTTTGGCTTCACAAGTATGTGACTTTGATCTCAGATTTCTGGCTGGGACGTAGAATTTAGGCATTTCTTTAATGTAGCCAGGACAATCAGAGTGCAGTGATTTAAAAACAATAGTACAGATCTTATATTCTATACATTTCTCAACGGGAAGCCAGTGGAGTTCTCTTAGCAAACCCAGACCTGCCAACTTGAAATGTAAAAAAATCGTAGTTTTCAGAGAGAAGAAATAGAAGTCACTATAATTAACTTTACAAATTAATATTTTACATTTATCAGTATTAAATATGTCTTCAAAACCCTGAATAGATGCTTTGTGGCACCAAAGTTTTCTTTTTATCACATTGTAATGAATCAAAAATGTCTATTTATTTCTATTGTTGAAGCCAAAAAGTCGTATTTTTATGACTTTTTCGTAGTAGTTGGCAGGTCTGCAAACACGATGCAGATTGATTTCTCCTCTTTCTAAAAATCAGCCTGGCAGCATCGTTCTGGGCTACCTAAAGGGATTTTATTTTGTATTTATTTATAGAACAGATCCTTTAAAATGTTTAACTAAATAAATCGCCAATAATCCTCAAAATATTTTACACTAACCGGTGGTCATTTCAGGAGAATTCCGATACCGTCTGTCTCTTAGACAATTTTTTAGGGGAACAAATAAAGCCCTGCCTGGTTTGCAAGTGAAGAGGCGTACATTTTTAAAGACGCCGTCTGTCCCAATACTATTGTCCTGTTCCTGGAAGAATAAAACAATAAATAAAATAAAAAAATTTAAAAAAAGGAAATCTGAAGGTAAAAAAAAAGAATGCATAGTACTGACAGAAAGTGATGTATAATAATAATAATAATAATAATAATAATAATAATAATAATAATAATAATAATAATAATAATAATAATAATAATAATAATCACGGGTGGGTTAGTTAGAGCAGAACTAGAAAAATAACATGAAAATTTGGTAGTCGTGGAAATGAAATCCAGTTTAAAAAGCAACGTCTGGCACCTCCGGTCATTTTTTGTTTTGTTTTTTGTGGTTGGCTGAAGAAGAGATTTGAGCTAGAAACGTTCAGTGTTTGATATTTTTTTCTTTTTTTTTTTCAAGCTGTTCTATTAATTTTTGTTTATTACTTTTTTTTAAAAAGAAACAGATAATGTTTAAGTTAATAAAAAATAGATTTTTTTTGTTTGTTAAATTTTCTTTGTTGTTTTTTTTTTTTTTTGTTTTGTTTTGTTTAACATTTCAAATTCCAAGACTTCCTACCAATTCTACTCCAGCAATGAGTCTGTTTTTTTTTTGTTTTGTTTAACATTTCAAATTCCAAGACTTCCTACCAATTCCACTCCAGCAATGAGTCTGTTTGACGTGTTTTCCGTGATGCCAATCCACCTGATGATCCCATACAAGGGGGGCTTGGCCCGAACCTCTACCATGCATCCTATTGTAAGGCCTGGGTCGGGGTTCAGCCCGTTGGAAGAAGATTGGGAGGATCTCCCTGCGAACAAAATGATTATAATAATTATAAAGATGATGATGATGATGGTGGTGATAACAATAATAATAATAATAATAATAATAATAATAATAATAATAATAATAATAATAATATAATATATAATAATAATATAATAATAATAATAATAATATAATAATAATAATAAATAATAATAATAATAATAATAATAATAATAATAATAATAATAATAATAATAATAATAATAATAATAATAATAATAATTATTATTATTATTTTTATTTTATATAAAGAAGAGAAGAAAGGAGAAGAGAGAAGAAGAAGAAGAAGAAAGAGAAGAAGAAGAAGAAGAAGAAGAAGAAGAAGAAGAAGAAGAAGAAGAAGAGAAGAAGAAAGAAGAAGAAGAAGAAGAAGAGAAGAAGAAGAAGAAGAAGAAGAAGAAGAAGAAGAAGAAGAAGAAGAAGAAGAAGAAGAAGAAGAAAGGAAAAGAAGAAGAAAGAGAAGATGAAGAACTTGAAAAGATAGATAAAAGGAAATAGAAAAGATAATTGGAGGGAAATAAAAATAAATAGAATGAAAAGAGGAAGTAAAAGATAAAAAAAAAAAAAGATAGAGATATAGAAGAAGAAGAAGAAGAAGAAGAAGAAAGAAGAAGAAGAAGAAAGAAGAAGAAGAAGAAGAAGAAGAAGAAGAAGAAGAAGAAGAAGAGGAAGAAGAAGAAGAAGAAGAAGAAGAAGAAGAAAAGAAGAAGAAGAAGAAGAAGAAGAAGAAGAAGAAGAAGAAGAAGAAGAAGAAGAAGAAGAAGAAGAAGAAGAAGAAGAAGAAGAAAAAAAAAGGAAGAAAAAGGATCGGAAGATGAAGAATCTTGTTATATCGATAATCTTATTTAACATTGGTTTCCAAATAGAAAACTGATACATTGGGGGGATTAATAAACACTTTTTCAAAATAGAATGAAAAGAGGATAGTAAATAGATAATTTAAAAAATAAAAAATAATTGAGCTTTATATAGCGCAATATCCACTAAATGTGCTCAACGCGCTTTACAAGGGGTCCCTGGTCAACAGCAACATTTAACATGTAGGAGGGACATGCCGCCTGTTAGGCGATATTACAATTTTTTGGACAAAGACAACGCTGTTAACGGCCAGGTACTTATTTTACACCTGAGTACGGTGAGAGAATGTGAGTAAAGAGCCTTTTCCAAGGACTCAACTATGCGCCGAGTGCGAGGCTCGAACCCTGGACCTTCCGATCCGAAAGCGAGTGTCATACCACTAGACCACATAGCCGCACATTTGCATATACTAGACTGCCAGTTCATCCACCAACCAACCTTGAGGATAGACTTGGTCATACGTTGGCGGCTGGCTACTGGCTCCGTTTACTTCTCCCATGACAGGCTCCAGGAATCCAGTGTGATGATTAAATTGGGCTGGAAGACTTGATCTATTATTCTGTTCATGATGACGAGATTAAATAAAAAAACTTTTTGATTTCTATATTTTTTTTTAAAATATGTGTCAGTGCATGACACAATCAGTCGAAAGGTGAAAATTTTTGATTTGCATTTTTTTTTTTTTTAAATTTTGCATTTTCTGAAAGAATACGCTCACCAGAGCATTTTATTCTTTATTTGAAGTAAATCGGGCGATTTTTCAAGAAGTTCTGGTCAGATGTATGGGAAAGGTATCCAGGAACTTTTCTCAAATTTCATACTTTTTCAACTTGACTAGCTGTAAAAAAATATTTAGAAGTGAAATTAAACTTTGATATTTCCCGAAGATGTACTAAAAGGGTTGATTTAATCATTTATGACAAGAACTCATTTTTATAATTCTTAAAAATTGACCTTCGAACTAAACTTGGCAATATCTCAGTTCAAACCTTTTCATCATCTGACTTATTATGTCATTCACTGTAACATATATCCATACCTGCTTACATACTTAAAAATTTCAAAATCAGTAACCAACATTCATCAGCTATAAATAGTACAATATCCATACAACATCTTACATGTTAAATAAATGTTATTGTTGAAGGCCACCGTGACGAATTAGCAATCGACTTAACTATAGGGAATGAGATTCGCGGAAGAGTAGCGTCCCTTGATTGGACATCACCCATAGTCTGTGACGTCACCGGCGGAAAAGTTATATGAGAGAGAACGTCGTGTTGGTTGTGCGCATGCGTCTCTCATCCT
>NC_088366.1:10741943-10756943 GCF_034508935.2 Berghia stephanieae | reverse complement strand
GTTGAACATCAAGACTGACGTTTTCTCAAAATATCCACCCTGATGAGCTTTAATCCAAATTGTGAGTGGGAGTGTGACTGTGTATTTGTTGCAATGGGTACAGAGAAAACCAAATGTAATATTTACAATTTACGTAAAGAGCTCAGAGGTTTTAACGGTAAGCGCTATATTCATTATTAGTAACAATAATGATGTTGTGGTTGTAGTTATGCTCATGTTCTCTTTGTATAAGTAAGAGCAGCGGTAGAGGTGGCAGAGGTGATGATATTGGTGGTGGTGACTGGACATAGTAATGATCAAGACAATGATGTGGTGATGGTGATGGTAATGATGATGTCATAATAGTGGCAATTTTGATCATTTGGTGGTGGTGGTGGTAACAGCAGCAGCAGTAAAATTCAGCTTGTCAATTTCAATGAAAGGAAACTAAATAAATATTTTTTTTATTATATTGTTTTTAAAACTTACAATATTTGATGTTTGCGCTTGATTTTGGTAACCCTGTTGATTCAAACTTTTATTCCTTTGCCAGTCACTCAGCAGTTTAGCTTGCTCACTAAAGATTAAATCACGAGGAGCTGGGCAGAGCAAAAGATAAAAATAAGAAAGAAAAGAAAAACATAGCATTTCAATTGAAATTCATGACCAGCACAGTGACTACACAGTAATACGCAGCCATACCTACATAAACAATTTAACTCAATGCTATGTCGTATCACTACCATGCAAGTTTTAAGTTTCATCTGAAAAAAATAAAGAAACATTTTAACAAGACCTAATGGCTTTTTTTTAAAGCTGATATCTTTAAAAAACACAGTAGATATCAAATTTAAAAATATGAAAAATATATGATACTTTTCTGATGATGAAAATCCAGTGTATTTTTAATGGTTCTCCCCCTTGAGTCTAGTGTAGATCAGCAGTAATAAGAGAAGCTGCTTTTTAAATTGGCTAAAACGTGTTTAAAACGGCTTGCTTTAAATTAAAACTGAATGAAAATTGATTTATATCATTGTTTCAATAGTCTTTTAAAGAAGTAAAAATAATTTTTGCTATTTTATGTCACATATCACTTTTTGTTCAAGCTGGGGTTTTTTTGTTAAGGGTTTTATGGTGCTTGCAACACATTAAGGTCATATCAGCGCCAGTAAAAAGGAAGAAAATGGGATAGTAAAAAGTTCTAGAATTACAATTAAAGCACCCAAGAAAAGGTAAGACAAAGGCAAATTGGTTCAAATAGGAAACAGGTGTAGATTCCAAGAGCGCACTATCAGTGTACTTAGTTTGAGATCACCTAAAAGTCTCATCCAGACACAAGCACAGGTCCCTACTAAGAGGAATACTCTCAAATGTTTACAAATCAGAAACAATATATAAACAAAACATAATATAGTACATAACAGAGAGATGATTTACAAGGAAAAAAATATCCCCCAAAACTAACTATACATTTGACTGTTTACCGCTCAGCCAGGACAAAACCAAGTAATCTCATTCCAAGACAAAAACAGAAAGTATGTTGGAAAACAGATTAAGGGGTTAGAAGGCACAGTAAGTGACCTCGCTTCCCACTATGAGAGGCCAGGAACCCCCCCCCCCCCCCACCAGTTGTTAAAGCTAAATCAAAGAAATAAAAAAACTGAAGTGACATCATTCACTCCTCTGCCTGCCAGAATACTTACATCTTTCACTTTCTTTCATCAAACCTATGGGCGGAATAAGAGAGGCATGGGCTTGTTTTGTGTAGAACAGTCTTCTGTCTTTGTATTTGCCTGTGCCAGTCCCCACTGGATTGTCCTATACATTTACAAATTAAATAGGATTTCATTTCAAACGTAAATATTTCTATATCCTGATACTGAAGCTTGAAAGATTTAAATCATAAACTGGCATCTCAAAGAGTGTGACATTGATTTCTTTCACTTCGTCTTAACTCACTCAATCCTAGAGACTTTTGCTACTTCTCAAAATTGGAAAAAAAAAGGATTAAAAATGAGCATGTACATAGATATTTTTATTCAACTATCATTAACATGTAAAAACTAAAAACATTAACTTTGATACTACGCCTATAATTTGTCTCAAAAAAATGTAATAAATAATAGGCATAGGGTAAAAGTAACTTGGGTAAACTACGGATATAGTCGGTGTTAGGGTTGAGTGAGTTAAGTGATAAACTTGACTCGTGTTTTTAAAAGAGTTCTTCTTCAAATTGTCTTTATTTTTCTGCTTGAATGTAGAGCAAAGGGAATTTTGTTTTTATCAACATTGTAGGATAGTTCTAAATAATCATACAAAAATCACAAAGAAAATTTTTAAAAGATACAAAATGTCTTTTTAATCAACTGTATGGAGTGTATTTGATTTTTTAAAATAAAATTGAAATCAATCACAATTCTAGAAAGAAAGTAAAAGTGATTTGACATTGAAGCTCAAAACAAAATGATTTTTCAGACAATACTTACAAACTCAACACCAATTGTGATATTATCTTTTGTCTCATCAGGAAGATATCCGATCCACCGAACCGTTCCACTTTCATCCCCATAATCACTGGGCCATACGACCCTTTCTCCGAGCTTAAGATCTGCATACTCAGTCATGCTTTGTATTGACTCTGATTTCTTTTCCCCAAGCTGAACATTTAATTGTGAACTGTCAAGAGCCTGTATCTCACCCGCACGCATAAGATCATTCTTTTGCCAGTCCGCTCTATTCCGACGAATCCTGTTTAGTGGAACAAAGACGGCACAGTCTGGAGGACATTCAAAATATTTTCTACCATTGTGTGAACCATCGCTCAATCCTCTTTTCTCCTGAAAGAAAAAGCAGTTAGATTTATTCATCACACAGAATTGAAAATGAAAGTGTATTTTACAATATATAATAATAAATTTAAATAGCACTTTTATACTTTAAATAACACAATATCTGTGTTGGACAATATCAAATTAAAAACTTTTAAAGTCAATCTTGCTTGAACTTGAACCTTTTACTTTTACTTTGAATACTTGGAACTTGAACTTGATGAACCCGTGTAATAAACTGATAAAATAGAATTTCAGCCCAATAATATGCCTATATTACCTTGAGCGCAACTCCAAAATACGTTCCTCCTGTTTCGTCAATATGTCCTCTGTATCGAACAATGCCTTCAACATCCGCGTTAGACTGCAAGTCTTTCACTCTGACAAAAACAGCATCTCCAACTTTCAGTAAATTTCCATAATTCAATAAATGTTTATCTCTGAAAACAAGCAGTCTATCTTTAAGTGATTGTATTGGCAATAATAACTGAAAAATACCGACTTCCAAATGTTCAACATCCTCCATAGAAGAAATTAAATATACATCTGACGAATCAATTGTTCGAAATCTGAAATTTATCGAGGAAGAAAGGGGGTGTCCTGTATATGAACCAGAATCCTCAGAATCTATGAACTCTACAAGCGTCCCTGCACTAACGATACAATCCTTCTCCAAACCACTGAACTCCTTTTTTCTTCCATCCTTCTTAAACAAAAGAATGAAAATACTTCTGTCTTGGGAGGATAATATATTTTTTGAGTTTGAGAACATGATAACCTCATATAACAGCTTTAAGTCATCACAAAAGAATGTACACTGTAAAATGGCTTCTAAGTTTGAAGGCAAAATTTCCCATTTTCTAAATATGCTATTTTTAGGCCAAGTTGAGTTGCGATATTCACAATAATATCGATATCGTCATTTCTGCCAAACTCTATCTCGTCGTGATTGATTATGAAGCTGGAATAGCAATTTAGATAAAAGAATGGCAAACAATCACAAAATTAGTGTAATTAATTCTATAAAAATGAAAAACTACGGAAAGGAAAAGCACTTCACTTGTCCAAAACTCTTTTTACACCTGACCCTAAATATTTTGAATCGATACATATTTTTTATGTTTTCTTTGAAAAGCTTCGACGCACACGAGCCTATCAAACCTTACGCGCTTAGTTTAATCGATGACCTTCTGTCATTTTTGTTTAATTACCTAACATTGATGTATTAGTGACTATCAATAACAATGAGAAATTGAATGTAAGCTTCAATTTAATATACGGAAACTTACATTCAATTTCACATTGTTATTTATTTCTTCGAGCTTCGAGTCCACTCCCACGCCTCGTTCTGAAAAAAGTCCGCGAAATTAAAGGGGAGGCAAGAGAAAATCAGCTGATCGTTAAAATAGTAACAGAAACGTGGAGGTGCTCGGCAATGAATGCAAGAAAGACATTTAAAACGCCGTAAAAATGTTTAAAAATCACTTAATGTTATAATTACCATCCATAACAACCTGTCAAATTCACATATGTAAGATGTCAAGCCAAAATTAATAATAAAATAATAAAGAACACGATTGACCGGTGGTCCGTTGACTACACATGCATACGAGTACCAGAAATATTTTGTAAACAATGTAACACAATATAATGTGTAAGTTTCAAAGCAAATGCAACCACAAATAACATCAAAGAACAATGTGGGACTACTGTTTTAATTTCATAAAACCAAACGTATATTTTCTGCCCCCGATATTGAACGTGTAGTTAGTATGTATCGTACAAACAACATTCGTTTAGACAGGTAGTCGGGATTCTAGCGCCAGTTTTATTTGGGCAACCATGATTGGGACTTCACTCAATGCACTTATCATTTATTATTATTATTATTATTATTATTATTATTATTATTATTATTATTATTATTATTATTATTATTATTATTATTATTATTATTATTATTATTATTATTATAATATAATAATATAATATATAATATAATAATAATAATAATAATAATAATAATAATAATAATAATAATAATAATAATAATAATAAGCAGTTGAAAGGATATAGTCTTTGGTGTATAAGTGCATATGTACAATATTTCTTATAATAAATGCTTCAAAACAAAACAAAACTAAACAAAATAAATAAAGAATAAATGAATAAAAATATCTATTTGGGCATTTACTTACATTAATAGTCTTGAAAATCACAATCACAATCCATGAAAATTAAATATCCCAAAATCCGAAGAAGACATGAATTTAATCCAAAATCCAACACAGGAATGTATTTTAATAGGAGACAGATATCCTATTAAAACCATAGCATTACTTGCAAACAACAATACCCCACTCTGCGTTTAACGGGCTTGTGGCCGTCACATTGTAAATTGTGGCCGCATTAGGGTAATCGGTGTCCTAAAGACTGACATACTGACATACAATCAATGAGAACTATAAAGAATCCATTCTAGAATTCAACTACAAACTGAAAAGCATGATAAATATCACTCTCTCAAATAATTTCCTTTGCTCAGGTTCACTCACACTCTCCTTTATTGCAAAACATTGATAAGTGAGATAAAGTTTGTATTTCAATTATAAATATAATCACATAACCTAAATGATGGAGAATAAAAACAGCTAATTATAAAAAAAATTCACAGATCAAGTTATCTATTTGAACTCCGCATATTTAGCTTAATTACTCATTGACCATATATTTTTTTAAACGGCATTGTTTCATTTAAACAAGACCATGACGCTTATGCCTGGACCGGGTATTCACAAATTCTGCTTTTGTGTTCCACTTTTCGAATCGAATTAATCTCTATCTTATCCGTTTATTTGCAAATTTTCTGCACTTTATAAATAAGACCATAACGCTTATGTCTGGACCGGTTGTTCGCAAATTCTGCCTTTGTGTTCCACTGTTCGATTAGAATTAATCTCTATTTTTTCCGTTTATTTGCAAAGTTTCTGCACTTTATAAATAAGACCATAGCGCTTATGTCTGGACCGGGCATTCGCAAATTCTGCTTTTGTGTTCCACTTTTCGAATCGAATTAATATCTAGTCTATCCGTTTATTTGCAAAGTTTCTGCATTTTATTAATAAGATCATAACGCTTATGTCTGGACCGGGCATTCGCAAATTCTGCTTTTGTGTTCCACTTTTCGAATCGAAATAATCTCTATTTTATCCGTTTATTTGCAAAGTTTCTAGATTTTATAAATAAGACCATAACGCTTATGTCTGACCGGTTGTTCGCAAATTCTGCCTTTGTGTTCCACTGTTCGATTAGAATTAATCTGTTTTTTCCGTTTATTTGCAAAGTTTCTGCACTTTATAAATAAGACCATAGCGCTTATGTCTGGACCGGGCATTCGCAAATTCTGCTTTTGTGTTCCACTTTTCGAATCGAATTAATCTCTATTTTATCCGTTTATTTGCAAAGTTTCTAGATTTTATAAATAAGACCATAACGCTTATGTCTGGACCGGTTGTTCGCAAATTCTGCCTTTGTGTTCCACTGTTCGATTAGAATTAATCTGTTTTTTCCGTTTATTTGCAAAGTTTCTGCACTTTATAAATAAGACCATAGCGCTTATGTCTGGACCGGGCATTCGCAAATTCTGCTTTTGTGTTCCACTTTTCGAATCGAATTAATCTCTATTTTATCCGTCTATTTGCAAAGATTTTGCACTTTATAAATAAGACCATAACGCTTATGTCTGGACCGGGCATTCGCAAATTCTGCTTTTGTGTTCCACTTTTCGAATCGAATTAATCTCTATTTTATCCGTTTATTTGCAAAGTTTCTAGATTTTATAAATAAGACCATAACGCTTATGTCTGACCGGTTGTTCGCAAATTCTGCCTTTGTGTTCCACTGTTCGATTAGAATTAATCTGTTTTTTCCGTTTATTTGCAAAGTTTCTGCACTTTATAAATAAGACCATAGCGCTTATGTCTGGACCGGGCATTCGCAAATTCTGCTTTTGTGTTCCACTTTTCGAATCGAATTAATCTCTATTTTATCCGTTTATTTGCAAAGTTTCTAGATTTTATAAATAAGACCATAACGCTTATGTCTGGACCGGTTGTTCGCAAATTCTGCCTTTGTGTTCCACTGTTCGATTAGAATTAATCTTTTTTTTCCGTTTATTTGCAAAGTTTCTGCACTTTATAAATAAGACCATAGCGCTTATGTCTGGACCGGGCATTCGCAAATTCTGCTTTTGTGTTCCACTTTTCGAATCGAATTAATCTCTATTTTATCCGTCTATTTGCAAAGATTTTGCACTTTATAAATAAGACCATAACGCTTATGTCTGGACCGGGCATTCGCAAATTCTGCTTTTGTGTTCCACTTTTCGAATCGAATTAATCTCTATTTTATCCGTTTATTTGCAAAGTTTCTAGATTTTATAAATAAGACCATAACGCTTATGTCTGACCGGTTGTTCGCAAATTCTGCCTTTGTGTTCCACTGTTCGATTAGAATTAATCTGTTTTTTCCGTTTATTTGCAAAGTTTCTGCACTTTATAAATAAGACCATAGCGCTTATGTCTGGACCGGGCATTCGCAAATTCTGCTTTTGTGTTCCACTTTTCGAATCGAATTAATCTCTATTTTATCCGTTTATTTGCAAAGTTTCTAGATTTTATAAATAAGACCATAACGCTTATGTCTGGACCGGTTGTTCGCAAATTCTGCCTTTGTGTTCCACTGTTCGATTAGAATTAATCTGTTTTTTCCGTTTATTTGCAAAGTTTCTGCACTTTATAAATAAGACCATAGCGCTTATGTCTGGACCGGGCATTCGCAAATTCTGCTTTTGTGTTCCACTTTTCGAATCGAATTAATCTCTATTTTATCCGTCTATTTGCAAAGATTTTGCACTTTATAAATAAGACCATAACGCTTATGTCTGGACCGGGCATTCGCAAATTCTGCTTTTGTGTTCCACTTTTCGAATCGAATTAATCTCTATTTTATCCGTCTATTTGCAAAGATTCTGTACTTTATAAATAGGACTATGACGCTTATGTCTGGACTGGGTATTCGCAAATTTTCCTTTTGTGTTCCACTTTTCGAATCGAAATAACATCTAGTCTATCCGTTTATTTGCAAAGTTTCTGCACTTTATAAATAAGACCATAACGCTTATGTCTGGACCAGGCATTCGCAGATTCTGCTTTTGTGTTCCACTTCTCGAATCGAATGAATCTCTATCTTATCCGTTTATATGCAAAGTTTCTGCACTTTATAAATAAGACCATAGCGCTTATGTCTGGACCGGGCATTCGCAAATTCTGCTTTTGTGTTCCACTTTTCGAATCGAATGAATCTCTATCTTATCCGTTTATTTGCAAAGTTTCTGCACTTTATAAATAAGACCATAGCGCTTATGTCTGGACCGGGCATTCGCAAATTCTGCTTTTGTGTTCCACTTTTCGAATCGAATGAATCTCTACCTTATCCGTTTATTTGCAAAGTTTCTGCACTTTATAAATAAGACCATAACGCTTATGTCTGGACCGGGCATTCGCAAATTCTGCTTTTGTGTTCCACTTTTCGAATCGAATGAATCTCTATCTTATCCGTTTATTTGCAAAGTTTCTGCACTTTATAAATAAGACCATAATGCTTATGTCTGGACCGGGCATTCGCAAATTCTGCTTTTGTGTTCCACTTTTCGAATCGAATTAATCTCTATCTTGTCCGTTTATTTTCAAAGTTTCTAGATTTTATAAATAAGACCATAACACTTATGTCTGGACCGGGCATTCGCAAATTCTGCTTTTTTGTTCCACATTTTGCATCGAATAAATCTCTATTTTATCCGTTTATTTGCAAAGATTCTGCACTTTATAAATAAGACCATGACGCTTATGTCTGGACCGGGTATTCGCAAATTCTCCTTTTGTGTTCCACTTTTCGAATCGAATTAATATCTAGTCTATCGGTTTATTTGCAAAGTTTCTGCATTTTATAAATAATAATAATTGTTCAAAATTTTACCTTACACCCGATATTACAAGTACAAGTGAGCCAGGTGAAGAAGATTGTCAAACAGTGTGACAGATGAAATAGGAAGAGAGGAGAGAGAGGAGAGAGAGAGAGAGAGAGAGAGAGAGAGAGAGGGTAAGAGAGAGATATTCGTTTTTTGTTCAAAATCTCTCTCTCTCTCTCTCTCTCTCTCTCTCTCTCTCTCTCTCTCTCTCTCTCTCTCTCTCTCTCTCTCTCTCTCTATCTCTCATTGCACAAGGTTGTGCTATTTACTACTATTTATCAAGAACAGCCAAGCTGGCAACCCAGTCTCTGTATAAACTAAGCAAGATGGCAACAGGGACCTCGCTCCTTATCCAATGCCGAAGCTTTAGTTTGAGTCAAACGGTTTTGTTAAAAAAAAACCACCCAAAATAAGTTCGTGTCGTAAGTGATGGAAGTTGAAGTCGGCTTATTATAAAATCGTTTTTATGGTCTGTTTGGATTACCCTTTTTAAATAGAAAACGTGAATATAACATAAACTTGAAGAATAGGCAAGCTAAATGAAATTTAAATTGACTGATTAAATGAGTACGCGAGGCTGAGTTGCGAACGACTACTGGGTTCCGACATTCCGATCCCAGTGTCATTCATGTTCACCGTACCGTGTTACTGTCTACACACTACACTGCATTGTTAGTGACTGGTCATGTCTTTTTTGTTTGTATGTTTTACGCAAGCTTAATAAAAATTAAATTGACTGATTAAATGAATACGTGAGGCAGAGTTGCGAACGACTCATGGGTTCCGACAATCCGATCCCAGTGTCAGTCATGTTCACCGTACTGTGTTACTGTCTACACACTACACGGCATTGTTAGTGACTGGTCATGCCTGTTTTGTTTATATGTTTCTTTTAATATGGGTCAATTTACAAAGAATAATAATAGAAATGTTCAAAACAAAAACTAGATTCACTATTACGTGCCTGTAATGAAGTGCTTTCCACAAACCGTGAGCGAGAATGATGGTGGAGGTAATGGCAACCATGTGGGTTTGTTATTGTTTCCTACCTCCGTCAACCCGCGCATCCAGTTGCGCACCCACGCTGATTCTAACCAATTACCCAATCAACAATCCAGATTTGACTGTTCTCAACGATTTTTTTATACTCGTTGCTGTTCTTGATTTCTTAGTTTTTAAATATTTAATTTAGTGCTAGTGTTTTGGGGGTTAGTTCTATTATTATAACAGTATGAAGATAATTTAAAAGTGATCATTGGTAAGGAATTTTAAAAGATTTTTTTTCTTTCAAAATAGGAGAGAATGCACAATGAAAGCATTTATCCTCGAGTTTTATAGCGCAGTTATGTGGTCTTGTGGTATGACACTCGCTTTCGGATCGGAAGGTCCTGGGTTCGAGCCTCGCTCGGCGAATAGCTGAGTCCTTGGAGAAGGCTCTTTACTCATATTCTCTCGCCATACTCAGGTGCAAAATGAGTACCTGGATGTTAACAGCGTTGTCTGTCGGTCGGAATGAAAATTGTATTATCGCCTATAAGCGTCAGTCATGTCTCGTTCTATATGTTACGTGTTGCTGTTGGTCATGGATCTTTTGTAAAGCGCTTTGAGCACATTTAGTAAATATTGCGCTATATAAAAGCTCAAGTTTAAGTTTATGATTAAAGTTTGAAATTCAATTATATCAAATAAATTCCCACATAATACCGTTTTGAGACGAATGTGTAATATTTATCCCAAAATCTAAAACCTGAGATGATATTATCTATAGATAGTATGCGCTTGGCTAAGAATCTCACACCATTGCCATCCGGAAGTACAACGGACCAACACACAAAACTATATTATGTAACCATGAACTTTTATAGTATGGATAATACAGTTAAGTGAGATTCCTCATAAACGCGGATGGCAAAAATAAATAAATAAATCAAAAACAATACAAAGACCTGAGTGACGTCAACTTCATGCCATCGACAGACGACTCAGAAGATTGGTTCGTGTTTTAACAAGTTGGGGTCATTTTAATGTAATGGATCGGTATCAGTATGAGAATTAAACGTTGTCTGGCTACATTGGGGAGGGAGGGGAGGGGGGGGGGATAGATGCGATCTCTTGTTTATGAGTACTTCTCACTAATCAGTAATAACGAGACTATAAACGTTCTTGGTAACACACAATTTTGTGTGTTGGTCCGTTATACTTCCGGATGGCAATGTTATGAGCTTCTTAGCCAAGCGCATACTATCTATATGAAAAAAAAACAGACTGGTTATAGATAGAATGCGCTTGGCCAAGGAGTTCACAACATTGCCATCCGGAAGTATAACGGACCAACACACAAACTCTGTGTAACCATGAACTTTTATAGTCTGGCTAATACAGTTTAGTGAGAACAACTCACAAACGCGGATGGCAAAAACAATAACAAAGGCATGAGTGACGTCATCTGCATACTATCTATAGTAGAAAGCGTTAAGATGTCAAGATGTCGCCTTCGGACCGAAAGGTTCCAGTTTCAGTTCCTTCTCTGAGTCTGAGCGGTACAACATATGTAATAGTCCTTGGAAAAAGGATTTTATGCATCTTCTCTCAAATAATTCGGGTGTAAAACGAGTATCTTCCATTAGCAGCATTGTCACGTCGAAAATAATGTAATTGTAATTCCGCCTTACAGTACTGGCGTCATGTTTCGTTCTATAGATAGTATGCGCTTGGCTAAGAATCTCATAACATTGCCATCCGGAAGTATAACGGACCAACACACAACTGTGTGTATTCATGAACGTTTATAGTCAGGTTAACACAGTTCAGTGACCATTACTCATAACGCGGATGGCAAAAGACAAAAACAAAGACCTGAGTGACGTCATCTTCGAACTGTCTATCGGATTCATATAGTTATCTCGCCAAATAAATCACGAGCTTGCGAGTGAGTTATTCCGCGATAAAAAAAACAAACAAACTGAAATTAATAAATCCAAACACGTGAAATAAGACCTTTATTCCACCCATCAAAGTACTTTTCTTAGATATTTCATAACTAATAATTTTAAAAATGCTGTATTCTTCAATGAACTCAAGTTATCTATATGTAGGGGTGATTAAAGCCTTGCCCATAGGAAATCGTTGACGAACGTCACTGATGAATGTCAATTTGGTACTTTTAATGCCATTAAAAAAAAAAACCAAAAAGAAAAACCCCTGTCTAGACACTCACCATGGAAACGGGATAAGAAGTTAAAGATGTTTATCCACTTCTACCGGCATTTACTAGAAAATGTGATGACTCTAAAATTTTGGCGTTACTTAGACCATTCCGAATTTTCCAGTAATTTGTTTAGCATTTTTTGCTAAATTAATCTGGACTGGAACACATCGTCTGACTGTCTCGGCATAATAATATGCCGGTGTAATAAGCCAAAATCACTCTACGTAACAAACACTACCATTGCCATTTTGGCAACACTGAAAGTACTATCAGTTGTGTTGATAGCACAGGCCTTCACGCAAAAAAACACCATTTCTGTTTACGCCAAAGTCAATATCCTCAAGCAAAATTTTCTATACAACAAACACTATCATAGTAATACGCTTCAAGAGTCGTGATGTCACTTCCTTCGTATTGACGCATGGTATCTTAGTAACTGGCTCTAAACTATCGGAACAATGGCGGACGCCCTTATGAAATGTTTCTCCTATGAGCATAAAAGCGTATCCAGAGGAGAAAAAAAACAACATTATAAATCTGATGATGTTTTGACTTTAACACATTCTGAACACAAGATATATGAACAGTTCTAGCCAGCATGAAGAATAAAAAGTACCGATTTTCAGTGTTTAGAAACACGCCGGTGGCCGCCGTTGCTGGGCGACGTGACATCAGACTTTTGAATCCAAATTCGGCATTTTATTTTCAATAAAAACTCTTCAATATCACTTAACATGCTGCCTTTTTCAGCCATTATGTTGTGTAAAAAAAAAACAAAATTGGCTGGCACTGGCTGGTCATTTCGGGGAATCTTTAAAATCGAAACCAAATCTTGTTTCCAAGAAGAAAAGAAGAGGGTAAGTAAGGATGAGTTTCGCATTTTTAAAAGAGAAACCGAAAGTAGTATTATTTTATCATTTTTCACCCTTATCTGTGGTGTTGATTTAGCTTTTTCTGCCGAAGGTACCAAATTTAGTATTACCAATACTGGGATAGTGATTTTAGCAGAATATCTAAACCACGGGGAAAAAACAAAAACAAAAAAAAAACTGCAGTAGGGTTTACGAAGAATTTCGAGAGTGTTTTTTACATGGATAGTCAATCTGGCATGTAAGCAATAGTTTTTTTGTTGTTGTTTCTTTTTTTTTTCTTTTTTTTTTTTTTTTTTGCGTAATGATAGTGTTCATAGCGTACGCCAAAATCACACTGTAGTGTTTACAGCATGTGCAAAATTCACAACAGTAGTGGTTATGGCATGAAGGTCTTACGCCAAAACCACTACGGTAGTCTTTAGTGCAAAGTACTGTTTTGAGCGTGTTACATCGGCTATATTTTGTTGTTGTGTGCCGCACTCTTCTTTCAATTTTTGATATTCTTGTTTTCGTAATGTGTATCAGTATTAGCTGTGTAAATCAATGAAGGCACAATGAAATTGAAGGTAGCCTATTTATTTAAGTTTGTAAATGTGCGGCTATGTGGTCTTGTGGTATGACACTCGCTTTCGGATCGGAAGTACCTGGGTTCGAGCCTCGCTCGGCACATAGTTGAGTCCTTGGAAAAGGCTCTTTACTCACATTCTCTCACCGTACTCAGGTGTAAAATGAGTACCTGGCCGTTAACAGCATTGTCTCGGTCCGAAAAAAATTATAATATCGCCTAATAGGCGTCATGTCCCGTCCTACATGTTAAGTGTTGCTGTTGGCTGGGGACCCCTTGTAAAGCGCTTTGAGCACGTTTAGTGCATTTTGCCCAAGATAAAAGCTCAATAATAATAATGTGTCCAAGGCAGGTGATGAGTGTGATTGTTTTGGTTCTTTTGTTAACTCCCACTAGTGCTGGGCGGGTACCCGCGGGTAATAAAGTTAAACCGGGTACTCGGGTAAAAGGGGCGGGTAACGAGTACCCGCTTCAACAAATGGAAACCGACCTGAGAGTGATAATTGGAAGTAATAGGGAATGAGATTAGCGAAAGAGTAGCGTCCCTTGATTGGACGTCACCTTACAGAGAGAACGTCAACTTAAAGATCGCTGAGAAACTATTTACTAACCGCGCGGTTTCAAAGGAAGCGAGGACGAGAGACGCATGCGCAAAACCATATTGACGTTCTCTCTTTAATAACTTCTCCGCCGGTTAAGTCCAATCAAGGGACGCTACTCTTCCGCTAATCTCATTCCCTATACAATTTTGATTTACATATTTACATTTACATGACATTTTTTTCAATTACATTGATTTTTTTTTTGTTTTATTTGTTTACACACATTTGATTCAATTTTGGAATCCACAGATTAAGACTATATTATTAGTTCTTATCTTTTAAAGGAATCTCAAGTATTTTTCCCCCTTGTGTCTTACTTCAGATTCGTTTCATTTGTTGTAATAAATAATAAATGATAAATACATTTTTTTAAAATATCCCCCCCCCCTCCCAAATAATTTTTAAAAAATAAATTTGAGACTAAAAGGTAATCCGGGTAATCAGACACATACCCGGGTATTACCAGGTAATGATTTGGGCGGGTAATCCCAGCACTGACTCCAACTTAGAATCATAGGTGTATAAATAGAAAGATAGGCCCATCCAGGGCCTTCTAAAAATAGTATCGGGCCTGTCCAACCGAATTGCGCGAGTTCTCTGCTGGGCTTAAAATTTAAAACCCCGCGACCTATTTGATTGTCAACAAAGTTTGTGTGTACACATTACACACCACAGTTACGCTGGATTACCTGTTGATACAATGAATTTATCGCGTCGTTTGTTATTATTTCTGTTCATGGATATATATTCATTGTGATTGCCAATCCCACCATGATGTTTGTTGTGTGTATCTTTTAAAATCTAATTTAGCAATTGAAAAATAATTTAAAGGTAATTTAAAAACTATAGTGTCATCTAAGCCATCATCTGCCGTCGAGCGAAACCTTGAACTGTTGCCTTGAGTCAAAACAAAACCGG
>NC_088366.1:10721943-10736943 GCF_034508935.2 Berghia stephanieae | reverse complement strand
GTTTCCAGTAATTTTTTCTCGTTTTTTAAAATTTGATATCTATCAAAACAGACGAAAATTCCGGTGATTTTTTTAAAGGGTAGTTAAAATATCTACGATTTTATTAGGCCTGAAACTACGATTTTTATTTTCCTATTTCAAGTAGGCAGGTCTGCTATGACAAGTATCCGTTCCATAGTCAAAATAAGACAAACAAAAACAAAGTTTATTTAATCTTTCGCCAATACTTCATACAATACAATTAAGACAAAATAATGTTACCGATCTCTCCTCATGCATTCGTTAGACTATCACAATAACGACCATGTTATCTTTGCTCATTACACAACCAACCCCTAGCTTCCCGCCTCTTCATCGCGAACTATCTTATGTATGTATTAGCTTCAGGACGGGCAAGTACGGAATCTGCCCACCCTTCCTTTAAACGTATTTATTTCCTCTATAACTTAGTTAGAATTCAACTCTCTCCTTTCTCAGAAGAGTATTTATCGTATACTAATTCAATTGTTGAGAAAACCAAAATGGTGGTTGTATTTTATATATGTGTAATAGAATGACCCTTCTATCTAATGTTATTTGATTTTGTACTCTATTACTCTTTACTACTTGTCGCTACCATCACTATTTAATTGTATGCAAGTAATGCAAGACTGTGCCTCTGTGGTTGATATCAACATTTCTTTACTAGTGTGTGTTACTATGACCAATAGTACACTGTGTGTTGTGTGTTAAGCCCTTACACAGGTAGTCTCTCGATGTAGTACTATTTTTATCTTCGGCTGGGTGTGACTTCTGGCCTGATACTATATTTTTGTGTGCTTTCTTTCATCACTTCACATCGTTATAACTTCATTTTAACAACTATGATCATTTACAAATTTATATCACTAATTCTGGCAAATCATAGCTTTCTAGCCACCTACCTTGAGTCATCTAAATCTACTTTGTTCTTCTGTATACTTAATAATTGCTACTTAAATATTTCATACAGCCATAACGTTAACGCCTTTGATTACTAATTACGAGCTTAACATTTACTCTTTAACTCTGCAATTCACTATGATTGATTTTGTAGCATAACTCTTTAGTTTAGACTTATTCGTTCCTTCATACATGTCCCATGTTATTTGCATTAATTTGTTTAAATCATGAAGATGCACACAACTCGATCGAGTTTACTCACTTCAGTCTACGCATCACTTTACCTGGACCAGTGACGTAGGTGCTTTCCCTGACGTCCGCAAATCTATTTTTAACTGCTATAGCTAATATTGTGTAGGCCTAGATTCTTCTGCCATTCTTTTCATTCATTCATTGATCCATTCAAAAGAATGATCTGTTCCATTGTTCCTGAATAAAGACTTCATCATTTTACATCCTGGCCTTTGTTGTTTGATCGCCTCCACTACCCTGGAGTGGATGGGCTAGGACTCGGGTAGACTATGGTGTCTCCGGACTTGACTGTGGTGTGTGCTCTTCGCTCATGAAATCAACTCCCTACTTCTACTTCTGACACATGAAGTCATGCTACTATCACTAACAGTAGTACTAAACTGTCACTTCATTGTCTCGATCTATCTTCCTCACTTGAGCACCACCGCCGCAGTTACAGTCTGGAACTCTTAAGTCGACCCCGGACCGAATCCATCCACTCCCACGGCCTCTACACTCTGCCAATACTACTACTACCACTCGCCGGCATCAACTACCCGGTTGTCTCCATCAGTATCGCACAGTATCACACTCGCCGGCATCAACTACCCGGTTGTTTCTATCAGTATCACACTCGCCGGCATCAACTACCCGGTTGTTTCTATCAGTATCACACTCGCCGGCATCAACTACCCGGTTGTTTCTATCAGTATCACACTCGCCGGCATCAACTACCCGGTTGTCTCTATCGCACTCGCCGGCATCAGCTACCCGGTTGTCTGACTTTATTATATATGTATTTAGTTGTGACTTTTAAATAAAAGTGTTTTGTTTCATTAGACGGAATACAATAGAAAATTACTTTGTTTTGCAAAATGATTTTGTCTGGCAATAAAAAAAAACTGCGGTAATTACTTTAAGAATTAAAAAAAAAGAACTAACAAATCAATTTGTTAGAAAACAAAACCAAAAAAAACCCAAAAACAACAACAACAAAAAAAAACAAATAAGAAAACAATTTAAATAAATGAGTTTTGAGAAGCACTAAAGAAAACGAGAAAAAAATAGTTTAAATGGATAAACAAATATATAAAAACAACACAAATTAATACTAAATTGATATAAAATTAGTAAATTAATACATTTAATTCAATACTGGAACTTTCCCAAAGTCATTACATCAATGGTACCAGCACAAGTAAGGCAATAAATAAGAAAAAGTTCGTTTGCCAAAATCTCTATTTAGTTTTCACTGGTTGATAATGTGGGCTCATTTGAATTAGCCCAACCTAGTACTAGAGAGGCCAGACAGCAAAAATCGGAGTTAGTTCACCGTCAAGCGACGTGACGATGTGGGCTGAGTGGAGTGGAGTGGTTGGGGGGGGGGGTGATAAAAAGAACAGGAGCGTATCCTGGTTTATGCATTACGGGATGCATGGTGATTTGCAATCTATCAAAAATACACACAAATTGATTTCAGTACGAAGTATCAAGTTTAAGTAGTAACTTTTGAAATTATATAATTTAAATTTGATTATTTCGGACCTGGTAATACAGCATATAACTTGAAAAAACAGGCTGGTATTTGCCCACCCTGCCCATTATTACCAGCCGTCCCTGGAAGAGAGAGAGAGAGAGAGAGAGAGAGAGAGAGAGAGAGAGAGAGAGAGAGAGAGAGGGGGGGGGGGGGTTACATAAAATTGACACGATAAGTCTACCAGCGCACCTGAACTAAGCGAGTGAGGGTTGGAGCCAGGGTTGCCAAGTTGGCAGATTTTCTGCCAAATGTCCTTTTTTCTTTTGGCAGAATTTGAAGTCGTCTGGCAGAGAAAAATCGGTTTGGCAGTTTGGCAGATATTTGGCAGATTTTATTTTCCGAGGCCTAGAAACAAGGCCTTCTATGTGGCTATATAGAAGGCCTTGCTAGAAATGAATGTATAAGTCTACTACACGTTTTCCATGGCAATTTTTATGTATTAGTGATTTTTTTTCACTTGGGAAATCACAAAAAAAAAAATATGACATCAGCCTTGCGAATTCTTTGTTTAACAAAACTGATGAGTTTTCAAAGGGGGTACAATAAATAGTACGGTTTGGCAGATTTTTGTGGTATTTGGCAGATTTTTAAAATCCAGTTGGCAGAATGCCTGGAATTAATCTGGCAACCCTGGTCGGAGCTAATGGCGTGCATCCCTAGTGTGTTATTACAGAGTTATAGTTGCTCACCGAACGGACACCGAACGAACGACTTACCGATCACGTGATCAGTTTTTTCTCGCGTCCTCTCGTCTAATCTCGTCACTCCGGAATAGAAAGAGGAGGCGGAGCTAATATGATATAACGCAATGAAAGTTCTGTCCGATGACGGGTGGGGGGATATCACCTCTCCAAAACTTACCTTATTATATGAGATCTTGAGATTCTTATCCAATCATCGATTGCTCGTTTGACGGTTCGCTTGTGAACAGTTAGGAGACCATCTCTTGATTTATGGGCAGGCGGCTTTGCGTAAAGGCGGTGAGTGTTGTATACATCAAAGAGTACCGCTGACCGATGGGTAAATAGTGATTGTGTAACCCAAAAGCCCTGCCGACTCGACTGCAAGGTCTTGTATGTAATAACTGCGTCACCATATCAACGCTCAGGAATTAATTAGTGAGGACTCTCAGTATATATATATTAAAAAAACAAACAACGCTTTTGAATCACACGAGATACATCAGTGTGCTCGTCGCATTGAGAATTGAAAAATGAAATATAAATCAAGAAAACCGACCGGAAAATAAAGAAACTATCATTAAATTTTAAAAATTGAGCAATATTTTTTTCAAAATCAATCTACTAGAAATTTTTTTTTTATTTCTAAACCTATTTTTGTGAAACAAAGATAAATGTTCTCCTTTTTGCAAGCTGTTCAACAATGTGGTTTTCAAATTTATCGTATACGTAATCATTTGGAAGCTCCCGAGAAAGGTATTTTTGTGTAATCTCTTTCACACACACACACACAAACATATACAAACAATACACAAACATTACACATCCCTGGTCATCTATTGCCTATATTATTAATGTTAATATATACATCCCATGCTGATTGTCACTACCCCCCCCCCCCCCCACCACCCCCCAACCATTTCCACCATCCAAGTACCAGCGGCCTTTTCTCTTGATTTCGTATCATGGTCTGCCCGAAGCCCAACACCTCGATCGTTTGTGGGTCAACCCCCCCTCCTCCCCCCACCTTCGCCCGTAATCAATTTATAATTTTCTCTCTGTATAGAGCGCCACGTGCACAATTATATACTATTGAATGACACTGACCTTGCCCCTCCCCTAACACAAGCCAACAGCAACCCAAGCTATCCTCTATCACGTGACCTTAGATCCGATGCTGCATACCGCTTGAGAGTCTTCACTATCCAGATCTCGTTCATGGTCATGTGAGAAGGCTATATCCGTTCGGGTTCGGCGTTCGGCGTCTCGTTCGACCCGATTTCGTTAAAAGCTTATTATACTACCTACCGCCCGCTGCACAGCCTATACTAGCTCTGTAACTATTTATAAATCCATGCTTAGAATAGAATGTTGTGTTTCTTCAAATCATAACGAAGGGTTGATGCTTAACTTGGTATATATACTTTTATTATTATTATTATTATTATTATTATTATTATTATTATTATTATTATCATTATTATTATTATTATTATTATTATTATTATTATTATTATTATTATTATTATTATTATTATTATTATTATTATTATTCTCTCTCTCTCTCTCTCTCTCTCTCTCTCTCTTTCTCCCTCCCTCTCCCCCCCCCCCCCCCCTCTCTCTCTCTCTGTGGCCGGAAGGGGGTGGGGGGGGGGGGGGGTTGTCACCAGCAGAAGATAATTCAGCTAGAATGAGTTATTTGTTGTGAATTTTAATTATTTTTGATGCATTGCAGTAGTACATTCGATTCGCCATATGTATTTTTCTACAAAAGCACGAGCACCAAAAGATTATTTTTAATTGCCAATCTTTAACATCATTATATTTTAAGCCAATAAAATGTGCGCAAATATTCTGTAAGAGTTGAATACAGTTTTTATTCAACGCATTCAAAGCATTATTCAACGATTACGTATTTATATAATAAGAAATGGTAGGGTTTTCCAATGGAAGGGTTGAATAATAATATATGATTCTTACACTCTTGGTTCTTGGAATTCCGGACGTTTTCCCAAGCGCTGCACGAGCTTGCGAGTACACGTTGAGAACAAAGTTCGAATTCCAAAACGCAAGAGTGTAATAAATCATTTATTCTACACCTCAATCGATTCCTATTTCGTCATTTCTGAATAAAAGACAAGTTCAAAAAAACATTTGATTGATACTTCTATTTAAGAATCACATTTTTATTGAAATTTAACGATTTATAATCTGACGTCGCAAATTATTATTGAAAACATGATATCATTACGCGTTTTCAAGATCGTGAATAATTAAATGTCCAAAAATTATTGCGGGGCGGTCCTTGGCAAGCTTAAGGACCACGGTCCTACGGTCCATGGGAAATGAAAACCGCAAGGACCGGTCCTAGGACCGGCGGTCCTTTTCGACATTGAACATTCCTGAGAGACTGTTGGAAGTTCGAACCGTTTTGACCTTTGGGACCATGGGATCGTTCATTCTTGAACCGTTAAAGACCGCTACACGATGAAAACCGTGGTTTACAGGAGTAAAACACACGGAGTAGTCACACTCATTTCAAATTGTAACCTAATTAGAGAAGAGGGGTGATGCCTTCTTTATTTGCTCATCGTACTTCATTGTTACTTCGATAATTTAATAAAATTTGAAATTTATCCCCATTAACGGAGATAATGGCATCGTCCAAGGCGTTGATCGAGTTGTTCGTGGCGTTGATACACACACGCAACTCCTACCCCCCCCCCCCCCCCCCCCCCCCCCCCACACACACACACAAACATTAGAGGGCAGCGAGCATTGAAGAGTAAGAGAGAGACGTGAAGTTATAATAAGAGGGGGTGGATGCGGCGGTAATAAGTTAATAAGTAATACGTGGGGTCCATGGTGACTTTTCGCCAGATCTAACAAACCCAGCTACCCATTCACTGCTGAGTAGACAGGGATTCAGAAAAAACTCGACTGCACCCGGGATCGATCTCTGGCCCTTTGCGTATAAAGAGAGTGCTCTATCAACTGAGCTATCGGGGTCCCCAAATATTCTATTGGACTTTTTTTTAAATACAGACGTAAAAACTGGTTTTTTTTGGAAGGAAGAAACTAATGAAACTCATATTATTTGATTAGTTAAAACACCAAACGAAATTTTAATATTATTGTATTATTTTAAATGACAACAATGCGATAGAAAGGAGTGGTGACAAGAGATGGACAAAAGAAAACAAAAAATCGGACTTGCTACTTGCTAGGTTCGACACACACACACACACACACACACACAAACACACACATCTTTAGTAGTCACATGCATTTCAAACAATAACCCATTAGAAAGAGGGGTCATGCCTTCATCATATATCATTGTCATTGCGATCATTAGGGTGTAGTAAATTTTGAAATTTACCCCGTATAATGGAATCGTCCAAGGCGTGCGCCTCCTGTTCCCCCCATCTCACACCCGAAAGGGCGGGGTTTTTTTTGTTTGTTTGTTGCTTTAGGTCTCTTCCAACACAATTGAGGTTATATGAGAGACCGCTAAAACAAAAAAAAACAAGCAATCTAACAAAAATAGTACAAATGTCAATCAAAATCATAACCTAAAGATATCATAAGCTAAATTATAAATAACCAAGAACAAACAGGCAGAGGATTTACAGGAAAAAAAAATATCCCCTGTCAAAAATACAATCACAAACCAAAGAAGCAGGATAGGCTAGTAAAGAGAAGAAGAAACGACATCACTATCGGATCGTACACCCATGCGAACATCATAGGTATATGATTCAAGGGTGATGCTCCCATCCAACCACCCGCAAAGGGGCGGTTTGCGGAGTGGAGGGAGGTGGTCGTCTGTGTCGTTTAGTGTATGGCAAAGGGGGGTGGGTGCGATTAATTAAGTGGGATGGGTGGTGATTGGTGGAAGATAGGCTACCGAGGCAACGAATCGCTGGGGAAGTAGTAGGCTATGGCGCGAGACCGTTGAAAGGTGATACGAAGTGAGGACCGCGCCGGTCTTCCCCTATGGGACCGGTCTCCGGTTCACAGCTAAAAGACCGTGGGACCGCCGGTCCAGACCGGTCTTCAGCGCGGCACTACCAAAAATTATCTTGGCATTGACCTTGACGGAATTAGAACAAGCGTCATACGGTCAGCCGTAACCAATGGGTTCGAGCCACAATTCTGGCAAAGAAATCCTTAAGATCTTTTACTTGTCTATAGTTCAAAGTGTTATAATAGTTGGAATCAGTTGCTGGGATGGGGCCATCACTGTTTGGGATAGAGAAAGAATAGATACAATTTTAAGAAGAACTGAAAGCATTGTGCAGTCCACCCCACAGACTACCTGTGTTATCTATGGTCCACCCTGCCTACGCAAAATACCCTCAATGAGGAATATACCTTTGAAAAGGTTTGAACATCTTGAACGATAAGCAACTTCTTCTAATTTTTAGAGTATAGATAGTTGCGCTTGGCTAAGAAGCTCATAACATTGCCATCCGGAAGTATAACGGACCAACACACAAAACTGTGTTTGTCCATGAAAGTTTATAGTCTGGTTAATACACTTCAGTGAGCATTACTCATTAACGCGGATGGCAAAAGACAATAACAAAGACCTGAGTGACGTCATCTTCGAACTATCTATAAAACGTCAGGAAGATCAGTCAGGGTGATAAGTAAAAAAAATAAAAATAAATAAATAAATAAATATATATATATTATATATATATACACACACACACACACACATATATTATATATATATATATATATATATATATATATATATAATATATATATATATATATATATAACAATTTAGCTTATGCCTGGAAGAGAAATATACTATAATTATAATCCTACACCTTCATGAAGCCAAACTCAACACGAAAAATGAGATGTACAATACTTGTCCACATCGACGGAAGAACTTATTAATCAACCTCAAACCGGAACCACTTCAACAAACAACGACAGACAACAAACCAAACTCATGTAACACACAGTCCTGACGATGGCTGAACGGGCCTGAAACATCGATGTAGGCGGACTCCAACATTGTGGTAAATATTAAAATTATATATATATATATATATATATATATATATATATATATATATATATATAGAGAGAGAGAGAGAGAGAGAGAGAGAGAGAGAGAGAGAGAGAAGAGAGAGAGAGAGAGAGAGAGAGGGGGGGGCAGGAGCACCTTTTTAAAAAGCTATTTTTCGTGCTTCCCTCTTTCAAGATCAATTAATGTATATGTTATCACATTTTATTGACAGGTAATGTACGATCATTAAAGAATAAAATTGACGAACTGTTTTCACTGTGTCATTTTAATAGTGACTATCGTCAAGCCTCCATAATAGCGTTAACAGAGACTTGGCTCTCTCCTCACATACCATCGTCATGTTTTAATATTGAACAGTATTCACTATTTCGAGGAGATCGGTCTCATGATAATAAACGAACTGGGAGCTGGGTGTGTAAATATATTAACAACAAATGGTGCCACCCCAATAACTGTCAGATAAAGAAAATGTATTGTGACGATCATATTGAATTTCTTACCGTATCGTCACGACCATATTATTAACTACCCCGTGGATATACTCATGTCATGTTCATCTTCATCATCATCATCATCATCATCATCATCATCATCATCATCAACGACGTCTACATTCCACCATCATCAGACAACAAATTTTGAGGAAAGAAATACAGGCCATTCTGATTAAGTCACCCGACGCCGTATTGATGGTCACTGGTGATTTTAACCAATGTATTTATTTTAATCCAGATTCAATCTGAGTTATCATTTTTATGCAGATGATACGCAAATATATGATTCAGCACCCCTTAGTAATTTACAGTTCTTAATACAACGAATTACGAGCTGTTTTAATGAGATTAAATCTTGGATGTACCACAATAAGTTAAAATTTAATGATAGTAAAACTGAGATTTTAATGTGTGGAAGGCCGAGTATCCTTAAACAGGCAAATAAATCACCTATTACTCTCGGAAATAGCACAATAGAATTTTCAAATAAAGCAAAAAACCTTGGCGTCATCATTGATAAAGATCTTTCCATGACAAACCACGTGAATAACACCATACAATCTATGTACATAGAAATGGAAAAAATAAGCAAAATTCGTAATTTAATACCGAAGCATATAACAGAACTTTTAATTAATTCCCTGGTTTTATCTAAATTGGACTATTGTAACTCCCTTTGGGCGAATTTAGCTAAAGACAAAATTAGCAAACTTCAGGTTGCTCAAAATAACGCAGCCAGGCTCATTGTACGTTATAACAAAAAATACCCGTCAGCAACTCTTCTTCTCCGTGAGTGACATTGGCTTTCTGTTGAAAAAAGAGTTGCCTATAAGATTTGTACTGTTGTCTACAAATCCCTGAGCACGAACAGTCCCTCCTATATTAAAGACCTTCTAAACATATATGTCCCCAATAGAAACTTGAGGTCAAGCAATGACCAATCAATCCTTGTCAAACCTAAGCCATTGCGTAAAATAGGTGAACAGTCTTTTCAATTTTCGGCCCCCCCATTTTTGGAACTCTCTCCCGTCACACGTGAGATGCTCGGATTCGTTGACAACGTTCAAATCTCGCTTAAAGTTTTATCTTTTTACGTCATAATGTTGCAATATTATTTTCATATTTTGTTGTTGTTAAATTGAATTCGTATCACGTTTCCTTCACACTTGTCTCACTGTAATATGTTTTGTTTTATATCACTGTAAAGCGCTTAGAGCCTGTGACAACGGGGTAAAGCGCTATATAAATGCCATTTATTATTATTATTATTATTATTATTCTCCCGGGACTTTATCAATACGTGAACTGCGAGACAAAGGACAAAAAAAAAAAAAACAAAAACAACATTAGATTTATTCCTGTGTAATGTTAAGAATAGTTATAAATGTTTACCCCGTGCCCCATTAGGTTTACCTGATCACTGCATGCACTTGCTACTCCCCACCTACCGCCCTGTTTTTAAACGTGTAAAACCAGTTTTAAAAAAAGTGTACAGATCTGGAACGGAGGTGTGTGTGTGTGTGTGTGTGTGTGTGTGTGTGTGTGTGTGTGTGAAGATTTGCGTGGTTGTTTTGAATGCACTGACTGGAATGTTTTTATCGAATCATGTGATAGTGTGGATGAGCTGAATGACTGTGTGAGTGAGTATTTAAAATTTTGTGAACAGCTAGTGTGTTGTAAAAAAAAAGAAAAGACACTATCTTAACAACAAGCCTTGGATAACAAAAGATCTAAAACTTTTATTGAACCAAAAGAAAACTCTCTTTACTAGTGGAAATATATAAAATACTACCGCGTGCCCGATGCGTTCGCCGGGATGACGGTAGCTGTGCTGGGAGGGAAATTGTCTGGTCTAGATATTAGTACTGATATTTCTAGTATCACTTCAAAGGCAAGTAAAACAACATATTGTGTAGTATTGAGATTTCTAGTGTCACTTCACAGGCAAGTAAAACAACACATTGTGTAGTACTGAGATTTTTAGTGTCACTTCAAAGGCAAGTAACACAACACATTGTGTAGTACTGATATTTCTAGTATCACTTCAAAGGCAAGTAAAACAACACATTGTGTAGTACTGAGATTTCTAGTATCACTTCAAAGGCAAGTAACACAACACATTGTGTAGTACTGAGATTTCTAGTGTCACTTCAAAGGCAAGTAACACAACACATTGTGTAGTACTGAGATTTCTAGTATCACTTCAAAGGCAAGTAAAACAACACATTGTGTAGTACTGATATTTCTAGTGTCACTTCAAAGGCAAGTAAAACAACACATTGTGTAGTACTGAGATTTCTAGTGTCACTTCAAAGGCAAGTAAAACAACACATTGTGTAGTACTGAGATTTCTAGTATCACTTCAAAGGCAAGTAACACAACACATTGTCTAGTACTGAGATTTCTAGTGTCACTTCAAAGGCAAGTAACACAACACATTGTGTAGTACTGAGATTTCTAGTGTCACTTCAAAGGCAAGTAACACAACACATTGTGTAGTACTGATATTTCTAGTGTCACTTCAAAGGCAAGTAAAACAACACATTGTGTAGTACTGAGATTTCTAGTGTCACTTCAAAGGCAAGTAAAACAACACATTGTGTAGTACTGAGATTTCTAGTGTCACTTCAAAGGCAAGTAAAACAACACAATGTGTAGTACTGATATTTCTAGTGTCACTTCAAAGGCAAGTAAAACAACACATTGTGTAGTACTGAGATTTCTAGTATCACTTCAAAGGCAAGTAAAACAACACATTGTGTAGTACTGATATTTCTAGTGTCACTTCAAAGGCAAGTAACACAACACATTGTGTAGTACTGAGATTTCTAGTATCACTTCAAAGGCAAGTAAAACAACACATTGTGTAGTACTGAGATTTCTAGTGTCACTTCAAAGGCAAGTAAAACAACACATTGTGTAGTACTGATATTTCTAGTGTCACTTCAAAGGCAAGTAAAACAACACATTGTGTAGTACTGAGATTTCTAGTATCACTTCAAAGGCAAGTAAAACAACACATTGTGTAGTACTGATATTTCTAGTGTCACTTCAAAGGCAAGTAAAACAACACATTGTGTAGTACTGAGATTTCTAGTATCACTTCAAAGGCAAGTAAAACAACACATTGTGTAGTACTGATATTTCTAGTGTCACTTCAAAGGCAAGTAAAACAACACATTGTGTAGTACTGAGATTTCTAGTATCACTTCAAAGGCAAGTAAAGTATTTTATATATACATCATATTTAAAACAAAACAAAAAGAGATCAAGAGAGTAACATCTAGTAGAGACAAGTACAAAAATAAAATTGAAAAATGCTTTTCTTCTGGGGATATACGGGACACGTGGCGGGGGCTTAAAACTGCTGTTAACTATAATCCAAAGCCCACGATTATATCAGAAGATATCGAAATTGAAACTTTTTTACTTTCAAATAATGTAAATATTAATTTATTAATTTATTTATTTTGCAATCTTTTCAATTTTCAATTTATAGTGACAGTTTTAACAATTTTACAGTGTTGAAATTATTCATATAAAGCGCGGCTCTGGTTGTGGAACTGCTCCTTTTTTTATATATACATCATATTTAAATTATATTTTTATCCTATTGTGTAAATTATAACACGTCTTTACAAAAAAAATCCTTTTTGGGATGCAATAAAGTATTATTATTATTATTATTATTATTATTATTATTATTATTATTATTATTATTATTATTATTATTATTATTCATTATTATTATTATTATTATTATTATTATTATTATTATTATTATTATTATTATTATTATTATTATTATTATTATTATTATTATTATTATTATTATTATCATCATCATTATTATTATTATTATTATTATTATTATTATTATTATTATTATTATTATTATTCTGTTTTATTTTTGATAATAACAATATTGTCATCTTCATCTACATTGTAAGTATAATTCCTGAAGGTGGTAAAGTCTTCATCAGTGCGTATTGCGTTGGTCTCGTAGGCGATTCGAAAGGAACTGGGCAAGGCCCGGAAGCCACCCATTCTGGCCAGCTCATCCATATACGGGAAGTTTAGGCCTCCAGTGAAGAAATGGGCGTACCGGTGAGGAACTCCACGGCGCCGTTTCTCGGTGTACTCTTGTTCTTCGTCCGCCATCATTTCAATTTTACTTGGAAGCTTCCTGGATCCATCCATAATCCTTCTGTTAATATTAAAATCACGAGAAAAATAATTTAACAAATACAAAGTATCTTTATTTCATTTTTTTTAAAAGCTGGAAAATGACTTTCATAACCGTTTTGTCTTCCGATGACGTCGAAAAAAAAATTCATATATATATATATATATATATATATATATATATATATATATATATATATATATATATATATATATATATATATATATACCCTTTTTGTCTGTGTTTTTTTCGTGCCTTTATAGTCTATTTATAGTCTATTTTATATAATATTATTTCTAAGATAATAAAATATCGTTTTCCACCAACATTTCTAACAATCAATTTTTTGAAGGATCTTCCTAGACTTAAACCGCCCCTTAGTCAGTTTATATAAGAATATACTCTACTTACAATCAATAATATATGGGAAATAACTCGACGCGTAGGTTTATCTCTCTCTATATGTCTATACTTCACATCGCTGGAGTATCCTATTGAGAGATAATTTTAAAGAAATATTCTCGAACAGTTATGTGGTAGACAAGAATCTCAATACCAATAAGAAAAATTAATTAATTCCTAAAATGTGACCCTTCGCCTCAAAACGGTATTAGGTCGGGTTTGTTAAGATGTTGAAAATAGAATTTATAGCCAGAAATGTCAGACTTGTGTTGAGTTTATGTGATCTATTGAGGAAAATGCCAACCATATTCTAGGGTGCGAATGCGAACAATTTATACTTTTGACCAGTTTAACATTAAATTCGACTTTTAAGCATCTGGTTTGTTCCGACATAATACCGTTTTGAGACGATGGGTCACAAATAAGTAAGCAAATACATTGTTTTTACAAACCTGAAATATTTGATCTGCATGTAGTAGAGCGGGAAGAACATAGCGTACTGGGTGATACCGAGGATGGCAAGGGACGGAAATGACGTGGAAAGCAAATGCTTGTAAAGGGATGTAACTCTCCCGTCTTCTACTTTCAATCCAACGCTTTCTTCAAGAAAGGGAAACGTTTTTCGGTATCCAGTACAAAGAATTATGGCGTCAACCTCTTTTGTTTCTCCATTCAGGAACTCAACTGTCTGACCGCTGCATGTTTTGATTCCTGGTTTTTGTTCAACATTGGGAGGTAGGGGGGTAGACAGTCTTGGAAGATTGTGACAAAGGTAGACCTGGTGAAATATATATATATATATATATTATATACATATATATATATATATATATATATATATATATATATATATATATATATATATATATATATATATATATGTATATATATAAAAAGTTACTTATAAAAATTCTAACATTCAAAGTATCGATTTTATTGCAATAAATCGATTCATTATCGAAACATGGTTCGGAATCACAGTATCTTATAATAAAACTCCTTTACTGTCTTTTCTTTTCTTCTCTTGATAAATTCCATGTTTTCAATCTAGATTTCACCCCGCACTATCAAAGATTTGAACGCTCTTCCGGAATCATGTGTGAACACAACAGATTTAGGCCATTAACAGTGTTGTCTCTGTCCGAAAATATTGTAATATCGCCTAACAGGCGTCTTGTCCCCTCTTAAATGTTAAATGTTGCTGTTGGCCAGAGACCCCTTGCAAAGTGCTTTGAGCACGTTTAGTTTATATTGCGCTACATAAAAGCCCAAAAAGCTCAAGAAAATCCCAGTAAGAACAAAAATACATTATTTAAAAACCAGATAATCAGCAAATAGACGGACAAAATACTAAGAATAAAGAGAAGAACCGCTAGACCTACCCATAATACCAAGCACCCGACGTCCTCTGTCGTTTTTTTTTTTTCCTTTTTTTTTTCGAGCTTGGTATGGGTAGGTCTAGCAGCTCTTCTCTTTATTCTTAGTATTTTATCCGT
>NC_088366.1:10679443-10716943 GCF_034508935.2 Berghia stephanieae | reverse complement strand
CGACTGTTAAACCCTTTTAACCCTCTCCTTACCAACCATAGGAAAATCGCCACATTCGTTACGATCCAATCAGAACTTTTATCATTCTGATTTCTTTTGTAAATCACACAATTTAAATACAAATGTTTTATTATTGCTATAAAAACGTGACAATTTGATGTAGAGTTCATTTTGCTGATCAATATTATGCACAGAATGTATTTGTTGCTTTTCTGTTCGAGTAAGAAAATTCTATTTTTGTGTTGGGAGGGTGTGAAATTTGGGGGAAACTTCTGCAAATGGTAAGGAAAGGGTTATGTGGTCTAGTGGTATGACACTCGCTTTCGGATCGTAAGGTCCTGGGTTCGAGCCTCGCGCTCGGCACATAGTTGAGTCCTTGGAAAAGGCTCTTTACTCACATTCTCTCACCGTACTCAGGTGTAAAATGAGTACCTGGCCGTTAACAGCGTTGTCTTTGTCCGAAAAATTGTAATATCGCCTAACAGGCGTCATGTCCCGTCTTACATGTTAAATGTTGCTGTTGAGCAGGGACCCCTTGTAAAGCGCTTTGAGCACATTTCAGTGGATATTGCGCTATACAAAGCTCAATTTAAAGATAGAATAATTTACGACCTGGATGTGTTTACGTAGACCAAAGTGTGTTGCATAATCTTCCAGATATTTCAACACGTCTTCATGCTTGAGAAATGACGGGAGGTGATCAGAAAACGGGAAGTCAGGAAAATACATGCACTCTTTTGGAAGATTTGTTCTGGAATAGAAATGAAACAATATAGGGAATGGGATTAGCGGAAGAGTAGCGTCCCTTGATTGGACGTCACCTTACAGAGAGAACTTCAAAATAGTTTTGCGCATGCGTCTCTCTCGTCCTTGCTTTCGGTGAAGTGTCTCATGCCGCTTTCACCGGAAGCGAGGACGAGAGACGCATGCGCACAACCAACATGGCGTTCTCTCTCTAATAACTTTTCCGCCGGTGACGTCCAATCAAGGGACGCTACTCTTCCGCTAATCTCATTCCCTATAGATAGTTAGCATGCGCTTGGCTAAGAAGCTCACAACATTGCCATTCGGAAGTATAATGGACCAACACACAAAACTATGTGTAACCTTGAACGTTTATAGTCTGGTTAATACAGTGTAAGTGCAAATTATTCATAAACGCGGAATACAAAAAGCAATAACAAAGACCTGAGCTTTTGTATAGCACAATAAAACACCAATCAACGTGCTCAAAGCGCTTTACAAGGGGTCCCACGCCAGCAGCAACACTTAACTCTAATCGAGTCATCGCGTTTGTAAAGCGTTTTTACATTTTTTTTTCGACAAAGACAACGCTGTTACCAGCAGGTACTCATTTTACACGTGAGTGTAGTGAGACAATGTGAGTAAAATCCTTTTCAAGGGACTTAAGTTTGTATCAGAGCCGTATTCTAACTAGAGACCAGCTGATCCACAAGCGAGTGTTATACCACTAGACTACATAATTGAGTCCTTGCAAACGGCTCTTTACTCACATTCCCTCACCGTACTCAGGTGTAAAATGAGTACCCTGTCGTTAACAGCGTTTTCTCTGTCGGAAAAAATGTAATATCGCCTAACAGGCGTCATGTCTCGTTCTTCGTGTTACCAACCTGTTGCTGTTGGTCAGGGACCTCTTATAAACCATTTTGAGCACTTTTAGTGGATATTGCGCTATATGAAAGCTCAAATTAAGAAAAAAAAGATTACCTGAGATTTTGGTACATGCTGGTGTGTATTCGAAGACCATTGTCATCTGTACCCACAACATCAGTATATCTCCAAGTCCCACCGATCTCATCGGTCTGTTCAAACGCTGTTACATGAAAACGCTTCCTCGTGATTGATGAGTTGCTGTTGTCCTTCCTGTCATCATCATCATCATCATCATCATCATCACCATTGTCAGAAGTCAAGAGTTTGATAGCGGCAAGACCGGCTGCACCAGCTCCGATCACAGCGACTTTTATCACATTATGTTCCATAACTCAAACCGTTACAGAAACGCAGACAGACAAACCAAATCCTTTTTTTTTTTTTGCTTGGGCGACCGAAGAGTTTCTTGAATGACAGAATTTATGAAGGACAACAGACAAAGCCGAAAGGACTCTGCTGACCCGATGACGTCTACGCCAAACAGGCGGCTTCGAATTTATTAAAGAAGCTGATATACAGAGAAGTGGTAAGGTGGGGTAGTTGCACACATATGTAATGGCTTGTGATCGCATAGTGGTGTTTTTCATAGATGGTAGTATTATCCTTTGCGTTGTGTTGTAGATGTTAATAATGACGAAAGAGTTCAGGGGCCGGTGATGATAATTGAATGCACAACATCAAGACATTCAAATAAAAGTCCAGATTCCAAGTTTCATTTCTTACAGTTTTATTTGTTTGTGATAAATTCAAAATCAAAATCATGATAAATTCCAACTCCAAATCAAATAGCATGGTCATAATTCAATCAGTTTCATAAATTCCAAATCCGTAAAATCAATCCACATGTAAAGTCAATTTTGCCTAAGTAACCATTTTCAATATACGTGGAATATTTCTAAGTCCGTAAAAGCAAATAAATGATGGTGAGCACAAAAGGTTTAAAGTGTGCAGCTCATGGTCAAGTTGAATGCAGAATCAAAAGGTAGAATAATCCCCGTTTGATCAGACACACTGTTTTATATCCTATTGTAAACTGTCCCACAATTCCTTTCACCAAAGGTCAGTTTTACGCCTAAATAATCAAAGGTCGTACGCCTAAATAATCCGTACGCCCAAATAACAAATACGCTACGCCCAAATAATATCGTACGCCTAAATGATGAATACCAACTATAACTTAATGCTTTTATCCCCAAATACCAAGTAACACCGATCAAAGAAAGTAATTTTCTAGTATTCAATATAATGACCAGATATACAAAATTCATGAACTCATTAAACCCACTTGCTGTAAGCTAACTCTCTTACATACGCCCCTTTCTTAGGATTTAAATTGAGTTAAAAACAATTTCAATTTTTAAAAAAATCAGTAAGAGATCAATCTATAAGCAACGTCTAATTAGAATTAGATAATAAAATGTAAGAAATAGTTTATCAAAATGACAACACTTATGCCAGTTAAATATTTTTAAAAGTTTAAATTTTAGATAAATCAACATCAAAGTTGATTACAACATCTATGTATATATCGATTATAGTTTTTAAAGTATTACAACATCTATAATAAGATAATGATCAATTAAAAGTGATTAAAATTTAAATTTACCAACACCAAAGATGATTGAAATTTAGATATATAAAAATCGATTATACTTTTTAAGGTATTACAACATCGACTGTAAAATATCAATTAATTAAAAGTTCAAAGAAAAATTATCTTTTTATCTTAAATTCCATCTTCATAGCAATACAAGTGTTAATTCCCGTCATATTTCATCACACATAAATATTATTGCGTGAAAAAGGATGGTTCAGTTTCCATTTGTGATATACTCACGTTGTCTTATTCAATCTCAAATTCAACTCTACACGACATGGGTGATAATCTCAGCTTCCATGTATGTTTACTCATTTACTGTCATCTCAAAACCAATACCTTGTACATTCCCTTATATTGTATGATTCCATTTAAACAACATTATTACATTAATTCCAACTTATAATATGTGGTACAAATAATGTTTTATAGACATCTAGATTCAAATACGAAGAATTATATTTCAATTAGTAATAAAAAAGATTTAAAAATAAATCATAATAATAGCATTATCATCATTTTAAAATTCAAGTTGAAGTTATTATCATTCATTGTTCATTGTTGATGTTTCAATTTTTAAGCTTTTTAAGTCATGAGCGTGTAGTTTACAACTTCATTGATATCAAATTGTTCTTTGTGGTCATCCATCAGAGGTCACATTTCTCAGTAATCCGTTCGTTTTGAGAATGGTCATCCTGTAAAAATTGTCAGTAATTGTTAATTAAGTCATTGTCTCCATTTAGAATGAGTTTTCATGTAATGAAAAAAATATATCAACTATAAGAGTTGAGGTGGTTGTATCTAGTCTACGTGTTGCATTTTGTGTGTGTTGTGGTCACTGAATAGCCCAAGTGTCATAAATTCACTTTATTTATTGTTAATTAATTAAAAACTTTTTCCTCTGTAAATGTCTTAGAATTATCACAATAATGTCTTCACATTCAAATATTTAGCATTGAATAAATAATCAAAAATAGTCTGTCCGGCTTGTTCACATCACATATTTAGTGTTTGTAAATAATCAGTCATTAGTCTGTCCGACTTATTCATATTTAGTACAGTGTAAATAACTAAATAAGTAAAATCTAACATAGTATGTGATTGTGGGCTGTTACTAAAGTGACCAACTTTTGCAATTAGTGTGTTGTATTTGTTCGAGTCTTTTGAATTGGGACGAAAAAAGACTCTACAGGTAGCAAACGTATGCTTAACCTGTTGGGTTGTTTCTTGGTCTTGTGACGTCGCTGTAATCCATTCATCTCCGGCATCTGGGTCGATTCTCCTCGTTGATATTTGTGGTTGTCTCGTGTATACGTTGAATCTCATTGTAGATGAAATTGTAAAAATTCAAGATTAACTGTGTGCGAGATCTTGAATTTAAATGAAGTTGGACTTATCCAGCAAGTCAAAAGAAAGTTGTGAACTCAGCCATGTGTTGACAAAGAGTTCGTGTGTAGTAGTCGACAGAGGTCGTGTGTTGTAATTGTCTGTGTTTGTTGATCGAGTTTCGATGAGGTGACATGTGAGTACACACCAGGTAGATGATGTAATCTGTAGAGTACCGGTGGGTGACGTGAGTCCAAACACCAGGTAGATGATGTAATCTTGCAGAGTTCCGGTGGGTGATGTGAGTCCACACACCAGGTAGAGGATGTAACAATAACGTAGTCTAGTAGTGTATGTAGTAGGGTCGAATAAGGTCAACAATATTTTCGTTATTTGAACGCAGGTTGTTGAATATCATACGATAATGAATCCAAGGAAATCGCTCATGTGGCGTTTTGCGATACTTTTTCCTGCATTGTCTTATATACATATATAGCCTTTATCTTTTACAATGATACTAAGACAGGCGTTATTATAATATTCAATGTTTATAAGTTGTAGATATGGGTGCTGCACACTTGTATATTGACATAAGTTTAAATTTGAATACGCTCACCACTGAATATGATGGAAGTAGTATTGTTCACAATTGGACATCATTTTTGTAAAAACAATCGTATCTTGAACGTTTATGTAATTATTGATATCGTATATCGTTGGGTATTGTTGTCGTAGAAGTAAATACAAGTAATCCAATTGTTCAATAAAGAATGTAAATATAAAAAAGGTTCATGGAAGAAATCTGTGTTGATACGGATATTATTTTATGAATTCTGTCCAGTTTGTATACGTTGAAAGGTACGATGTAATTGAGGTTGCTGTGTATTTGTAGTCTGTAGATTGTGTTGATTCTGGACGTATCAATGGCGTAGTCGAGATTGTTACTCCATTTTAATGTATTCGTGGATAGACCAAAGGGATTAGGACATTTCCCGACCTCTGTTGTGGCTGTGTTTGAGTTGGCTCTGTCGTTGTCATCAGTGTTCCCGTTATGACTGATGGTGGCAAGTGTCCTCTTTCGTGATGACTGTATCATGTTTAAGTGCAAACACTACTTCTGCCTTTGATTAACTCGAATTATTCCCCTTAGAAAATCCCTAATTTAATGAAATATGATTTTGTTTATTTTATCATTATTATTGGTGTTATCGTAGCACTTCCTACCATTTCAATTTATTGCTGAATGATTACACACTTAAGATTTGACAATTGAACATAACTTCTTCTTCAACTCAGTTACAAATTTTATGATATAAATGTTAAATTCAAATCACGCAGTAAATATTGATTACAATTACAACAGCAAATTGATAGGAGAAAAAGATGATAATCAAAATATTCGCAGTAACAATATACACTCTGCTCAATAAAAATTCAATGTTTCGCGCCTTTGCCCTCGGCTTATAAAAATATTCATATAACTCATTGCGATGTAATCTCGCGCCTCTTAATATAGCATTGATAAATGTGTGCGCTTTAACCACGCGCATCGTATTTATAAAAATTCATCGTCTTCTGTATTATTTCATAATGTTAAACCATGCGCTTTAATCAAACGCAAAATAAAATATTCCCGAACGCCTCATTCCTGCGTCTCGTAATTTAAACCGTGTGCACTTTAATTACCGCGGCTTACATCACTGCGCTTATTTACCCACTATGCATTTACAGCATTTTACCATATGGGTTACTCATAATTCGCTGATTCTTAACAAGTTAACCACTTGTGTCACAAATATTATCAGCTCACATGACATGATAATGCATTTTCAATATTTTGTTATTCTTCCGTAATAACATTTTAACTCCCATTACAAGACATCAGTCTTTCATAATAATTAATACTCCGTCATTTTATTTGTTCTCCGACTTTAAACCAAAAGTCCGTTATTCCGTTATTATGAGAATATGTCTCCTTTTAAAAATCACGATGAAACGCGTTTCAAAACAAAACAAAACAACGATTGACTCATATTCCGCATGAATCATTTCAACTTAATTTCCAGTGATAAAATCCAAATGTCTTATGTAATCTATTATAACGCCATGTCTCATTACAAATATATAATAAGCTCTGTTGTCGATTACTTGGCTGCGTTAACCACACATTTATTACCAAGAATACAAACAGATATAAAACTTTGCTCTTTGCCATGAACCCATGAATCTCAAAGAGTCAATATCAACCTACCAATTCATCCCTATTGACGGGAGAAAAATATAATCAATGATGTTGTAATATAACAATAAATACCATAAGACATTTTTCAATTATAAAAACTTCTAATTGACGTGTTGTTATTGCCATCATCTTCTTGAGTCATTTTGACAGAAAATAAAACGTAACAACATGAAAGAATGACCAACTGTCATGTAATTCCAACAGTAACAGACAAAAATTGAAGTAAAAATTGACACATCTTTGTTACTGAGCTAAACAAAACATTGCCATTACCGGTACCAAATAATATTCGAAGATTTGTTCCGAAACGTCTGATTGTAAGTAAACGCATTTTCATTTATTTTGAAAAATAAAACGCACTAAAATATTCATTTAAATACTGCAATTTTTCTTCATCTCTCCCTCTCCTCTTTTTAAATATCTAAAATACATAGATAGCATCAATATGATATTATTATTATTATTATTATTATTATTATTATTATTATTATTATTATTATTATTATTATTATTATTATTATTATTATTATTATTATTATTTTGCCGTTCTATAATATATTGCTTTTGGTTTTTTATATATTTTCTTGTTCCATCTATGGTTCTTAATTTCAATATTATTTCGTTTAATTTTTTAAAATACCGTCTTTTATCAGAATTTTAGGAATCATCTATAATTTCAATATTTTTTTTCAACATTTCATTACAAAAAATTATACTACTTCACCTTCAAAATTGATATTCATTTTCTTTTCCAAATAAACATAATACTTTTCTGTTCACAATTTTTTTCACTTCAAATTCCGAGTCTCACAAAAACTTCAATAGATGTTAACACCGCAACAATATACATTTCTTGTGTATCCATGGTTCAAAAAAATAACATCTTTACATCCTGGTATCACGGCTCCAAATAACATATATAAGAATCCTGGTCACGGCACCAAATAAGATACATAATGTGGGGTAGTTGCACACATATGTAATGGCTTGTGATCGCATAGTGGTGTTTTTCATAGATGGTAGTATTATCCTTTGCGTTGTGTTGTAGATGTTAATAATGACGAAAGAGTTCAGGGGCCGGTGATGATAATTGAATGCACAACATCAAGACATTCAAATAAAAGTTCAGATTCCAAGTTTCATTTCTTACAGTTTTATTTGTTTGTGATAAATTCAAAATCAAAATCATGATAAATTCCAACTCCAAATCAAATAGCATGGTCATAATTCAATCAGTTTCATAAATTCCAAATCCGTAAAATCAATCCACATGTAAAGTCAATTTTGCCTAAGTAACCATTTTCAATATACGTGGAATATTTCTAAGTCCGTAAAAGCAAATAAATGATGGTGAGCACAAAAGGTTTAAAGTGTGCAGCTCATGGTCAAGTTGAATGCAGAATCAAAAGGTAGAATAATCCCCGTTTGATCAGACACACTGTTTTATATCCTATTGTAAACTGTCCCACAATTCCTTTCACCAAAGGTCAGTTTTACGCCTAAATAATCAAAGGTCGTACGCCTAAATAATCCGTACGCCCAAATAACAAATACGCTACGCCCAAATAATATCGTACGCCTAAATGATGAATACCAACTATAACTTAATGCTTTTATCCCCAAATACCAAGTAACACCGATCAAAGAAAGTAATTTTCTAGTATTCAATATAATGACCAGATATACAAAATTCATGAACTCATTAAACCCACTTTCTGTAAGCTAACTCTCTTACAGTAAGACCTGGAATGAGATTTTAAAAAAAAGTTAGCTCAGGATAGAGAAGGATGGAAACTGTTTGTCTGTGGCCTATACCCTTACCCAGGGTGAAAAAAGCAATGATGATGATGATGATGATGATTATGATGATGATGATGATGATGATGATGATGATGATGATGATGATGTTCCATCATGACGCTGTTCAAAAGTTCTGGAAATGGATAGCGATTAAATAAATAAATAAATAAATAAATAAATAAATAAATAAATAAATAAATAAATAAATAAATAAATAAATAAATAAATAGATAAATAAATAAATAAATAAATAAATAAACCCCTTTTATTCATCCCCAAGCGGAAATGTGTCTTTAGGGTCTATTCCAAAGGAATACTGGAATAACACAGGCGTGAGCTGCAGCGTAGCGCGCAAATTGAGCTGGGGCGAGGTGACTACTTGCTCAAAGCCACACAACGAGGCAGGTAGTCGAACTCGGTACCTTTTGGGTGCGAAGCAAAGACTGTACCGTTGAGCCACGCTGCCCCATTACGTGATTAAATAACAGAGCTACCAACTTGAAATTTTAAAAATTCGTAGTTTCCAAGGGAAAAAAAAAAGAAAAAGTCACTTTAAATAGCTTCACAAATGAAAAATAACGGTATTGGCATCAAATATATTAAATCTTATATTGCCTCTGGAAAGACAAGTATTTTAAATTTTGGCCAAAAAACACGTCCTTCAAATATCCAATTGACTTAAACGACCCTCATCTTGGCAAAAAAACTCTCAAACCTGGGACCTCGTGATGTTTTTTTTTCTTTTTGTTGTTTTATGCCAAGTTGAGGGAAATTTAAATCGGTCGATATTTTATTAGAGAACCAGTTTTCTGGCCAAATAAAGAAAAACCAAAACAAATAGTATTTCCAGAGTAGGCCAATTAACGGGTTGTCGCGAAGACGTTTGGCAAGTTGCCAAGTACAGCACGTGCGGCTGTGTGGTCTAATGGTTTGACAATCGCTTTCGGATAGGAAAGGTCCTGGGTTCGAGCCTTCCTCACCGCATAATTGAGTCCTTGGAGAAGGCTCTTTACTCACATTCTCTCACCGTACTCAGGTGTAAAATGAATACCTGGCCGTTGACAGCGTTGTCTCTGCCAGAAAAAATTGTAATATCACCCAACAGGCATCATGTCCCGTCTTACATGTTAAATTATGTTGCTGTTGTCCAGGGACCCCTTGTAAAACGCTTTGAGCACATTTAGTGGATATTGCCCTATATAAAGCTCAAATTAAGCTTAACCTTTTTTAGTCTGGTTCATACAGTTTAGTGAGAATTACTCAAAAACGCGACAAAGAGCAATAGGGGATGAGATTAGCGGAAGAGTAGTGTCCCTTGATTGGACGTCACCTTACAGAGAGAACGTCAAAATGGTTTTGCGCATGCGCCTCTCTCGTCCTCGCTTTCGGTGAAGTGTCTCATGCCGCACAACCAACATGACGTTCTCTCTCTAATAACTTTTCCGCTCGTGACTTTTAATCAAGGGACGCTACTCTTCCGCTAATCTCATTCCCTATAACAAAGACCTGAGTGGCGTACTATCTATAATAACAATAGTCCTAATAACAGAAGGGAGAAACCATAATAAATACTGGGCTTGGCCAAGAAACTCACAACATTGCCATCCGGAAATATAACGGACCAACACACAAATCTATGTGTTACCTTAGACTTTTATAATCTGGTTAATACAGTTTAGTGAGAATTACTTAAACAAAACAAAAAAACAAAAAAACAAAACAAAAAAACAAACAAAAAAAACAAAACAAACTTTTTGTTTATTCCCCTTAATAACGCAACTATCTTCTTCTTCTTCGTCTTGTGGAAACCTCCAATATTGTCGAGAATCACTCCACAGTTTGTAGGGTTTTACATTTTAAACTTGCTAAAACTCTGCACATAATACTAATTTAAAATAAAACAAACAAAAAAACACATAGATTCGTCTGTGGTATTTCATTCATCCTGTTTTGTTGATAAAGGGGAAAACCGAAACGTTCATTTGATCTGTTTTTTGTAATTAAATTGAAGCTTACATTCAACTTCACGTTATTATTTATTTCTTCGAGCTTCGAGCAGCAACATTTACACTAGGCATAGCATCAAAAGAATAAATAAATGGAATTGACGTTAAATTTTCGAGTCACAAATAAAACCACTGAAGTCTTTATTCGACTAGATAGTTTTTAAACAAAATATTAGACAACTTACGTAAGTTTCAACAGATTGTGTGTACTTGTCTATGCTGATTCTATAAATAACCCGTGGCCAGTCAAGGGTTGTCAGATAATAATATTATAAAATTAATAATCCAAACCATTATGAAAAAAAATTCCAAATTTCAAAATAATAATTCAAATTTCCATAAAAATGTCTACCTCCCCCTCCCCCCCCCCCCCCCCCCCCCAAAAAAAAAAAAAAAAAAAAAAAAAAAAAAAAAAAAAAAACAACAAAAAAAAAAAACAAAAGCAGAACAAACAAAAAAAAAAACATAAAAAAACAAAACAAAAACAAACAAAAAACCAACAACCTTGCGCTTTTAAATAGTGCAATATCCACTAAATGTGCTCAAAGCGCTTTACAAGGGGTCCCTGGCTAACAGGAACATTTAACATTTAGAACTGGACTCGACGCCTGTTTGGCGATATTACAATTTTACACCTGAGTACAATGGGAAAATATCAGTAAAGAGCCTTTTTCCAAGGACTCAACTATACGCAGAACGAGGCTCAAACCCAGGACCTTCAGATCCGAAAGCGAATGTCATACCACAAGACCACATAGCGCACTTTCTCTAGCTTACCCTAATAACTAGAGAAATAGAGAAATGTGATGATAAGAGTAATGGTAATAGATGTGTCAGTGTATGGCGTACTCACTACCCAGAGCATTTTTTTTTTTTGTTTGTTTGTTGCTTTAGGTCTCTTCCAACACAATTGAGGTTATATGAGAGACCGCTGAAACAAAAAAACAAGTAATCTAACAAAAATAGTACAAATAAATCAAAATCATAACCTAAAGATATCATAAGCTAAATTATAAATAACCAGAACAAACAGCAGAAGATTTACAGACAAAAAAATATCCCCTGTCAAAAATACAATCACAAACCAAAGAAGCAGATAGCCTATAAAGAGAAGAAACGACATCACTCTCGGATCGTACACCCATACGAACATCATAATACGATTCAAGGGTGATGCTCCCATCCAACCACCCGAACCCAGAGCATTTATCTAATCTTTATTTGAAGTAAAATGGAAAAAGGGTCACTTCCCAAGACAGCCTTGTACTGGACAGCAGATGGGAAGAAAAAGCGGGGAAGACCCAAAGAAACCTGGCGAAGGACCATGGAGAAAGAATTAAAGGAAGCAGGCCTGTCCTAGAATATACAGCCACAGCAAAAGCAGCCGATCGCAAAAAAATGGAGATGTCTGGTGGATGCCCTATGTGCCTCAAGGCCCGAAGAGGATTAAGTAGTAAGTAGTGAAGTAAATCGGGTGATTTTTTATGAAGTTATGGTCAGATGTATGGGAAAGGTATCCAGCAACTTTTCTCAATTGTCATACTTTTTCAACTTGACTAGCTGTAATGAATATTTAGAAGTGAAATTCAGCTTAGATGTTCCCCCAAGATGTACAAAAAGGGTTGATTTAATCATTTATGACAAGAATTCATTTTTGATAAAAATTACCTTCTAACTAAACTTGGCAATATCTATATCTCAGTTCAAACCTTTCCACCACCCGACTGATCACGTAATTCTCTGTAACAAATTAAATATTGGTATCCAAAATATTTATTTGTTATTGTATGGAATAATTTATCATTTTAAACATTTCTTACAGGAAAAATAATCCAAAAATAATCCAAAAATCCAATCTTAAAATGACAATACAAGGACTTAAGAAATAATCCAAAAAATAGGCGGTTTGGATTAAAATAATCCAACCTGGCAACCATGGACCAGTCGTGCCTTGTCCGAGACTAATACACCCAGACTAAAATGATAATGATTTTTTCTTTATTTCATATTATTTTATTTTTATTTTATTATATTACTTGTCGATCGTATTATTTGTATTGAGGTTTCTGAACTGTTTTATATGCGCCTTTTCATATCAGGAATAATAGGTCAAAAAGGTCAAAAGTTTATTTTAGGCCATTGGCCAAGTCATAACATCTCTCTGAACAAATTATTCTAACAAGTATAATAATACAGGGATAACATTCTTTTTTTTTTTTTAATTCGTTTATAGCTTACAAATCAAGCAATAATAATAATAATGATAATAATAATAATAATAATAATAATAATATAATAATAATAATAATAATAATAATAATAATAATAATAATAATAATAATAATAATAATAATAACAATAATAATGATAATAATAATAATAATAATAATAATAATAATAATAATAATAAAATAATAATAATAATAATAATAATAATAATAATAATAATAATAATAATAATAATAATAATAATAATAATAATAATAATAATAATAATAATAATAATAATAATGATGATAATAATAATAATAATAATAATATAATAATAATAATAATAATAATAATAATAATAATAATAATAATAATAATAATAATAATAACAATAATAATAATAATAATAATAATAAGAAGAAGAAGAAGAAGAAGAAGAAGAAGAAGAAGAAGAGGAGGAGGAGGAGGAGGAGGAGGAGGAGGAGGAGGAGGAGGAGGAGGAGGAGGAGGAGGAGGAGTAGGAGTAGGAGGAGGAGGAGAAGAAGAAGAAGAAGAAGAAGAAGAAGAAGAAGAAGAAGAAGAAGAAGAAGAAGAAGAAGAAGAAGAAGAAGAAGAAGAAGAAGAGGAAGAGGAACAACAACAACAACAACAACAAAGAAAAAAAAAACAACACTTACAACCGAGATAGCTATCTAGTTCAATCCAGTTTACTGAAATGACCGGCTTGTTTGGACACTTTGAATACTGAAGTATTGAATGGTCTCCGTGTCCACATTACTTTTAACCCTCTCGTGTTCAGATTCTTTTTGGGGGAGTAGATAATGAGTTCCCTATATGGCCATGTCAATCATGTAGACATCCTTTGATGATATAAGCCTACTCTTTGATATCTGTAGTCGCCTTTTCGTTTTCTACGGTCACTCATGGCTAAACTCCGCCCAGAAACGATTTCATAGGTCCGTCCATCACCAAATTTCAAACTTTTGTTCTCGTGAGTTCATAAGTTTTTTGACCGAAGAACGATTGGCTACTGAGCATCTTGACCCTTCATCGATTGGTCGTTCTGGCAGCTCACGTGTCAACAGCCGTCAACAATGAATTGAATCATCCTCGATGCAGTGGAAGACGGCCATGGAATAGTTGTGTCACATCGCCACGTTGTTGAATAAATTATCCAGGCATGGTCAATAGGTAAAAAAGCCAAATTATGTTCTAGTTACTTTTGAAACAAACAAAGTATATCACTGATCTCGTCTCTTTGAGATATAAAGAATGATATAAAAATCAAGAAAATCGGCCGATAAATAAAAAAGTTGCTAAAAAAATCTAAAATAAACAAAAGCAATTTTTAAAATCAAATTTATTCGTAAAACGGTTTTCAACCGATTTTTATGAAACAAAGACCAATGTACTTCTTTTTTCAAGCTGATTTCAGCAATGTGACTTTCAAATTCCTCAGAATTATATTTTTTACTTTTAGATTTTAGCTTTTAGGCCTACTCCATAAGGTGTTATATTCCTTGCATAACAATAGCGTAATACATCGACGGGGAGAAGCGTCTTTGTTTCGGCCAGCTGGATAGATAGCCTGTGATTGGTCGAAGACTTTGAGATGCTTGATTCACAATTCTACACGAACGGACCCCGGCGGTCTATCAAAGAGGTGTAACAAATTTATTTACCGACTATTTTTCTTGGTGCTAAAATTACAAAGTAATAATTTTGCATCAGAAAAAATAACTCTGAAGTTCCTATCTCTTTATTACAATAAAATTGATACCTCGAATGACAAAATCGACCCACAAATAAGGGAGTTATAAATTATTCGTAATATTTTTTAAAGTTTACAATAATGGTCTTCAAAGTCATTTTTCATCACCAAAGTCGTAATTTTTTACCGATTTTTACCAAAGTGCAATGTCAATGATTTTCACACGCAAATAAAATAGGATTTAAATCGCAATTTCTGAAACGTATTTTCTTTTCTGTCGGCAAATTTATAAAAATCAAAGCTGAAAACACCCTGCGGCAGTGACAGGGCCTGTCATTTCCTTCACAACGATTGGATTTTACTTACTGAGGCCAGTCTTGGCTACCCCGCCAATGAATATTATGCAGTTGTCGGTTTTTGTCGGGTTGAATCTTAAAGAGAGGGGGCCATACACGTTGGGTTTGTTACTCGGGACGGGACGGGCAACGTGTAGCGCCACTGATCCGAGAACTACTCATACAAAAGGGCTGAGCAAAAACAATAACAAAGAGCTGACGCCGATTTCTTTCTTTCTTTAAGAATCAATACATTGCCCGCTTCACGAGCGCCCCAAACATATCCTCAAGTCACATTTATTGTGGGGTTGGATTTCAGCTTTTCATCGCCATGTCACTGAGCATGATTATAAGAAAAGTAAATGTCACAGATACCATTTAAATATGAAGAATGTGATTTTGTATAGATAGAATGGAATTGGCGTCACTCAGGTATTTGCTATTGCTTTTTGTCATCCGCGTTTATGAGGCATTCTCACTAAACTGTATTAACAAAACTACGAGTATAAACGTTCAAGGTTACACATCGTTTTGTGTGTTGGTTCGTTATACTTCAGGATGGCAATGTTGTGAGCTTCTTAGCCAAGCGCACACTATCCATATTAAGGAAAAGTTAATCTGGAGTATTCTGTCTTCAGTCTAGACTTGAAACACTCTATAGATAGAACGAAGTTGACGCCACTCGAGTCTTTGTTAGTGTTTTTTTTTACCATCCACGTTTATGAGTAATTCTCACTTAACTGTATTATCCAGACAATAGATAGTATGCGTTTGACTTAGAAGTTAACAACATTGCCATCCGGAAGTATAACGGAACAACACACAAAACTATGTATAACCATAATTTTTTATAATCTGGATAATACAGTTAAGTGAAAATACCCGAGTGACGTCAACTTCGTTCTATCTATAAAAGTTCATAGTTACACAGCATTTTGTGTGTTGTTCCGTTATACTTCCGGGTTGCAATGTTGTGAGCTTCTTAGCCAAGTGCATACTATCAACGCTATTAACGGCCAGGTATTCATTTTACAAATGATAACATTGAGAGAATAATGATAGCTTCTTATAGAGCGAACGGTATTCTCAACCATGAATGTGAGTAGAGAACCTTTCCCGAGGACTCAACTAAGCGCCAAGCGAGGCTCGAACCCGGGACCCTCCGATCCGGAAGCGAGTGTCATATCACGTGACCACATAGCCGACTAATCCATTTTTATTTACAGCTTTAGGGACGATGCCATTACAAGCTGTGTCCATGGCATTACGCCGTCACGACATTGCAAAAGTACGTTAATCACTGGTCAACTGTTAATGATAAATACAAATAATAAATCGCTTTATAGATAGTTCGAAGATGACGTCACTCAGGTCTTTGTGATTGTTTTTTGCCATCCGCGTTTATGAGTAATGCTCACTGAACTGTATTAACCCGACTATAAACGTTCATGGTTACACACAGTTTTGTGTGTAGGTCCGTTATACTTCCTGATGGCAATGTTGTGAGATAGCCAAGCGCATACTATCTATACAGGGCTCGAAGAACTGTTACACCATGTCAAAAAATCTTTGTAAAATAACAAGGAATCTTTCGAGAAGGAGGTTCTAATATGTTTTTATTATGTGTAAAAAAATAAAAAAGGATTTTCTTGTCTGCAGGTCTGATAATCCAAATTGTTATGGGATTATCGTCTACTACATCATTGTCATAAAAATCAGCGCGTACCCCCTCCCCTTTCCCCTCCCTCTTTGGTGAAACTGTCATGGTGAAAAGGCAACGGGTAATTTTTCGAATTCGAATTCGTAGGAATTTCAAAGATTCTATTTCCGGGTCATGCAGACGCGGCATATTTTGGTCGTCTGCTAGAAAGTAAGACAGTTGAAAGTGAGGAAAACCAAACTTGGTAAAACGTGATTGTTAATCAATTCATTAATATTTCGTTGACAAGTAAATGTGACGAAAGCTTATTTACTAAAGGTTTCATTATCTATTTGCCACCATAACGTTCGGTAGACTTTGTTAGAAAGAAATGAGAGGTCACTCGTTCATAAAATCATATTCATCCAGGCTGGCCCACGGCCACGGCTTCGGAGCACTTGATTGAATGATTAGAATGATTATTATATATCTATTAATATTAATATTATTAAAGTCAAAGTAAATGAATGGGTGGAGCCACCAGGGCTCTTTCATTCAAATTATCTACTATCGAAAATCGGGACATAAAACAACACTTACTTTATGCCTATGTGTTGCTTTCAAAAGTGCGATTTTCCCAGTCCCAGCCCGTGCCGCATATTGTCAGTATTTCATCTTACTCACTTGATGATGCCAGACGTCTGACTTAAACCAGTGATCAAGTCTATTTAAAATTCTTTACGACAAGTGCCTTATCCTTGTCCATGAAAAGACCTTTCTCTATCATTAATTCTGACTTCTGCTCTTGGGCCCACAGTCACAGTGAAAGCAGCCAACAACTTTAATTTTAATCCATCCAGATTTCTCTAGATGGTTCCATGTCCCTCGATTTCCTCCACAGTTGAATGCCTGCGGCTGTTTCTTTGCCTTGCCATCCCTTCTTTTCTTTCCTTGTGGATTTCATGCCAAGGCCTCTCGGTTTACATTATTTATATTTATTAGCTTTCGGAGGTGTGAACAATACATCCTTCGCTTCCCTCTCTGGATTGAAGATTGGGTCATGGTTTGTCATACAATAATTGGTCTCACTAAGGTCGCATTCTATGCTTGTATTTTGACCATTTCAGGTCATTGACCTTTATTATACTGAATAAAGCCATAGCTCTTATTTGCTGTATTTGTGATATTTTTGATATGGGTGTCCAGTTTTAAATGACCATTGATATGCAGTTCAAGCACCGGCTTCTTTACACCCTCCCATCACAATATTTGAAAGTAGAAAATGGTGTTTTAGGTGATAAACGGGTTTTTACAAGATATTTAGTAGTCTATGCCGAATTTACATGGGAATCTGTTAAAGGCCGTTTTGGTGAATCTCATTATCATCATCTGTAAAGTATTTGAGGTTATGAAGCAAATGATTTTCTTTTATTTCCTAATTATGCAGGGAAAAGTGAGAAAAAGAACATATCGCTACAAGATGAGTGACTTATTGGATGCGATAAAGATACGAAAGGAATTGAAAGAGTGGGAGTCTGCTTTTAACCTTGTACATCGAAGAAAACCATCCAAGGTAGTATTTTCTTATTTTTAGATATCAATAAAAGAAACCCCACTGAAAAACGTGAATTTTTATAAACATACTCAAAGTGCTTTACAAAGGGCCCCAAGCCAACAGCAACACTTAACATGTAGAACGAGACAAGATGCCTGTTAGGCGATATTACATTTTTTTTTCCGACAGAGACGATGATGTTATTGGCCAGGTACTCATTTTATACCTGAGTATGGTGAGAGAATGTGAGTAATGAGCCTTTTCCAAGGACTAAACTATGCACCGCTAAGAACGGGACTCAAACCCAGGACCTTCTGTTTCGAAGGCGAGTGTCACACCACTAGACCACATAGCCGCACAACAAAAGAAAATAGATTGGAACTGTGGAATTTGAATATAGCTGAGTTTTTTTCAAATTGTAGAATGAAAATTTATTTTTTAGTTTATGTCTTTAAATAATATTTGACATGTAAAATTTACATTCAGGTTTATGGTATATTATGAACCTCTGTATTCATATTCATCTTATTTGTGTTTCAGGATGACATTGACAAAGCACCTCCTGACATCAAAGGTGAGACTTGCTTGTCATAAATTATCGTGTCTTCTTCTTCTTCTTCTTCGTTCCTCTGATGGACATCTATGGCTGCAGTCCGATATCTGCTATGAAGTCTGTGGTCCGCTTTAGGTCCTCAGCCTCACCATAGAGCTTTGTGTTGAGTGTTGTAGGGGTGACCCAGTGGTTCGAACGTTGCACGTTGTATAATGGGCAATCCATAAGCACATGTAAAGTGGTTTCATGGTCGGTTCCACATGGGCAATAAGGGGTTGTTCCAATACCTAGCTTTGTAAACATATGTCCTCTTAGTCTATTGTGTCCTGTTCGGAGGCGGAATAGAGTGACTTGGCTACTTCGCTGAATGGCATGGATTGGATCCTGCTTGTTGTGTTCCAGGTGTGTGTCATTCCTTTCTTTGTCTATTTTTAGCTTTATTATTTTCTTTTGCTGATGGTAAGTGATTGACGACTTCGGTTGTTCCTTTTGGGCTCCTTCTTTGGCCAGTTGATCGGCAATTTCATTTCCATATATACCTACATGACTTGGAATCCACTTCAGCACAATTTTTCCTGTTTTATCAGATAAGCCCTCAAGGGCCTCCACAGTGTGTGCGGCTTCAGAGTCCTGGTAATTTTCAATAGACCGGAGAGCATCATCAGAGTCTGTCAAGTAAACCACATTTTTCCCGTATATTCTGTGATCTCTGGATAGTTCTTTTGTTGCATTGAGGATGGCTTTTTCTTCAGTTTTAGTACTTGTGCACATTGAACCCACTGATACAGATATTTTTGTTTCTGTTTTATCTGTCCAGTGTATGAGTGCACCAGCACCTCCATTCATGAGGGGGCCGGAAACTGAGCCATCTGTATAAACTCTTATCCAGTTGGTCATTGGGTATTTTTTATCGATCATCTTTAGGGTTTGAGCATTGTCATTATTGCTTCGAATGTTTTTCTTGTTGATGGTTATGGATTTTTGTTTCTTTTTCCACGGTGGTGGTTTGAGATTTGGGACATTGATTTGGGCAATATCTTCCTTTGGTGTCACATATTTGCTCTCTAGTTTTTGTCCCAAGGCGATGAAGTTTTCCCTTTTGAGTCGATTCTCTTTCTTTTCCATTGTACTTGGATGCAGTGGTTGGGATTCCATGAATTTTATCTTTGAGAATTGTGTCATTATTTTTAAATTTCGTTGTTCTTTGAGAGGTTTTATTCCTGTGTGGGTTTCCATCTTGTGAATTGGTGTTGTTTTCATTGTTCCAGTGATCACGCATAGGCATTGGTTTTGGACTTTTTCAACCTTTTGAAATTGAGCCTGTGAGCACGTTCCCCATGCCGATATGGCATAGTCTATTGCAGGTCTTACATATCCAAGATATGTCTTCTTCAGGACGTTTGAATTTGCTCCCCATTGCGTTCCAGCAAGTTTTCGGAGAAGCTGCATTCTCTTGTACCCTTTCTGTTGACTTTCATCTATTTGATGTTTCCAAGTGAGTCGAGGGTCAAATTTCACTCCTAGATACTTAGGCATAAGGTCTTCTCTCAGAATCTTTCCATCCAAAGTTAATCGCATAGATTGCTTTTTGGTTGATAAGCTGAATGTTGTGTATGTGGTTTTATCAGCATTTACTCTCATACCCCAGTCTTTTGTCCATTTGCTCAAAGCATCAAGAGTCATCTGTATCCTGGCCTTTGCAGTACCAATATTTCTTTCAGTGCATATCAGTGCAAGGTCATCTGCATACATGGCTGCTTTTACTCCTCTGCATTTGGTTTCGCAGATGTCATTGATAAAAACGACAAAGAGGGTTGGTGAAAGAACCCCGCCTTGTGGTACTCCATTTGTCATGTTCGTTAGCTTGCTTTTAGAGTTTTGAGATTGGACTCTTGCTTTTCGATTTGTGAGGTAGTCTTTAATCCATGCAAACATGTTGTGTGAAACGTTGGCTTTCTTAAGTTTGAGAAGTAGTCCTTTTGTCCAGACTTTGTCAAATGCCTTTTCCATATCCACCCAAACTGTGACTGTGTGTTTTTTTTCTTGGTAACCATTTTCGATCAGCTGCGAGATGTATGTTATTTGGTCCTCTGTGCAGCGAAATTGTCTGAAACCAGCCTGTTCATCTGATATCAACTTATTGCTTTCTAAATACCATTGGAGACGGCGATTAACAATTCTCTCCATCAGTTTACCCAAGCAGCTTGTCAAACTTATTGGTCGGTAGCTTTCGGGTTTATTTTTTTGGCTTGCCATCCTTCTTTATTGGTATCATGGTTGCCTGTTTCCATTTGAGCGGAAGTTTACCCTGTTTCCAACTTGCATTGAACAGTTGTTTCATTTTCCTCTTTGTGAGGGTTCCTAGGTGTTTCAACATGTCATTAGTAACATCATCTGGACCTGGTGATTTGTTCGTTTTTAGAGATTTCAAGGCAATTTCTACTTCTTCTTTTTTAATTGAACTGAACATGACATCATCTGGGGATTCTTTGGGTGTATCCTTCTGTTTTCTCAATTCTTTGTGGACTTCTCGTTTTCGTTCTTTTCTAATCTGTATACTCCCAACACTTGAGTACTGCTTCATAAAACAGTTTGCTGCTTGTTTTTTGTTGAGAATCCTCCCCTGATCATCTTCTACTGATGGTGCAGCATATCTGTTTTCTTGTCCACTTAGAGCTTTGGTTAGGTTCCATAACTTTCTTCCGTCTCTGTCGTAGTCAAGTTGTCTGGTTTTTTCATGCCATGCTTCCTGTTTTGCTTTTATTGTTTCTTTCCTGAGAGTTTTTTCAGCCTCTTTGTAAATTTCCATATTCTCATCATTTGGCTCTCTCTCTGCTTTTTTTCTGTGTTCAGTGACTTGGCTGTTGAGACTTCCTAATTTTTCAGTCCATCCTGGACAGTAGTCCTTTCTTGATCCTCTGGGGATTGATTCTTTTGCAGCTTTCATGATTGATTTTGTGAAAGCTTTGGCTGATTTTTCTACATTCCTTGTTTTACAGTTTATCTCTTTTGTATAACTATCAGTCAACTTTGAAAACAGAGTCCAGTCTGCTTTTTTTATAATTCCATCTCGGAGGTGGTGCCTTTCTGTCTTTTGCATATTCTTCAGTTATTTCAACCAGAATGGGACGATGATCACTTCCTGCCAGTTGTTCCTTTATCTGTTTACTGACTTTTCCGGTGAGATCTTCAGATATGAGAGTTAGGTCTGGAGTTGATGTTGTCTTCCATGCTCTTGAGAAGTATGTATCTGGGTCATCTCATTATCGTATGAAATCCCTTACATTCAGGGCTAGACATTGTCAAAGGCCTATGGACACTCCCTGTCAGATCAGCAAAATCAAAATCTCATACATTTTCAATTCACTGGCCTGTAAAGAATTTGTTCTTGTGATATCATTCTTTTTTTTTTTTTTTTTTTCAAATTGATAAATTATTTTGTAAAGAGCTTGTGTTTTACATGAGAATGAGCGTGGTATAAATGTGTATAATTATTATTATTATTATTATTACCATTTGACTGAATTTGTCGGTTTATGTGAGGAAGATGAAAATTGTCAGCAAAATAAAATGCCTTAAATGTTTGCTATTTGAAAGCTTGACATTGGAGATTAGAATGGAACTCTTACCACGATAATGGAAAGGCACAAACATATACATAAATGCTCCTTATATGGGACACACATCAACAAGGCCTCACGTTACAGGGTTCTCTGTCTCACCATGATGTCATATCTTATTAATAAACATTAAATAGAGGTACTGTTTTGATGAAATCAGAAGAGGCAAAGTAGCATACATGGGGCAGGGCCTAGATAATGTAATTTTGTAAACATCATTTAAAAGGCAAAAATTTATGTAATTTTTGTTAAAGTTTTTCCAATTTTAAACTTATGTGAGGCCTTCAATGGAAAAGGTCCAAGTGCTAGAAATTGAATTATTCGCATAATGTAAAAAAAACCCCAAATAACCCAAACAATTCTTGACATTTACTGTTTATATTCATGAAAAAATGTTGAATTTGAAGAATATTGGCCAAATTGTGATAATTTGAAGTAGATAATCTATAGAAACGTGGTCTTGAGAAAAACAGTTTCAAAAGTTTGTCAAAATTCAAAATGCCCTTTGAAAATAAATTAAGAAATTAAAGGGTTTAAAGTGCAAATTTAATTTTAAAATTTTGAGAAAGTATGCTGACATAAACTATATCATTATTATGAAGTCCCAAAACGGCCATATCTCAAAACTTCCAGCAGCAAATAGACGATTTTCCTAGAGCACCTCACTTATTTCAGCATTTATTTCATATAAATATGTTTTAACTTAACACGGGTCATATTTGATAACATTGTTATACTAGACATCAAAATTCATGCCGAAATTAAACTCTTCAAATCAAGATACATCTATCTAGATTATCTATAAAATAAGTAAAATTGATGAAAAATTGACATTTCCCATCAAACTTTATGATATGTACCAAAGGCACGATGAGACATTCTTTTAGTATCTCCTTTTAAAATATAATTGGATTGAATTATGTCCACAGAGAAATACAAGGCTTACTTTCACTTGAAGAAAGGCAATGAGATGCCAAGAGCAGACGAGATGCATAAGGAAGAGAAAGAGGTATATATTCTGTATGTGCCTGTTTAACTTTGTCTTATTGGAGACTTGTAAATCTGGAAGTCTCCCTATGGTAACAGCTTCTAATGATGCTCACACTCCCAATCAGCAAATTCTTTACCGCATTCGTGCACTGTCGCAAACCCGCCCGAGAGCATTGTCACAACACACCATTCAACGAGATGCTCTGCGGTTTCGGGTTCGTTCCCACATCAGGTACATGTTGGACAGGTGGAAAGTCCCAACTGATGGGTTGATTTTGCTGTTAGGCAGGTTCTCGACTGTAGCCGATTTGCTACCACCCAGTGTCTCCTTTTATTGGTGGAGAAGCCTGGCAACTACTCACCTAGTTTCGAGGAGTGTATGTACTCAGGTGTAAAATGAGTACCTGGCTGTTAACAGCGTCGTCTCTCTCTGAAAAAATGTGTAATATCACCCAATAGGTGTCATGTCTCATTCTACATGTTGCATGGACTCCTTGTAGAGCGTTTTGAGCACGTTTAGTGGATATTACGCTATATAAAAGCTCAACTTAAAAAAAAAAAGAAATCTTTTGCTATGTTTATGAGAATGTACAGATGAGACGGGGATTGAAGATATTTACTGTCAAGATTATGTCTCAAATTGGTAGATTTATTTCTGGTCTTTCTTTGCTTTTGATTTTCATTATTGGTGAAATTGTGTTATAATATGATATTTTATTTTATTCCCAGGTATCCAAGTCAGATCCACTCCAGTCTGAAGTTTGGGGTGTGGAATTCAATAAGAAGCCAGTCAAAGTAGATCAAAAGAAGGAGAAAGCTGGAATGGAGAAAACCTCATCGCTCGACAAGCTAAGTTCCAAGCTTTTTAGCAACGCAGCCATAGTTGTGCCACCATCTTTGTCTAAAGATTTAAAGAGGAAAAAGGTTGGCAATTTAATGTTTTTGAGGAAATTGCCAGAAAACATGCTCAACTCACTCAACCCTAACACCGACTATATAGTTTTTACATATTATTGAATAAAACTATCTAAGTACATGCTGATTTTTAGTACATTTTTTTCAAATTTTGAAAAGTAGCAAAAATCTCTAGGATTGAATGAGTAAATGTCTCTTGTGAATTTTAAATTCATTTTGTGTTCAGCTTTCTTATCATGCATTTGGATTTCTGCCTAAAATTTTATTTCTTCTTCTGTATCTTGATCCACCAATCTTAATTTTAAAATTCTTTTAACTTATTTTGAATATCCTTTCTTTCAAATTGATAGTTTATAATGCACAAATTTTTAATAAATTTATATGACCTAATCAACCATACCCTTATTTATATTTCACAAGGTCTATTTTGATATTTAATATTGTCCATATCTCATCTCTAAAAGACATATCAATATTGGCTTTAGTCACTCAAATTTACAAATCAAGATTGGTTCATGATTAAAAACCACATTTCCTGCCTCTTGCTTTTATAATCACGACTTCCTATCATGCTTTTCATATCTTATGTATGATAAACGTGTTAACATATTTAGACAGTTCCCCACACACACAAACAAATTATAATTTTACTTTACTTTAGAAATAAATAAAATTAAAGAAAAATATTAAAAAATCCAAAGACAAGGTGACTCTTGTTAAAAATATTAAAATTTTTTGTTTTAATTTCAGAACATCATGAGAGAATCTGATGCTTCTTTCTCCACCGAAACACCTGCATCGCATTCAGAGACATTTCCAGAGGATACTATAAAAGGAAGCAAATCTTTGGAAGAGAAGGATCACCAAAGTGTAGTTGACAATAAAAATGTTCTCACAAATTCCTCTGAAGATGACTTTTCTCTATCGGGAGACATCTTCAAACAGGCACACAAAATGACAAGACTTAAAAATCATCCTCATTGTATGCCTGCCAAACAACAAAACGAACCTATGTTGGGTACAAAATATTCGATGTCAAAGAAACGGAGTATTCCATCCACGATTGCCATTGATGTCTCTAAGTTTGAAGATCTGGATGAAGTCGATGGCTCTTTAAATAAGGACTTGTCTTATTCTAAATTGCCACGCTCATCAGAGGTAGTTTATTCTGACACAAATTTGGAGACAAAAGTTATATCTGGATACAGAACAGAACCAAAGAAAAGTAAAATTTCCGTTGATGTTATTAGTGGTATAAGTTCCGAGGGTGAAGTGAATTTTATAGATAAAAAGAAATGCAAATCAGTTATGGAAGAAAGTGTATTCGAAGATAAATCTGATCGTAAAAGTTTAAGAGAAAACCACGAACACAAAATGAATACATCTAATGCAAAATGTGATGAATCAAAAACAGATCTATGCTCATCTTGGCAAGAAAATTCAAATTTGGCAGGATATAAGGATTCTGATCACACCTCCATTGACTGCTGTGAACCAAAAAATTCACCGGTAGGGTTGCAGGCAAGAAGAGACAAGAGGGTGAGATCAAAAAGCTCTGATACTGTTCCTATAACCGCTGATGAAACAGACAAGAAAAGGATGTCTCAGAATTGTGGAAAGAGGCAGGGAGGAAGGTTAAACGATGATTCCAGTCAACCTTTGAAGAGATTAAGAAGGGGATCTGACTATCCTTCAAATGAAATTAGTAGTGACAGCCTCATTGGAAATAATGTCACCGATATTGATACTGATGTAAGTCATTGTGATACATCTCCTCTCTCCCCCCTCCTTACGCTCTTCTTTATTCTCCACCTTTTTTTTTTAACCACCACCACCACCATCATCATCATCATTGCATTTACTATTTAAGTCCAAGACATGAAATAATTTTGACACTTGTTAGTGCGGCTGGTATGACACTCGCTTTCGGATCGGAAGGTCCTGAGTTCGAGCCTCGCTCGGCGCATAGTTGAGTCCTTGGAGAAGGCTCTTACTCACATTCTGTCACCGTACTCAGGTGTAAAATGAGTACCTGGCCGTTAACAGCGTTGTCTCTGTCCCAAGTTTTGTTGGGATGTATACCTGACCAATAAATTTGATGTTTTTGGGAATAATGTCATTTTTTCTGCCATGGAATTCAGAATAAACCGAACGGCATTGCTGTCCTTTGTTTTATAATTGTGCGGCTAGGTGGTCTTGTGGTATGACACTTGCCTTCAGACTGGAAGGGCCACGGTTTGAGTCCCGCTCAGAGTGGTGCATAAAATCATCATCATCATCATTATTATTATTGTTATTACTATTATTTTTGTTATTATTATTGTTATTATTATTATTATTATTATTATTATTATTATTATTATTATTATTATTATTATTATTATTATTATTATTATTATTATTAATTATTATTATTATTATTATTGTTATTATTATAATTTAAAAAAAAATAATAATAATGATTATTATTAGTATTATATTATTATTATTAGTATTATATTATTATTATTATTATTATTATTATTATTATTATTATTATTATTATTATTATTATTATTATTATTATTATTATTATTATTATTTTTATCAGTACAATTCAGTTGGACCAGATGTCTTGAATTCAGTAATAGTAATTATGATTTTTTTTCTGAAAAAAACAATGGATTTCAATCATTAGAATTTGTCTTTAGTGCATGGCAAATATGAAGCTGATGAAGTCAATAACTTCTTCGATAACGTACCACTCCGTTTTAATTTTCAGGATGTCATATCTTCAGATTTGAATGAGATGAGAAATGTCTCCAAATCAACAGCTTCCTCATCGGTTAGGAGAACTGAAACCTCATCAAAATCAAGGTATTTTATAAAGGGTTTTACTGGGTGGGTATCCTGACCTCCCATAATAGTGGGCAGGGAGGTACATGCTGTGTCTTCTATCCCCCCATACCAGTTTTCCAATTGTTTCCTGTCATTGTCTTGGAATGAGATTACTTAGTTTTGTCCTGATCCTTGCCGGAGTTCCTTGGCTGGGAGGGAAACTGTCGAATGTATATAGTTTTGGGAGATGATATTTTTTTCCTTGTAAATCATCTCTCTGTTATGCATTGTAATATGTTTAGTTTACATATTATATTATATGATTGGTAAACATTTGAGTGTATTCCTCTTAGTTGGGACCTGTGCTTGTGTCTGGATGAGACTTTTAGGTGATCTCAAACTAAGTACTTTGACGGTGTGCTCTTGGAATCTACATCTGTTCCCTATTTGAACCAATTCCCCTGTGTCTTACTTTTTCTTGGGTGCTTTAATTGTAATTCTAGAACTTTTTACTATCCCATTTTTTTCCTGTTTACTGGTGCTGATATGACCTAAATGTGTTACAAGCGCCGTAAAACCCTTAAAAACAAACAAAACAGAGTGTACGTAGCAACCTACTTCAGTTTCATGTTATATTGTGTATTGTCACCCAGCTGGGTGACAAAGAGAAGAGTAATATTAGTTTGTTGAGGTTATCTGATCAGAGAGATGTATGGCGTACCATGATCACCGATGTCTGGCACAGACTTGGTACTTGAAGAAGAAGAAGAATAATTGTATATTGATTTTCAAGGTACTCAATTTAAAACTTTGAAAATTGAGTGTTTTTGTTGTTGTTTTGTTGGTATTTTGATTTGAAAGGAAAAAAAAATTGCAGTTAAAGTAATAACTTTATCTCATTGAAATCAAAATTAAATAAGATAATTAATGGATAACAAATAATAGATGCAACACAGGCATTTATTATGATTTATTTATCTCTAATTTTATTCACTAATAACTCTATCGACATGTGTGGTATGCGGAACTATTGTTCTAGATCTATTTATGGTTCTGTTGTTTTCAATCTTTGCATTGGTTTGAATCTAAGATGCATACACACCATAATATCACCATGCCTTTGACACACTTTGAATCCTCACTAATAGTCTTGATTTATTCCAAGTCTCTGCGTATTACTTTGAATAGGATAAAATTTATCAATGCTCATTTTTTCCCCCCTTCTATTATATTATATCTACAAGTTACAGGACAGTACCATAGTTGTTTTTGTTTTAAAAAAATAGAAATGCTTCAAACAATTTCTTTTCTTACTCATACAGGCTATGTGGTCTCGTACTGGCTTTTGGATCGGAAGGTCCTGGGTTCAAGCCTCGCTCGGTGCATAGTTAAGTCCTTGGAAAAGGCTCTTTACTGCTCACATTCTCTCACTTTACTCAGGTGTAAAATGAGTACCTGGTCGATAACAGCATTGTCTCTGTCGGAAAAAATTATATTATCGTCTAACAGACGTCATGTCTGATTCTTTATGATACGCGTTTCTGTTGATCAGGGACCCCTTGTAATTGTAAAGAGCTCTGAGCACGTTTAGTGGGTATTAAAAGCTCATTTAAAATATTTTTACAGGTGGTTTAAATGAAGAACAAAACATTGCCAATAACTTCCAGCCTGCCTTTTTAAAATATCAATTTTATACTGTTTCATTTAGAACGAATGTTTCAAAGTTTCCCTGACGTCTTTTTTCACAGCTGATATTAATATTATTTTGTTTGTGGGGAGGGGAGCACTGAATCACCTCATGAATTCTTTCTCATTTTATCCTCTTGCTTTCCTTGGTGGAACGTAAGGCGCCAACAAAGTTCCTCCAGGCATCTCTGTCCTGGGCCAGCCAGCTCAGCTCATTCTATGTCTTTCCAGCCTATTTCATCTCCTCTTCAACTGTCCTCCTCGGCGCATAGTTAAGTCCTTGGAAAAGGCTCTTTACTGCTCACATTCTCTCACTTTACTCAGGTGTAAAATGAGTACCTGGTCGATAACAGCATTGTCTCTGTCGGAAAAAATTATATTATCGTCTAACAGACGTCATGTCTGATTCTTTATGATATGCTCTTCCTCTTTTATTCCCTCTCTTCCTCTTTCCTGGCGGGGACCATCTTAGTGCTGTGTAAGGCATTTTTTTCTGGTCTCGAGGATGTTGTTAGAGAGATTTTGCACTGTTATGTTGATTGTTTTACAGGCCATTCTTTCTCATCACTATTAATTTTTATCTTATCCTTACTTCATCGACAGCAAACGTTCAGCAGCGTCAATGAATGAAAACTATGTGTCTCTCAACATGAAAAAGAAGGGCTATAGAAGAAAAGGTAAAGTATTTTGTTTTATAGAAAAAGAAAAGAGAGAATGAAGTTGACATCACTCAGGTCTTTATTATTGTTTTTTGCCATCCACATTTATGAGTTATTCTCACATGTTTTCCGCGTTAATTTGTGTATTGTTGCACTGACGAAGGGTTTGTACGCGAAACGTCCATTGTCTGTATTGTTCCCATACGAAGCCTTTCCATTTTCACTCTTTCGTTTGTATTTTCACAACCTTGCTTTCATAGCCTAATGTGAAGGTGGAATAGGAATATTTGACCTGTCAGAAAATACAGTGGATTATACACAATTTTTCTGCTGTAGAGAGATTGAATGACCAATCTCTTTTTACCATTCATTGTCAATCAACGTCATATTGTAATCAGTTAAAAATGGAGAGGTTATTAATGTTAACTCACTCAATCCTAGATATTTTTTCTACTTTTCAAAATTGGAGAAAAATGTGTTAAAAATGAGCATTTACATAGATATTTCTATTCAACTATCATTAACTTGTAATTATTAAAAACATAAGCTTTGATACTACGCCTATAATTTGTCCCTGAAAAAAATGTAATAAATAGACATTGGATAAAAGTAACCAGGGTAAACAATGGATATAGTCGGTGTTAGGGTCGAGTGAGTTTAACAAATTAACAACCTGTTTTAACATATTTCCTCATAATCAGCCAACTTGTATTACAATCACTCTAAAAGCCCAGGCATTATTGGCATTTAAAGTCAAAGTTAATAGAATTTTTTTTAATTTTGGTCACGAACTGTATGTTTGAGAAGGGTATTTAAATGTATTTTGCTTCTCCTTCTAGTTCTAGTTCTAGGGAGAAAAAAAAAATAAATCAGAAATCAAGTTTGGATAGAGATACAGGCGACATGTACTTGTTGGTAGGTCTGATAATTCAATTCTTTATGGGCTCATTGTTGTAATGGAGATCTCAAAAAATGACGCAAAATATAGTCCATTACAACAATGTTAAACTAGGCCTATAAGTAGGTTCAGATGTCAGACCTGTATATATGTGTAGATGTCGGATACAGGCAACTCTGTTGTGAATTGTTTCCTCTGTCTGAGGTATTTAAGCAGTCTTGGGGAATATGTGTTGTAAATGTTGCTGCCCGAAGCTCGAAGAAATAAATAAATAATGTGAAATTGATTGCATGCAAGCTTCAATGTAATATACAAAAACAGATAAAATGGACGTTTCGGGTTTCCCCTTTATAAACAAAACAGGATGAATGAAACAATACAGATGAATGAGATAATCAGAATCAGATCGTGATAGTCTCATTTGTCTGTAGTGTTTCATTCATCCTGTTTTATTGATAAAGGGGAAACCCGAAATGTCCATCTGTTTTTGTATATTAAATTGAAGCTTACATTCAATGTCACATTGTTATTTATTTTTGGGGAATATGTGACACAATGTGGAGCTTACTCAGCTTATTGATAATGTGCTATTCATGCTTACTTTTGAAAACTTTTTCTTCTAAAATACTTCTATCAGGTGGTGGCATGACTGCTGTCCAATTAAAGCGTAAGCAGTGGAAAGCAAAGATGGCTGCCAGAAGTCAGAGCTATGGTAGTAACAAGTGTTTTAAATGTGGACAAGAAGGGCACTGGGCCAACAAATGTAAAGGTGAGCTGAACTGTCATATAATATTAATTTTTTGAGGTTATCTGATCAGAGAGATAAATGGCATACCATGATCACCGATGTCTGGCACAGACTTGGTACTTGAACAAGAAGAACATATTTATATATATAATGAAAAATTTGGGACTGGATGAAAAGTTTATTTAAGCAAGTTTGGACTCCAATGTACTCATGTTCTAACATTCAAGGTACTGCAGCCCATTTGTGTGAAGGGACTTGCAGACAGTTAGGAGTAGAATGGAATAAAATGCTTTAAAAACGGTTGTATTGTTTTCAAGAGATACATTCCCAGCTTTCATGTCATGCTGTCAAATTTTTCATCACAGCAATTAGACCCTGATTCTCCAATTACTACTGCTATTGCTATGACCCCTTAATGCAAATCGTGGTTCATTAGTCTGCTTTTTGAAATGTGTAATTTTTTATATTATATAAATGTTTTTTTTTTGGTTTTTTTTTTCTTTGATGAATCATAGGCAAAGCAACAAGAAATAGTAACGAAATGTCACAGGATATCGGGTCATCAACACCAGTAGAGGAATCTGATTTTCCCAGTCTGAGAGATGCAGCTTTGATGGCAAGAGGCATTAAAAACTCAGGTAGGTGATTTATGATATATAAATGCTACTGCAGCCCACTTATGACAACATCCGTTATAACGACGTGCAACATGGTGTCCATGTCCCAATATTTCCCCTACAATTAATTCGTAATAAAAATCTCGCTCTCAACAACAAACATTTTGGTAAAAATCCCCATATAGTGACATTGATTTGGCAGTAATCACCAACTTCAAATTGACACTTAAGGCAAATTCTCTTGTCCAATGTATATTATGTCTGCTTTTGAATCAATAAACGCTTGATTGGCAGACAAATGATGTCCAGTCTCTCTGAGCCTGTTGTCAGAGGCAATCTTCGTAAGTGAGGCAAAACAAAAAAACCCCAAAGACTAACATAGCTGGCACAACGAGTTTCACAAGCGTTCACTAGCTGGTTGGCTGCCAGGGCACTTGCTTGAATCTCAAAAATCATCCAAATTGCAGTCTTGCTTTGACTCATCTACAGAATAATCTTTTTTTTGTTTATAAGGGTTTTATGGCGCTTGCAACACATTTAGGTTATATCAGCACCAGTAAAAGGGAAGAAAATGGGATAGTAAAAAGTTCTAGAATTACAATTAAAGCACCCAAGAAAAAGTAAGACATAGGGGAACTGGGAACAAATAGGGATCAGATGTAGATTCCAAGAGCTTATCACCAATGTACTTAGTTTGAGATCACCTATATGTCTCATCCGGACACAAGCACAAAATCCAACAAAGAGGAATACACTCAAATGTTTACATTATACATTGAAAATAACATATAATAATACATAACAGAGAGATGATTTACAAGGAAAAAAACATTATCTCCCAAAACAATAAAAAAATCACGTCATAAGTAATAAAAATAATAATGGTATAGATTTATAGTGCGCCAAACATCCCTTCATCAGGAGGGCTCTGGGCGCATAACATAGATTAACTTAATCATTAAGCCCTAACACAGTACACAAACAACACTAATTATACACATAATCAAAAGAAAGCCTGTGGGAATAAGAATGTCTTCAATCGACGCTTGAATTCCTCTAGTGAAGACGAAGAACGTATCTCTAGTGGTAGTAAATTCCACAACCTTGGACCAGCCTTCACTCGACAGAGGGGTGTTTTCAATTTGAGGTCGTTCGTTGATCGAAGCGATCGCTGTGGGTTATACCGTTCAACGAGGTTTGAGAAATATGCTGGTGACGAGCCCTCCAGGCATTTGAAAACGATAGTTGAAGATTTATATTTAATCCGCTGGTCCACTGGCAGCCAATGCAGCTGCTGTAGTAAGTAAGAAAACATCACAAAAAGAAGGTTAATTTTTACTGTGAGTTATATTCAATACCTTAACCAATGGAATCATTTATTTCCTTGAGCACCTCTAACAACAACTCACTTTTCGTATTAGCTTTGTGATCGCTGTCTTAAATTATGACATCAATTTTTGGTCAGTCTCAGCCATAGCCTGGGTGGAGTTCCTACCTCCCATAGTGGGCAGGGAGGTACTTATTGTGTCTTCTATCCCCCTATATCTGTTTTCCAACTTGCATTGTCTTTGTCTTGGAATGAGATTACTTGGTTTTGTTCTGGCTGGGAGGGAAACAGTCAAAATGCATAGTTATTGTTTTGGGAGGTGATATTTTTTTCCTTGTAAATCATCTCTCTGTTTGTATTATTATATTTGTTATAATTTATAATGTTAGCATTTGAGTGTATTCCTCTTAGTGGGGGCCGTGCTTGTGTCCAGATGAAATTTATTGGTGATCTCAAACTAAGTACATTGATGGTGTGCTTGGAATCTACATCTGATCCCTATTTGTTCCCAGTTCCCTTTTGTCTTACTTTTTCTTGGATGCTTTAATTGTAATTCTAGAACTTTTTACTTTCCCATTTTCTTCCTTTTTACTGGCGCTGATATAACCTAAATGTGTTGCAAGCGCCGTAAAACCCTTAAAAACAAAAACAATCTCAGCCATAGCCATCCTTAGTACTTGCCTGTCACCCGAAGCAATCAGCCCCAAGATTTGTATTTATCACAATATTTGTCAGTGCATGACATAATCGGTCGGAAGGTGAAATTTATTTTTTTAAATGCATGAAATTATAAGTCATCACAATACAATTCCTTCATCAGTGTGTCGTAATATGTTACAGCGAATGACGGATGGTGAAAAGGTTTGAACTGAGATATTGCCAAGTTTGGTTAGAATTAGAAGGTCAATTTTTATCAAAAATGAGTTCTTGTCATAAAAATGATTAAATCAACCGTTTTTGTAAATCTTCTGGGAAATATCAAAGCTTACTTTCACTTCCAAATATTTTTAACAGCTATTAAAGTTGAAAAAGTATGACATTTGAGAAAAGTTACTGGAGACCTTTCCCATACATCTGACCATAATTTCGTGAAAAATCACCCGATTTACTTCAAATAAAGATTAAAATGCTCTGGGGAGAATATTCTTTCAGAAAATGCAAAAACAATGACAATCCAAAATGGTCACCTTCCGATTGATGATGTCATGCTCTGACTGACATACTTACTCAAACCACTTGAGTGTGATTGCAAGAATCCCTATAAATCTGTCATCTGCATTTTTTGCGGCCGCAAATGGCAAAATCGTAGCAAATTTTGGGAAAATCGGCAAATCGCGTGGCAAATTTTGGGAGAAAAAAGAAGCGAAAACAAAATAACGAAAAAAAAAGTGCGAAACTTGAGAAATGTTGCAGCTTTGCCTGGGTCCAAACCAAGGGAAGCTACTCTCTATGAATAATGATCCTTTAAAATCTTTGTAACAACGCTAGTGTGTAAATTAATAAATGTAGCCTCCTTAAATGTAATAAATTGTCTTTTATATATATATTTTTTCTGTATCGCGTTTTAATTTTTACTGAAACGCTTAGTTCTCCGCGCAATTTTTTGGGCAAATTTTGGTCTTTTTGACAATTTTCCTGGCAAATTTTGGAGTTTTTATTGGGCAAATTTTGGCAAATTTTAGGTCCCAATTTGGCAAAAAATGCAGATGACAGATAAATTTTACCCCTTGGAACAAAATCTTTCTTTTTTCTTGGTAGAGATATGCTCAAACTGAAATATAATACAAAGTCCCTTGAATTTCAATTTAACAGATTTTTATTAATGTAAATGAAAAGGTATAAATTTATTACCATTATGGTATGTCATATTTTATTGTACAGTTCATAGATAAACATACATTGGCATAATACTTATATACGGAATGTTGAGCAAAATGATGTTTCAAATGTTCTTTACATTATGATGATGAACATCCTACACCCCTTGCACAGTTCACAACACCCAATATCAATCTGGAGACGCAAAATGTTCATTACAAAACCCTCCCTGAGATCACAGAAAACCAGTCGGTAATGAATGTCCAAAGACGTTGAATCTTTGTATTCAACTTCATCACACTCAGTTGATATTCATGTCAAATAAGAAAATGTTTATTGATTCACGTCATCATATATTGAGTCACAATGCTTCACTTCATACTGTATGTACATTGACACTATATTAAACTAGGTACAGGCATTTGAGGTATATTACATTTATGCATCTGGTGATACTTTCTCTCTCTCTCCCTCCCTCTTTCCTCTCTCTCCCTTCTCTTTCATCTTGGTTTCTTAACTTTTTACAAATCTTCCACCAATTACAAAGTAACAAGAAAATTAAAAAAAAAAAAAGAGTCCTGTCCTAATTTCACTTGCATATTCTCAATCTTTTCCACTCAGTTCCTTTTATTATTTTGATGGTACACATCTTATCGTCTTATCTTTCTTCCAGGCAATCACTGCATTTGTCCAATAACAATAAATTCTCCTTCATCTAGCCACTCTTCCTGCCCATCCCCCTAATGTTTTTATTCAAACAATTCTTTCACTACTTATAATGATTTATCAACTTGTCTCATTTTTTCTTATTCTTCTTTCAGTATTTAAATAATGTTTAGTTCCATACATGACTGAGGCACTATTTCTTCTGTTGTTAATGACAATCTCCATGCATACTCATTCATTAACGTAGTCTATAGTTAATTTTAAAAAAAACATCTAACAAATCCCCTACAACTACAACCCCCTTTTCTGTCCTTCAGTTTCAATTAACACTCTCTTTATTATTCACGCATATTTCTTCCCATTTTGAATTATTTTTATTCAGCACAGCACTCTATCACTGATTTTATCTTTCCTGTATATATATATATATTCCTTCTGTTGACTCGAAATCCAAAGTTACCAAATCATTTTTCTTTCAAATCACTGCTTTCATCTATCTCATGTTTCTACCTCACTCTTATAATGGAAAACATCTGTACAGTAACAGTTTTACGCACACATTATTCAATCCTTGTCTTTCCTGTACTTTTTCTCCATTTCTTTCAATGACTCAATAATATCACTAATTTTATCCCGATCTTCGGGCCGCATGTCTTTCTTTTTCTCCTCTCCGAATTCTTTCAACCTTTCCCAGATTTCAGTTGGATACGGTGCTTTTGGTATTTTGTAGCCTTGATTGATAACAATGCCAGCGTAGATTCCTAAACCAAGAAAAAACAATCGCCCCATCATGCTTCCTCGATTGAATCTTCTGCCGTACCGATAACAGTTGTTGTAAAAGTGGCTGTAAGGGTGGTGGTGATGCCTATCTATGAAAATAAGAAAATGAAACAAATATGAAATATAGACCTGGTGGGAAGTGCTTTGCGAAGACTAAATTGAGCTTTTATATACTTCAATATACACTAAATGTGCTCAAAACCCCTTCCAAAGGGTCTCTGACCAACAGCAATACGTAACATGTAGAACGAGACATGACGCCTGCTACTGTTAGGCGATATTACAATTTTATTCCGACAAGGGACAACGCTGTTAACGACCAGGTCATCATTTTACACCTGAGTACGATGAGAGAATTTGAGTAAAGAGTCTTTTCCAAGGATTCAACTATGCGCCGAGCGAGGCTCGAACCCATGACCTCCTGATCCGAATGCGAGTGTCATACCACAAGACCACATAGCCACACAACACTAGCATCCTACCCCTTTCAGACTCATTGAGCCTTAATGGCTTTGAAGAAAAACTTGTTAAAAATTTTTTATAACGCGATAACAAATCATCCTTACCCGCTGCAATTTGGAATTATCAATTGTCATTCATTTAGTTATGTAGATCTAATACTTCTTCTTTTGTGCGGATATGTGGTTACGTGGTATGACACTCACTTTTGGATCGGAAGGTCCAGGGTTCGAGCCTCGCTCTGCGCATATTTGAGTCCCTGGAAAAGGCTCTTTACTCTCATCGTCTCACCGTACTCAGGTGTAAAATGCATACCTGGCTGTTAACAGCGTTGTCTGTCTGAAAAAAATTGTAATATCGCCTAACAGGCGTTATGTCTTGTTCTATCTGTTACATGTTGCTGTTTGTCTGGGACCCCTTGTAAAGTGCTTTGAGCACGTTTAGTGGATATTGCGCTATATAAAAGCTCAAGTTTTTTTTTTTCATTTATTATTTCTGACATCTTTAATTAATAACGGAGTATGTAAATATAAGAGCGAGTGTGAGAATGAATAATCTGAATGTTTTCTACGGCACTAAATCCCAACTAGCTTTGATACATTGTTATTGTTATGTCGTATAATCTTCTACCCTGCTAAATATCTAATCTTTTACCTCAGGCCATGTAACACAATGTAATTTCCTGATTTGGATTAATAAATTTCATCTTATCTTATAAAATTTTTTTTTTTTAAATTGAGCAATATCCACTAAATGTGCTCAAAGCGCTTTACAAGGGGTCCCTGGCCAACAGCAACATTTAACATGAAGGATGGGACATGACGCCTGTTAGGCGATATTACAATTTTTCG
>NC_088366.1:10671943-10674443 GCF_034508935.2 Berghia stephanieae | reverse complement strand
TATAATCATGTTTTCGTCCAACCAGGTCATCAATCACATGATTTGTTGCTGTCCAACTATTGGATATTTCTTAACAAATTTAAACACGCTGCTTTGTTAACAAAAATTATAAACATACCCATGTGTCAAGCTGAATCGAATGACCAATCGTGATATAAGATATTTAAAAAGCTGTGAACACTTTTTCAAATAGATAGAATGAAGTTGACGTCACTCAGGTCTTTGTTATTGGTTTTTGCCATCCACGTTTATGAGTAATTCTCACTAAACTGTATTAACCAGACTATAGATAGTATGCGCTTGGGTAAGAAGCTCATAACATTGCCAGCCGGAAGTATAACGGACGAACACACAAAACTGTGTGTATCCATGAGCGTTTATAGTCAGGTTAATACAGTTCAGTGAGTATTACTCATAAACGCGGATGGCAAAAAACAATAACAAAGACCTGAGTGACGTCATCTTCGAACTATCTATAGACGATCATGGTTACACATAGTTTTAGCCAAGTGCATACTATCTATAGCCTGACTGGCATTTTGACGTCATTATTTGTTGTTTTTTTTTTTTTGCACCAGCCAGTGAGTTGTCGTTAGTAGTGCTTGTGGAAACAAGTGGTCCCATTGGTTGAACTATTGAATTCAACTCAAGATTTGTTTTCTTTTGTGGCCAAAGACTGGCATTTTGACGTAATTTTTTGGTCAATGTCAGCGTGGCCTTCGTAAAGTTATGGCCTGATACCATGGCCTTCGTAAAGTTATGGCCTGACACTGACCAAAAAATGACTTCAAAATGCCAGTCTTTTGCCACAAAAGAAAACAAATCGTGAGTTGTATTCAATAGTTCAACCAATGAAATAACTTGTTTCCATGAGCTCTACTAACGACAACTCACTAGGCGGTGCAAAAAACAAATAATGACGTCAAACTGCCAGTCCTTTTGGATTTCAGTGTCAGTCTATAGATAGAATGAAGATGACGTAACTCGGGTCTTTGTTATTGTATTTTGCCATCCGCGTTTATGAGTAATTCTCACTAAACTGTATTAAACTGACTATAAACGTTCATGGTTACACACTGTTTTGTGTGTTGGGCCGGTATACTTCCGGATGGCAATGTTGTGAGCTTCTTAGCCAAGCGCATACTATCTATAAGTTAACGCCTCAACCCCCTGTCACAACAAAGATTGTCTGTTAGATCACGCCTGGTAATGGCGTCGGTCAAGGCGGGCTTTACCAGTTAACTGTCGTACTCCGGAAATCAATGTTTAGAAATTTGACCATAAAACTCTTCCTTTAAATATTGGCCGATTTAAATGACCCTCATCTAGGCAAACAATCTCAAACCTGGGACTCCGAAAAGTCCCAGGTTTGAGATTTATTGTATTCAAGATAAGGGTCATTTAAATCCATTGCTTTTTGAATGACGAGTTTTTTTGGCCAGTTTTTGAAAAAAAAAAATGCCTGGTTTTCCAGAGTACGGCAGTTAACTGGTTAAAAGGGGGGGGGGGGGGGGGGGGGGGGGGGGGCGGGGGCGGGTGGTTGATTCATTTTATATTATCTACTTCACATCCATTTGGAAAGAGACAGGGAATATTTGAGATGAAAGTCAGCCCCCCCCCTTGCATAACGCGCATACGATGAATAATAATCATAAATAAATAGGATTACTCGGTCTTCGTTTGGCCTTGGGCTTCATTCAGAACGAATAAGACAGTACGCCTATAGATAGTATGCGCTTGGCTAAGAAGCTCATAACATTGCCATCCGGAAGTATAACGGACCAACACACAAAACTGTGTGTATCCATGAACGTTTATAGTCGGGTTATTACAGTTCAGTGAGCATTACTCATAAACGCGGATGGCAAAAAACAATAACAAAGACCTGATTGACGTCATCTTCGAACTATCTATAATATCCAAATAAATAAAGGAACATAACCCAATAAAATAAAATTGCACACACGATATGTTATGATATTTGGTGTTATCGCCCTTACCCATTTTATCAGCCGTCATGATTGATTAACACTTCTCCAACCACTCCCATGTATTCCCTATGAGGGCTGCTGTCGCCATTGGAAATGTTCCAGTTGCCTTCTCTAGGCTGTTGCTTTCATTGGGGATGGCAGCAATCACCTATCTCATCATACGAGTACATATATTTCTTCTTTCATTCTATTTTTGATAGTTCTATTACTTCTCATTCTCCTCCCCTCCATCCTTCTCTACTACAACTACAACTACCACCACCACCACCACCGCTTTGTTTTGGTCATGATAGCGATGGTGACGACGACGACGATGATGATGATGATGATGATGATGATGATGATGATGATGATGACGATGATATTGATTATGATGATGATGATGATGATGATGATGATGACGATAATGATGATGATGATGATGATGATGATGATGATGATGATGATGATGATGATGATGATGATATTGATTATGATGATGATGATGATGATGATGATGATAATGATGA
>NC_088366.1:10644443-10666943 GCF_034508935.2 Berghia stephanieae | reverse complement strand
GATGGGTAAAGTGACGGTTGCATCGTAACAAATGTGACGATTTTCTAATAGGTGGTAAGGAGAGATTTAACTCACTCAATCCTAGAGATGTTTGCTGCTTTTCAAAACTAGAATTTAAAAACTTTAAAAATGTGCATGTACAAAGATAGTTTTATTCAACTGCCATTAATATGTAAAAATTAAGAACATTAGCTTTGATACTACGTCTATAATTTGTCTCAGAAAAATGTATTAAATAGGAATAAATGTAATAAATGGGGTAAAAGTAACCCCGGGTAAACTACGGATATAGTCGGTGTTAGGGTTGTGTGATTTAATTGTTTGGTCTGTTATCTTTCAAATCAGAGTTTCTCCATTGATCAGGTGTGAGGTGTAAACTGCAGATTTAACCGTTTTCACCATGGGGTGTATGCATGGAATAGTCCAGCATGCGATGACCTTGCCAAGACATGGACCACATCATTTTGAAGTGCCCCGCAACAGCACCCCCAGGCGGCTACCAAATGGTTCATGAGGAGGACAGTGCTTTCGCGGATTGGGTGAAGCGAAACAACGTGGAGTTGTAGCCATACGAAACTACTACTACCATGGGGGGTAACGATGCCCAAGTCGCTAAGCTATTACTATTACTGCTCTTTTGCTGAAAATTATAAGATGGTTACGGTTTCTGGGATATGTGTGGAGAAAAGACGGAAAAGAAAAGTTGGTAACATCTGGGATGATCGAAGGAAAGAGAGCTAGAGGAAGACAAAGAATGACTTATCTAAATAACCTAAGAATGGCCAAATGTGACTTAAAAAGCAACACAGATTTCATCCGCACCGCAGAGGATCGTCATTCGTGGAGACAGCTGACCGGCAACGTGCTCAAGAGCACAAGCCACGATGGATGATGATGATGATAAGATGTTACGATATTATGCGAAAGGAAAATTGAATCCCGCCGGTGAAGGTTTAACTCACTCAATCCTAGAGATTTTTGCTACTTTTCAAACTTGGAAAAAAATGTATTAAAAATGAACATGCACATAGATATTTTTATTCAACTAGGTCTACCATTAGCATGTAAAAACTAAAAACATTAGCTTTGATACTACACCTACCATTTTGTCTCAGAGAAATGAAATAAATAGGCATGGGGTAAAAGTAACCCCGGGTAAACTACGGATATAGTCGGTGTTAGGGTTGAGTGAGTTAAAGAGTCGTATACAAATTCACGATACGTTTCAGCGAGCTTCGAAAGGCGAGTAATTATCATGCTGTCATTAAGGGCACATTTTTTCCCCTTCGTCTCATTAAAACCTGCAAGATCCAATCAACTTTCTTGGCGCATATCATCGGTTTTATTCAGTGGAATTCATTTGTTTTAAAAACACCGTGTCAGCCTGGGCGTAGGGTGAATGGAAACAATTTTATGCTGAATGGAAGCAATTTTGGAGGTAATCAATCAAAATGACAGTTGCACAACAGCAACAGTTTTGTGCGAGCACAAGCTTTGGCTTTGTCTAGCGCCAAATGAAAGCGGGATTAGAATAAGATATTCATTTTTATTTATAGAAAACTTTTGAGTTAATGATGAATCCTTGTATTTCTCATTTAATTGATAAAAGTAAATCCAAAAAGTTCTGTATTCATTACATTTGTTGAATTATGAAGCTCTGCTATTATTTTAACCCCAAATTATATATCAATATGATAATGTAAATGTTGCTGCTCGAAGCTCGAAGAAATAAATAATAATGTGAAATTGAATGTAAGCTTCAATTTAATTACAAAAACAGATCAAATGAACGTTTCGGGTTTCACCTTTATCAACAAAACAGGATAAATGAAACACTACAGATGAATTCATCTTGACTACGCCACTACCACATCATCTCATTCATTTGTGGTATTTCATTCATCCTGTTTTGTTGATAAAGGGGAAACCCGAAACGTTCATTTGATATGTTTTTGTAATTAATTTGAAGCTTACATTCTATTTCACATTATTGTTTATATTAATATGATATGGCGTTATTACATAATTCTTTTGATTCAACACTTGAGGATCTGAACACCCGTTCCATAGCATGTTTATTGTAATATGGGATGATAGAGCCTGTGACAACAGGGTAAAGCGCTATACAAATGCCATTTATTATTATTGTTAATATTATTATTATTATTATTATTATTATTATTATTATTATTATTATTATTATTATTATTATTATTATTATTATTATTATTATTATTATTATTATTATTATTATTAGTTGTTGTTGTTGTTGTTGTGTTGTTGTTGTTGTTGTTGTTACATTATTATTATTATTATTATATTATTATTATTATTATATTATATTATTATTATTATTATTGTTGTTGTTGTTGTTGTTGTTGTTGTTGTTGTTTGTTGTTACATTATATTATTATTATTATTATTATTATTATTATTATTATTATTATTATTATTATTATTATCATTATCATTATTATTATTATTATTATTATTATTATTATTATTATTATTATTATTATTATTATTATTATTATTGAATAAAGAAAGGAGAAACATCAATTTTAGTAACAGTTTGGATTAATAGTAGAAAGAAAGAAATGTGTCAAAACAGTTTGCCATCGTGAGCAAACCTTCTAACTGCTTTTATTAGTTCTGAAGAAAGCAGTAAAATACACTTTTATATCTCTGAAGAGAAAGATAAAGGGAGTGAATGTGACTCATAAATAAATAAGGCAACAGCACAAAACAAACGACGTAGGTAGGTCAAAGGCCGAAACTTTCGTTTGTTGTGTGTTGTTCCCTTATTTATGAATCACATTGTGACCCATCGTCTCAAAACGGTATTATGTCGGAAGGAACCAGATGCTTAAAAGTCTAATTTAATGTTAAACTGGTCAAACATATAATTGTTGGCATTAGCACCCTAAAATATGGTATCCATTTTCCTCAATAAAACATATAAACTCAACACAAGTCTGATGTTTCTGGCTATAAATTCAATTTTCAACATCTTAACAAACCCGACTTAATACCGTTTTGAGGCGAAGGGTCACAATTTACTCCCTTTATCTTTCTCTCCATTTTATTGACTCATTTAGGCACCTCTAGTTTCTGGTTTTATATCTCTAAATTGTTTTGGTGTGACTTGGTTTGAAATCTATCTACGTTGATGCTTATCTCACATTTTTTAGTATTATTATAATAAAGAACTCGAAACCCCCTTTGCTGTTGTTGGGCGGCTATGAGGTCTAGTGGTATGACACTCGCTTCCGGATAGGATGGTCCTCGGTTCGAGCCTCGCTCGACGCTTAGTTGAGTCCTTGGAAAAGACTCTTTGCTCACATTCTCTCACCGTGCTCAGGTGTAAGGTGAGTACCTGGCCGTTTATTTACAGCGTTGTCTCTGTCCGAAAAATTGTAATATCGCCTAACAGGCGTCATGTCTCGTCCTACATGTTACGTGTTGATGTTGACCATGGGCCCCTTGTAAAGCGCTTTGAGCACATTTAGTGGATATTGCACTATATAAAAGCGTTTTAAAAATATTTTTTTTTTTGCTTATTTCAAAGATTCGTTTTTAAAGCTCTCTTCTTTCTTGAATGAATGATCAAATACGAGTATCAATATCAGAATATCGTGCAAATTCTATTTCTGAATATAATATGTGACCCTTCGCCTCAAAACGGTATTAAGTCGGGTTTGTTAAGATGTTGAAAATTGAATTTATAGCCAGAAATATCAGACTTGTGTTGAGTTTATATGTTTTATTGAGGAGAATGGATACCATATTTTAGGGTGCTAATGCCAACAATTTATATGTTTGACCAGTTTAACATTAAATTCGACTTTTAAAGCATCTGGTTCGTTCCGACATAATACCGTTTTTAAGACGATGGGTCACATATATCCATTAAGTTTTGTTGTGCATTTTCGTTTCAATTTTGAAATCAATGCTCGTCCTTATAGAAGTTTGATCGATATTTCATAAAGCGCTAATTAAAACTGTACCGGCGAAACTGCACCACCAGTATTGATTCTTTTATCTCAAACTTCACTGAATCATAGCATAGGAGTGTCATAAAATTTATACCTCACCCCCAGGAAACTACTGCACCGTTAACAGGAAGCGAGTATTTTGCAAGGTTCTTTAACTTATAGGGAATGAGATTAGCGGAAGAGTAGCGTCCCTTGATTGTACGTCACCCATAGTCTGTGACGTCACCGGCGGAAAAGTTATTAGAGAGAGAACGTTATTTTGGTTGTGCGCATGCGTCTCTCGTCCTCGCATGCGCACAACCAACATGACGTTCTCTCTCTAATAACTTTTCCGCCGCTGACGTCACAGACTATGGGTGACGTCCAATCAAGGCTTCCGCTAATCTCATTCCCTATAGCTACAGACTTTTTTTACTTTGCCCTTTGATAGATGTTCCGTCTGGTTAAGACTGACAGAAACAAGGCGACGACGACAAATCCATTTCACTCAGTAACACCCACACAGATCACGTTATCGCTCTCGCGGTAACTCAGTGGCTCGCATTTCGTATCATATCACGTACGCACAGCGATATTTCGAATAATTTTGTTTGCGGTTTAAAAGTATACGATGCTTGCGACAGTTTTTGATGATAAGATGGCCTATATGATTTTGTTTTCTTTAATATAGTTATTTTACACCTAAATTTAATCATTTATGACAAGAACTCATTTTGGATAAAAATTGACCTTCTTACTAAACTTGGTAATAACTTAGGTCAAACCTCTTCACCATCCAACCGATTATATCATCATCTGTAACATATATATATATATATATATATATATATATATATATATATATATATATATATATATATATATATATATATATATATATATATATATAAACAAAAACCATGAAATAATAGTGCTCAACTTTTTGATAAAAGGAGCTATTTATAAACTATATCAAGTATAATTATGATCAACTTCTACAATATTGTTCATGTGGACGTCCTGATGAGAGCGAATGCTCGGAACAATATTGTAGAAGTTGATCATAATTAATTATACTTCTATATATTAGAATGAAATGTATTTATTTAACGAATGCGATCTTCCCAAGTCATTTCTGGTCACATCGTCTTATCGTTGTTCACTCCATCTCCAGGTCCTTCCTAAACAGGAATTAATCGAGAGGAAAACTCAATTTGGTTGCGATATAAAAATAAAGAGAGAAATGCTGTAAAGTTAGTCGTTTCTTCATGCGAAACAGACCAGTAAAAAAAACAAACAAACGCTTATTACGTCTGGATAGAACGCTCAACTATTGTAAATATTCTCCGTCTGACGTAACGACACATCAAGAAAATCGCTGCTGAATGGATGAACTGTAAATTCATTATTGGAACAGTCTTGGCAATTGGGTTTCTGTGTCCTAATCTGTTTTATTGTAATTTTTTTTCTTTCTTGAATGTTATAAGATTTGAGAAGTTCGGATTTACAAGATGTTGTAGTTTTAATGGAATGCTTTTTATTTTCAAGAATTAAATGCGGCTATGTGGTCTTGTGGTATGACACTCGTTTTCTGATCGGAAAGTCCTGGGTTCGAGCCTCGCGTTCGGCGCATAGTTGAGTCCTTGGAAAGGGCTCTTTACTCACTTTCTCTCACCGTACTCATGTGTAAAAGGAGTACCTGGCCGTTAACAGCATTGTCTTTGTCCGAAAAATTGTAATATCGCCTAACAGGCGGCATATCCCGTCCTGCATGTTAAATAAATGTTGCTGTTGACCAGGGCCCCCTTGTAAAGCGCCTTGGGCACATTTAGTGAATATTGCGCTATATAAATCTCAATTTAAATTTAAAAAAAAAATGCAACATAGAGGAGGTGACAGGAGTGGGCAATGAATGAGTTGGAATTGGTGGAGGTGGGGGTTGTAGTTCAGTTGTTGAAACATCAGTTAATCAACGTGTGGATTTATTTTAACAGATGTGGCGAGGTAGTCGTAGTGGTAGTAGTTGTAGTGGATGTGGTGGTGGTGTGGTGGTGGTGGTGGTGTGGTGGTGGTGGTAGTAGTAGTAGTAGTAGTAGTAGTAGTAGTAGTAGTGGTCGTAGTAGTTGCATTGGTAGTAGTAGTAGTAGCAGTAGTAGTAGTAGTAGTAGTAGTAGTAGTAGTAGTAGTAGTAGTAGTAGTAGTAGTGGTAGTACATTGGTAGCGACAGAGCGATTTACGCCTGAAAACACAAAGAAAAAAGAATAATTAAGAAATAAAAGACGTTCTAGGTACATTCACTTAAATTATATCTCGAACAGACCGATACTTTAAAAAATGACATCCATAGTCTCAAAAATGTCTTTTTTCTTTCTCTCTTTCTTTCTTTCTTTTTTTTTTTTCGTTCTTTTTAAAGCCAAGAGTTACATAGAAACTGGGTCTAGCTGACGCTCATGTATCACGGAAGTCTCACTGACAATTAAATTATTGGTTTTGCCCTCTATATAGAACTACCGCAATAAACTCTCCGCCAAATTGATCATAGACTAGACATGGTCTCCCGTCATTGCTTAATGGACATCAGAAGAAACAAACGAACAAACAAAATTGTAAGTTCCTAGTACTTCAGAGCCATAGGCCCATGGAGCCGTTTATCCCGGTTTGTATAGAGTGAAACGGACAATATTAATTGTTTGCTATCTTTTGGATAGGACGCTAGTCTATCGCAAAGTACTTCCGCCAAATCTAACAGACTCGGCTACCCATTCACTGCTGGGTGGACAGGAGGGTCAGAAAAAAAAAAGCTCCCAACTGCACTCGGGATTGAGCTCGGTCCCTTGCGAGTGCTCTACCAACTGAGCTATCGGGGCCCCCAAAACAAACAAACAAACAAACAAATACACACATAAATAAACACACATACACAGGCACACAATATTTAAGACCATCAAAACCCAACTTTGAGTACAGACCCGTGTGTGTCAGTTCTGACCTTAGCCATCGTTATGTTATAGATAGTATGCGCTTGGCTAAGAAGCTCACAATAACGAAGACTTGAGTGATGTCATCTTCGTCTAATTATATCTATAGATAGCATGCGCTTGGCTAAGAAGCTCATAGCATTGCCATCCGGAAGTATAACGGACCAACACACTAAACTGTGTGTATCCATGAACGTTTATAGTCGGGTTAATACAGTTCAGTGAGCATTACTCATAAACGCGGATGGCAAAAAACAATAACAAAGACCTGAGTGACGTCATCTTCGAACTATCTATAGATAGAATGCGCTTGGCCAAGGAGTTCACAACATTGCCATCCGGAAGTATAACGGACCAACACACAAACTCTGTGTAACCATGAACTTATATAGTCTTGTTAAAACAGTTTAGTGAGAACAACTCACAAACGCGGATTGCAAAAACAATAACAAAGGCCTGAGTGACGTCATCTGCATACTATCTATAGCCTGGCACTCGAACCGACAGGGATTTATAGTTTGACGTCATTTTGTTTTAGGTTTTTGCACCGTCTTGTGAGTTGTTAGTAGAGCTCAAGGAAACAAGTGATTCCTTTGGTTGAACTATTGAATACAACTCACATATATTTGTTTTCTTTTGTGGCCAAAGACTTGTCTTTTGACGTCAATTTTTGGTCAGTGTTGGGCAATAGATAGAATGCGCTTGGCTAAGAAGCTCATAACATTGCCATCCGGAAGCGGACCAACACACAAAACTGTGTGTATCCATGAACGTTTATAGTCGGGTTAATACAATTCAGTGAGCATTACTCATAAACGCGGATGGCAACAAACAATAACAAAGACCTGAATCACGTCATCTTCGAACTATCTATAGATAAATCGAAGTTGACGTCACTCATGTCTTTGTTATTGTTTTTTTTTATCCGCGTATATTATTAATTCTCACTAAACTGTATTAACCAGACTATAAATGTTTACGGTTACATGTAGTTTTGTATGTTGGTCCGCTATAAGATAAGATAAGATATAATAGTTTATTCATCCAAAAACAATGGAAATTCGTTTTCAGACGTGGCATGCGTGCAAATTTATAAACACAAAGTTGAGAATCTATGGCGAAAAATGTATATATATTTATATAGATAGTATGCGCTTGGCTAAGAAGCTCATAACATTGCCATCCGGATGTATAACGGACCAACACACAAAAACTGTGTGTATCCATGAACGTTTATAGTCGGGTTAATACAGTTCAGTGAGCATTACTCACAAACGCGGATGGCAAAAAACAATAACAAAGACCTGAGTGACGTCATCTTCGAACTATCTATAGAATATAAGCAAATCCACAAAAATGTAAAAATATACAACCAAGAACCAATAGCAACACTTTATATATTAATTTGATAATTGAGATAGACCATACCTCTGGCCTTTAGTCCGAACTTGTGTGTGTATATTTAAAAGATAGTATTTAATTTAAATCACAGTTGCGCGTTAAAAATTCGAACACCATGTGGCAAAAATGAATTAAGGTGACGCGTTGACTTTGTTTTTATAGATATAAGGCGACGGCTCCTCATGGAGAACTTAATATATTTGTGAAGGGGGTGATCTGATGGCAATGTCATGAGCTTTTAGCCAAGCTCATTCCATCTATAGATAGTATCAAAGAGCGTGTAGGTAACGATTGTTATGTTACCAAGAGCTCTCACTTCCCGCTTTTGGTGAAGCCAAGCATCTTCCGTCTTCTACTCGTATTTTCTTCATTGTATCAGTAAGCCTAGCGCGCATGATACACGCGGAGCACACCCACCTCGCTGTCTCGCCTGGCACGCGACAATAGCATTGCGGTTAAGAGAAGTGAGAGCTCTTGGTAACTACGTTACCCTACACACTCTTTGATAGTATGCGCTTGGATAAGAAGCTCATAACATTGCCATCCGAAGTATAACGGATCAACACACAAAACTGTGTGTATCCATGAACGTTTATAGTTAGGTTAATACAGTTCAGTGAGCATTACTCATAAACGCGGTGGCAAAAAACAATAACAAAGACCTGAGTGACGTCATCTTCGAGCTATCTATAAGTTAAGGATGGCTTCGATCCGACCACCTGCCTTAATCTGATGTATTTACTACCAATTTTACAGTTTACTATGGTTTAAATTAAGATGAATTCATCAAGGAAGTGGTAGATCTATGGCTGATACTCCAAATTTTTTATATTTTATAATGTGTTTGTATTTATGTGTGCGTGTGTATGTGTGATAGATAGATGGATGGATGGATAGATAGATAGATAGATAGATAGATAGATAGATAGATAGATAGATAGATAGATAGATAGATAGATAGATAGATAGATAGATAGATAAATAGATAGATAGATAGATAGATAGATAGATAGATAGATAGATAGATAGATAGATAGATAGATAGATAGTAGGATAGATAGATAGTAGAGAGGTGAGAGAGAGAGAAAGAGAGAAAGAGAGAGAGAGAGAGAGAGAGAGAGAGAGAGAGAGAGAGAGAGAGTAGATACTTCAATCATATAATAATATATTATTACGACCCACGCCATTATTCTGAATCAATACGATGTTGCCTATTTTAGCAAGCCCATGAGTTCATGGTCGAGCAACCCACATACAGATCTCGAGGTTGTGGATTGTGTGGTCTTGTGGTATGATACTCGCTTTCCAATCGGAAGGTCCTGGGTTCGAGCCTCGTTCGGTCGGCGCATAGTTTGAGTCCTTGGAAAAGGCACTTTACTCAAATTCTCTCACCGTACTCAGGTGTAAGATTAGTACCTGGCCATTAACAGCGTTGTCTCAGTCGGAAAAAATATATTATCGCCTAACAGGCATCATGTCTCGTTCTACATCTTACGTGTTGCTGTTGGCCAGGGACCTCTTCTAAAGCACGTTTGTGGATATTGGATATATACAAAGCTCAATGTTTTTTTGTGTGTGTGGACTGAAATCCTCGTGAAGATGCTGGATTTTGCTCCCAGTGATTGTATAGATGTTATAAGGAAATGAGGTAAGTAACTTATTTTTATACCTCACATGCCCTATTAATTAAAATAGAACTTTTGAAAGAAAAAAAAAATGAAATAAAATAAAAGATTCTAATAACGCGTATTTGACGAAAATAACCAAGTTGTGTTTTATCTTATTCGTCCTTTGTGTTTCATTAACTCACTCAACCCTAACACCGACTATATCCTTAGTATACCCGGGGTTACCTTTACCCCATGTCTATTTATTACATTTTTCAGAGACAAATTATAGGCGTCTAGTATCAAAGCTAATGTTCTTAACTTTTACATGTTAATGGTAGTTGAATAAAACTATCTATGTACATGCTCATTTTGAATTTATTTTTTCCAATTTTGAAAAATAGCAAAAATCCTCTAGGATTGAGTGAGTTAATCGTGTTTTGTTGTTGGTGTTTAGAAAGAGCTTCATGACGGAAGAAAGCCTAAACCCTGACATGCAGCTGTATACAGACTTTCCACATGGATGGAATGGGACAGTCTTGCAAATGAAGCTGTTGAAGATCCGAGAGAAGAACAACCATACGGAACTGAGCTTCCCAGGTTTGAATGGGTAACACTGAACAGAGCACAGGCAAAAATTGGAAGAACAGCTGGAAGCATGAAAAAGTGGGTGCTGGCTGAGACTATCTTGTGTACATGTGGATGCCCAGAGCAGACGATGGAGCACATCCTTAGAGAATGCCAGGACGGGCCATGCTGCTGCCCTGACCATTACCTAAGAGTCTGCTCCCCAGATGCTGTGGAGTGGGTTCGGTGTCGGAGCGGCAACCTATGATGATGATGATGATGATCGTTTTTTGTTGATAAAGGGAAAACCCGAAACGTCGACAGTATCTGTCTTCGCCTAATAAATTGAAGCTTACAATTCAATACTTATCTTTATGTGTGTAACTTAAATTTTTTTTTGAAATATCGGCCAATCTTGGGGTTTAAGGGTCAAGTTTAAATATGACAAGGAACTGTAACTTAAAATAGCTTCTTTTAAGGTACTGGATGTTATCAGAAATTTAGGTCAATGTCATTTTGGAGTTTTTGGTAGCAATGCGTTTGTTTCTGGCACTTTGATGTCAATGTGAATTTGAAGAATGTATTGTTTTCACTTGTAACGTTATATACTTCTCTCTGTTACATCACTATGGCATTCTGTATGATAAAGGTTATATTTATATCAGATTATAGATAGAACGAAGTTGATGTCACTCAGGCCTTTGTTATTTTTTAAATTAATTTTTTTTTGCCATCCAAATTTATGAGTAATTCTCCCTAAACTGTATTAACCAGACTATAAACGTTCAAAGTTACACATAGTTTTGTTTCTTGGTCCGTTAATTTTCCGGATGGTAATGTTAGTGAGTTCTTAGCAAACTCGCAGACCGTACAATGATGTAGCCTTTGTTAACTAAAAGCCTTATACAGTACTCAGCCCCCAAATAATTCGTCAATCCCCGCGCATCCCTTATATGTGACCCATCGTCTCAAAACGGTATTATGTCGGAACGAACCAGATGCTTAAAAGTCGAATTTAATGTTAAACTGGTCAAACATATAGATTGTTGGCATGAGCACCCTGAATGGTATCCATTCTCCTCAATAAAACATATAAACGCAACACAAGTCTGATATTTCTGGCTATAAATTCAATTTTCAACATCTTAACAAACCCGACTTAATACCGTTTTGAGGCGAAGGGTCACATATTTGAATAATTTGAACACGGATGAAGTTTCGCACGATCTAAAAGAACTGGAACATTGTAGAATTCATAAGTTAAGAAATCTTCTTTTATTTAATCTATAACGCGATTGCAAATGTTTGAACCTTCTGATCCTGATTTAAGTAAATATATTTAGAACATTTTAACTCAAGGCGACTTTTTAACACCGTAATACTGGCGTATTCTGGAAAAATCCATATTTAAAAATTTGGCCAGAAAACTCGTTTTTCAAATTTCGATCGATTTAAATGGCTCTCATCTTGGCAAAAAACTCTCAAACTTGGGACGTCAAGAAGTCCCAGGTTTGAGAGTTTTTGCCAAGATGGCAGTCATTTAAATCGATCGAAATTTGAAGGACGAGTTTTCTGGCCAAATTTTTAAATATGAGTTGTTTTTTTTTCAGAGTGCGGCAGAAAAAGTATTTGATGATAATATGTTCTTTGATAAAACATTGATTTCTTGTCCGATGGGGGGAAAAACCCATAGGAAAAAAAAACAAACAAACTCTGCTACTCTTATATATAAAATTCAGAGAATTGAAAAGAATGGAGACATCCTGGGATTTGTTCTGTGACTAGTCAGTGACAGCCTGCGGCTTACCTTAGCATATCTATCTCATACATCTCTCTACTGAATGAAAAATATGTGGAAAAGTGATCCCATTTTTTTTTCTTTTGTTTGAAACAAAATCTCGGTTACGTTATAATGTAATCTGATATTTTGTCGCTGTCGTGAATCAAGATGTCGGAAATTGAATCTATAAACTTAATACGATCAGAAAGAGGAAACTTTTGTTTTCCATGATTAAATAATGTCTACTCGTCTCTTTTCTTAAAAAAAAATAGGTAAAGTAAACCCGAGGCTTGAATTATATTTTGTGGCCTCGATCGAGCTCTATTTTCATCATTTGAATCACTTCGTTATAAGGCAATAGGTCACTGCTAATGGTTGAGTCACCTACATAACATGAGATTGAGAGGTTGATGTCTGGAATCCCATAGGAGATATGGGACTTAGGTGTGCCCCCTCCCCCCCCCCCCCCCCCCACCCCCTCACACCCCCCACACACCATTTCTTTATGATAGTATAAGGAAATGGAGCGGTAAATATCAAAATCGTGTATTAGACGGTAACATCCAAGTTTTGCTGTTTGAGCATTGTAGGCTAAACCCTTTTAACTCTTTCAACTCTAACACCGACTATATCCGTAGTATACCCGAAGATAATTTTACCCCATGCCCATTTATTACATTTTTCTGAGACACATTATAGGCGTAGTATCTAAGTTACTGTTTTTAGTTCTTGCATGTTAATGGTAGTTGAATAAAACTATATATGTACTTGCTCATATTTAATACATTGTTTTCCAATTTTGAAAAGTAGAAAAAATCTCTAGGATTGAGTGAGTTAAAATAGAAATGACTGGGTGGGGATCCTGACCTCCCATTGTGGGCAGGGAGGTACATGCTGTGTCTTTTATCCCCCCATACCCATTTTCCAATTGTTTCCTGTCATTGTCTTGGAATGAGATTACTTAGTTTTGTCCTGATCCTTGCCGGAGTTCCTTGACTGGGAGGGAAGCAGTCGAATATATATTTATTCTTTTGGGAGATTATATTTTTTTCCTTGTAAATCATCTCTCTGTTATGCATTGTATTATGTTTAGTTTGCATATTATATTATATGATTGGTAAACATTTGAGTGTATTCCTCTTAGTTGGGACAAGTGCTTGTGTCTGGATAGGACTTTTAGGTGATCTCAAACTAAGTGCTTTGACTGTGTGCTCTTGGAATCTACAACGGTTCCCTATTTGAACCAATTCCCCTTTGTCTTACCTTTTCTTTTGTGCTTTAATTGTAATTCTAGACCTTTTTACTATCCCGTTTTCTTCCTTTTCACTGGCGCGGATATGACCGTAATGTGTTGCAAGCGCCGTAAAACCATTAAAAAAAAAAAACAACAACAAAAAACAAATAAAAATGATCCTGGGTACCTTGAGGACTTCAGGGAGAAGTTTATTTTAGGATCTCTCGAGTAAATCGGACAAGCCACTACAACTTAATGGCCTTCTGATAAGGCAACGGATCTGGGCTGAAATTTAGGTCAATATTATCATTTTGGAGTTGTCGGTCACCAGCTTATTTGAGTAACTTTTTTATCGGAGTTTTAAGAATGTAATTTCACTTGTCGCAATACCCTCCAACCCCCCCCCCCCCCACCCTTCACCCCAGTTATTTCAAATCATAGCAAGGTCGATATATTAAGCAAATAACACATAGAATATATATATATAATATATATATATATATATATATATATATATATATATATATATATATATATATATATATATATATAATATCACTGTGGTGCGATGTACAGATTAATGAAAATATCCCACTACACTGCGCAGAGCATAGATTTCAACAGACGACAAATGCATCATATGTTTGTATATGATAACGCCATGACAAGGTTACCGAAATCCCTTGTTTTGTGCAGAATTATTGTTAAAGCACTCGACATGACAGGAAATTTGTGACAGGACTTAAATCCGTGCCAATATTGGTATATCCATCATTTCCGGCTTAAACGGAAATTGGCCTTTTTTTTCTTTCTTAAGCATGACTACCAACATCAACATTTTGCATCAGCGTAGTATGGTCACTAGGGTCTTGCAATTTCCAATTGTTTGAAACTTTTTTGTTGTTGTGGTTTTGTGATTGTTGGGTTTATAAAATGATGGGAAGCCTAACCTAGAATAAACCAACGAATGATTTAGTCTACTAATTGAAGTCTACTTCTTGAAGGCTGTGAAAATGGCGGTTAACCCTCTCCTTACACCTGCAGCAAAATCGTCACATTTGTTACGTCTCATAATTAATTTTTAAAATTCTGATATATTTTATACATCATAAACTTTGAAGAACGATCTTAGTTTAATTAATAAGAACATAAAGTTGTTTTGTAGAGAGATTGTTTGAGTTTTAAAAAAATCAATTTTTCTGCTGGGTAAGCCTGCCATTTTGGGAGATACTGAAAATAATCGGTAAGTAGAGAGTTAAAGTATATCGACTAGAAAATTAGGATAGATCCTTTGCCGGTATTGACTCAAACCGTTGAAAAAAAGAAATCTGCATACCAAGGGGCACTAGATGACGCTATATTAACGGCTTGTATTGAATTGTTATTGTTAAGTTATTTAATATAATCCTCGGCGTCACCGGTATTATGAGTAAAGACAGGACATAATCTTGAAGTTTCGATAGTATCTCAAACTGAAAATAGAGGTGTGTATTTTTAGAAATATGAGTAAAGACAGGACACAATCTTGAAGTTTCGATAGTATCTCAAACTAAAAATAGAGGTGTGTATTTTTAGAAATGAAAATAAGTAAAGTAGAGATTATAAGCTTTATAGAATTCCAACAACTCTCAAGAAAATCTAAACAAACTGATAAGAGAAAATTTATGACATTGTCATTGTTAAATACATGAATACAAATCAATGTTTTTGCCAATGAGATCTAAGTATGTACCTGAATGATATTTTGATTTTGAAGAGATGAGCACAGAAACGTAATTTCCTATTCTCAAATTGTAAATAATAACGTGAAGTTGAATGTCAGCTTCAATTTAATTACAAAAACAGATCTGTTTTTGTCATTAAATTGAAGCTTACATTCAACTTCACGTTATTATTTATTTCTTCGAGCTTCGAGCGGCAACATTTACACTACCCAGTATTCTCGAATTGGGTTAGAGTGGCGACAAAAAACCACTAATTCTCGTTTATTAAATATCTTATGATTATGATGTCGTGTTGGGTTTATTCATACACATTTTATAAGGATGAAAGGAAATGTTTTCTTGATGGGCAATCATTTATTTAAAAAAAAAAAAAAAAATCAACTGGTCCAATCCGTCATCTGTTGGACTCTTTCATGATAGATTTTTGACTTTCGACACGGAGATGATATGTGGACTGTTGACAATTGATTATACAAAGATCTGATGAAATCCACTTAGTTGCAATAATTTACAATTGCTTTACAATAAATGTTGCTTTACACTTGTTGATGAATTGTTGACTATTGATAATAACTGATAAAAATTTATTGATTCTCCTTTTCACCTCAACCAATGTCTTACGGCAGTGATTCTTACCCCGTGGTAAAATGGAGAACTCCGACTTTTTTCTTCCATATGTATTGACCAAAAAAAAAAAAAAAAAAAAAAAAAAAAAAAAGACCCCAAAAAACCCAACAAAACACACAAAACAAAACAACCGCCCCCCCCCCCCAAAAAAAAAAAAAAAACAACAAAAAAAATATAAAAAACCAACAAAACAAAACAAGAAAACATCCCCCCCCCCAAAAAAAAACAAACAAAAAAACAAAAAAAAAAAAAACCAAACCAGTAAAAGAAAATGCGACTGTTTAAAATTTGTGGCACTAGGTAATACTCATTAAGGGATACTGGGCAACTTTCATAAAATGTATCGGATATATCGTGAAATGAAAGTCTTTTGGATAAAATTTAGGTTTACCCTTATCCCCCCCCGACTTCTATTTTTTTTTCAGCATAGGTTTGCGGTTGTCTTAATTTATTGGATTTTTGTTGTTGTTGTTGTTGTTGGCTGAAGAAGGGTCTTGAGCCCGAAACGTTCCGTATTTGGTATTTTGTTCTTTTTTGAAGCTGTTATATTCATTTCTGTTTATTACCTATTGTCGAAGCATGCTTGAGAATGGTAAAGTGAAAAAAGAATTACTGGCTTCTTCCATTGGTTTGAGCATGACTTTTCAATTCTATGTATTTTACAGCATCACTGCAGCAGCCTGTTATGGTTTTCACACTACTGTGTTATGACGATCGCCCCAATCAGCAAAGTCCGGTCCGCATTCGTGCACTGTCGCAAACCCGCCGGGTAGCATCGTCACAACACATAGATGCTCTGCCGTCTCAGGTTCTTGCCCATAGCGGGTACATATTGGACAAGTAGAAAGACCCCACCGATGAAGCGCACTTGTATTGCCGTTAGGCAGCTCCTCGACCAAAGCCGATTCCCAGTGTCTCCTCTTACTGGTATCAAAGCCTGGCAACTTCTCACCAAGCTTAGAGTTAGAGCATCACGGCATACGGTGGAGCGCGCTTGAGACCGAAGAGGCTTCTAACTGGAACTTGTGACCTTGCACTCTATATAATAAAGTGACTTAACCTTCTAGTTCGTTTAACTATAGTCATTCTCTTTTGTTTTGCTTTTTTATGTCATCATTTTCATTCTATTAGACATTGAGTTTATTGGCCGAATTCAATTTTTAAAAAAGTATATGTTGTTTTTTTGTTGTTGTTTTTTTTTCATTCGTCACGTAACCGGAATTCTGGCTCGTTAGGTAATTCTATCACCTCCCAGCGATTTTCAATTAGGAATTTTCTATCTCCGTTATGAGTTTTAGTCGTTGTTGAGTTTATTATCAAATGATGGGACGCCTGACCTAGAATACTATACCGCCGATTGATTTAGTCTATTAATAAATGATTCTTGAAGGTTGTGAAAATGGCGGTTAGAGTGTAAATTGACTGAAAAATTAGGATTAATCCTGTGCCGGTATTAACTCAAACCGTTAACAAACTGTTAACTCACTCAACCCTAGAGAATTTTGGTACTTTTCAAAATTGGAAAAAAAAAGATGTATTAAAATGAGCATGTGCATAGATAGTTTTATTTAACTATCATTGACTTGTAAAAACCTAAAAACGTTAGCTTTGATAATACGCATATAATTTGTCTCAGAAAATTGAAATAAATAGGCATGGGGTAAAAGTAACCCGGGTAAACTACGGATATAGTCGATGTTAGGGTTGAGTGAGTTAAAGTGATGCTTTTATGCAATTTCTGTTACTGCCAATGCAATGGAATGATGACATAAACCAACGGTTGATTTAGTCTACGAATCAATACTTCTTGAAGGTTGTGAAAGAGAGGAAGAGAGAGAGAGAGAGAGAGAGAGAGAGAGAGAGAGAGAGAGAGAGAGAGAGAGAGAGAGAGAGAGAGAGAGAGAGTGAATGAGAGAGAGAGAGAAAGAGAGAGAGAGAGAGAGAGAGAGAGAGAGAGAGAGAGAGAGAGAGAGAGAGAGAGAGAGAGAGAGAGAGATAAGTAGGAGTGAAATATCTGTTCAATGTTATAGTTATCATTTAACGTTATAACAAGTGTAACTAAATGACAAATTGCCATATTTATGGACAATAAAGATCTATTGTTATTATTATTATTATTATTATTATTATTATTATTATTATTATTATTATTATTATTATTATTATTATTATTATTATTATTATTATTATTATTATTAAATGCGGTTAAAGTGTATATTGACTGAAAAAAAATTAGGATAAATCCTTCTCCGGTATTAAGCAAGGTTGCCAATTTTCCGTATATTTACGGAATTCAGTATGTTATATAAATAGTTCGAAGATGACGTCACTCATGTATTTGTTATTGTTTTTTTTGCCATCCGCGTTTATGAGTAATGCTCACTGAACTGTATTAACCTGACTATAAACGTTCATGGATACACACAGTTTTGTGTGTTGGTCAGTTATACTTCCGGATGGCAATGTTATGAGCTTCTTAGCCAAGCGCATACTATCTATACTCTCAGTTTATTTTCCAATGACAAACCTGTTAAAAAAAAAGTACATATCTTTTTCCTGGCGTTCAGCACTCGGAAAGGGGTCGGTCTATGTGTTTGTGATCAATAATAATGTGAAATTGAATGTAAGCTTCAATTTACTTACAAAAAAAAAAACAACAGATCAAATGAACGTTTCGGATTTCCCCTTTATCAACAAAACAGGATGAATGAAACACCATAGATGTTGTGACAGATTTTGACAGATGTCGTGTTTCATTCATCCTGTTTTGTTGATAAAGGGCAAACCCGAAACGTTCATTTGATCTGTTTAAAAAAAATTAAATTGAAGCTTTCATTCAATTTCACATTATTATTGATTTCTTCGAGCTTCGAGCGGCAACATTTAACATTATGTGTTTGTGTAAAGGTCAGTAAATTTTTGCGTCCGGAATTGGCAATACTGATTAATTTAAACCATTAGAAACCTGTTAAAGGGATGCTTTGATACAATTTATATGACTGGCAATGCAGTGGAATGATGACATGCCATCAATGCCTGGCAATGCAGTGGAATGATGACATGCCATCAATGCCTGGCAATGCAGTGGAATGATGACATGCCATCAATGCCTGGCAATGCAGTGGAATGATGACATGCCACCAATGCCTGGCAATGCAGTGGAATGATGACAAGCCACCAATGCCTGGCAATGCAGTGGAATGATGACATGCATGCCATCAATGCCTGGCAATGCAATGGATTGATGACATGCCACCAATGCCATCGCACACTAATACACATTTTAAGATATCAGATGTGACCCTTCGCCTCAAAACGGTATTAAGTCGGGATGGTTAAGATGTTGAAAGTTGAATTTATAGTTAAATTTATCAGACTTGTGTTGAGTTTGTGTTTTATTGAGGAAAATGGATACCATATTTTGGTGTGCTAATGCCAACAATTTATATTTTTGATCAGTTTAACATTTAATTCTGCTTTTAAGCAAATGGTTCGTTCCGACATAATACCGTTTTGAGACGATGGGTCACAAATTAAGAAATTAAGGAGCAGCCCCCGGTGTAACATAAAGAACCGATCAAGTGTGTATAAAAGGTGCCAGACAAAGCTAGAAAGAAAAATACAAGAAGAAATACGTGCGGCTATGTGGTCTAGTGGTATGACACTCGCTTTCGGATCGGAAGGTCGTGGGTTCGAGCCTCGCGCTCGGCGCATAGTTGAGTCCTTGGAGAAGGCTCTTTACTCACATTCTCTCACCGTACTCAGGTGTAAAACGAGTACCTGGCCGTTAATAGCGTTGTCTTTGTCCAAACAAAATTTGTAATATCGCCTAACAGGCGTCATGTCCCGTTCTAAATGTTACGTGTTGCTGTTGGCCAGGGACCCCTTGTAAAGCGCTTTGAGCACGTTTAGTGGATATTGCGCTATATAAAAGCTCAAAATAAATACAAGAACAAAAACAATCTATCCCAAAAAATCAGTCGACTTCGACTGTAGATCGAACATCAGACCTGGTTACGTGCACGTCTGACCGGTAAACAGAAGGTCTGAGGTTCGATCCCCGGTCAAGGTCGACTGATATTTTGGGATATGTTTTTTTTCTTGTATATTTTTTTTTCTTGCTTTGTCTGGCACCTTTCATACGCACTTGTTCGGTTCTTTATCATATTTTAAGACTTTGCTGACTTTCTCACTATATATTTTCATTCGTCATAATAACAGGACGACGGGATTGTTTTAGAGAATAGGCGCGATCTATATTTAGGTTTTCGTCCAACTGAGTCATCGATCAGATGATTATTTCTTTGCTGTCCGAACAATAAATTACTTTGACGTTCAACACAATATTACATCCTTAAATTATGTTAGGGAAGGGATATAAACAAAGATTTTAAAAAGTAAGCTTTTTTATAGCGCAATATCCACTAAACGTGCTCAAAGCGCTTTACAATGGGTCCCTGGTCAACAACAGCACTTAACATTTAGGACCGGACATGACGTCTATTAGGCGATATTGCAATTTTTTTGGGGGGCAGAGACAACGCTGGTAACGGCCAGGTACTCATTTTACACCTCAGTACGGTGAGAGAACGTGAGTAAAGAGCCTTTTCCAAGGAGTCAACTTTTCGTCGAACCCAAGACCTTCCGATCCTAAAGTGAGTGTCATACCACAAGACCACATAGCCGCAGAGATGTTCAAATACGATTCTTGGCCTGAATTGAGGAACTTATTGACTTCGAACGAATACTTTGGGCGGCTTTGCGGTCTTGTGGTATGACACTCGCTTTCGGATCATAAGGTCCTGGGTTCGAGCCTCGCTCGGCGCATAGTTGAGTCCTTGGAAAAAGGCTCTTTACTCACATTCCTCATCGTACTCAGGTGTAAAATGAGTGCCTGGCCGTTAACATCGTTTTCCCGGTCGGAAAAATAATTAATAATTGTAATATGTCTCGTTCTACATGTTACGCGTTGCTTTTGGCCAGGAACCCTTTGTAAAGCGCTTTGAACACGTTTAGTGGATATTGAGCTTTATAAAAGCTTTCTTTTTTTTTTTTTTTGTGTGTGTGTGTGTGTGAACTCGATATTTCACCCGCGGGTCAATTTGATTCTCGATATCGGTCCAACAATCCTATCTATATTATTATCCTGTGCAATTCTATCATGTATGAAATATTACGGCTTTGTGCCATTTCATTTGATTGAGAACTCTCACTTCGCTTTAGATAAAAAATGTAGAATTAACTCTCTCACTCCTAGAGATTTTTGCTACTTTTCAAAATGGGGGGAAAATGTATTTAAAATGATCATTTACATAGATGATTTTATTCAACTACCATTAACATGCAAAAACTAAAAACATTAGCTTTGATTCTACACCTATAATTCGTTTCAGAAAAATGTAATGAATAGGTATGAGGTAAAAGTACGGGTAAACTACGGATATAGTCGGTGTCAGGGTTGAGTGAGTTAACGTCGCTGACACTGACGAAAAGTAATATGAATACTTCAATGCAAAGAATTCCACAAAGATAATATATTATATTATTGTATATAATCATATTCATATAATAATAGAGCTTTATGTGGCCCCAAATTCACATAATATAATATCATAGGTCGAGAGCGACACCCACATAATGTACACACACTCACACACACACACTCACACACACACACACACACACACACACCCTTAGCCATACACAAGCATGGACATATCGTTATCCCGCTTACAACGGATTAAAAAACCAAACAAACTCTCTCTTTATATTTCTACAGGCCTCCCTCCTATCCATCCAATTTGAGTCGCTGTGTCTATTTATTGTTCTTGACAAGCATTTCAATTGATGGGGCGCCACGACACTGTGTCCATTTTCCATGATACAAAAATGTGACCCTTCGCCTCAAAACGGTATTAAGTCGGGTTTGTTAAGATGTTGAAAATTGAATTTATAGTCAGAAATATAAGACTTGTGTTGAGTTTATATGATTTATTGAGGAGAATGGATACCATATTTCAGGGTGCGAATGCCAACATTTTATATGCTTGACCAGTTTAACATTAAATTCAACTTTTAAGCATCTGGTTCGTTCCGACATAATACCGTTTTGAGACGATGGGTCACAAATGGGTATCTACTCATCTCCAAGGACCTGGTCGTTTCTATAACCAGATTATTCTTTCTGGGAGTGGTTAGTCAGTCAACCCGAAAGGCCAGCCTGTATCATTTATTAGTCTGGCTTCTCACTCACAGACCTGTTATTAACTCACTCAATCCTATAGATTTTTGCTACTTATCAAAATTGTAACAAATGTATTAAAAATGAGTATGTACATAGGTATTTTTATTCAACTGTCATTAACATGCATAAACTAAAAACATTAGCTTTGATACTGCGCCTTCATTTGATCTCAGAAAAATGAAATAGATAGGCAAGGGGTAAAAGTAACTCGGGTAAACTACTGATATAGTCGGTGTTAGGGTTGAGTGAGTTAAGCATGAATAAGGGCTAACCCACACCGTATTCCGGATAAAGACGTCGGGCACGGACAAAAAACTAAGAATAAAAGAGAAGAGCCGCTAGACCTACCCATATACCAAGCTCG
>NC_088366.1:10631943-10639443 GCF_034508935.2 Berghia stephanieae | reverse complement strand
TTGTCTTCCTTTTTTTCTTGCATGTGTTTGTTGTCTTCTTTTTATTAAAAAAAAAGTTATTAAAAAAAATGTATCCCACTTCTTTCCTGTTTTTCAGAGTCGGGGTTTTATTACAGTATAGATAGTATGCGCTTGGCTAAGTAGCTCATAACATTGCCATCTGGAAGTATAACGGACCAACAAACAAACTCTGTGTAACCATGAACGTTTATAGTCAGGTTAATACAGTTTAGTGAGAACAACTCACAAACGCGGATGGCAAAAACAATAACAAAGGCCTGAGTGACGTCATCTTCGAACTATCTATAAGAGGAAATTGAGTAAACCAACGATCTTTTTACAAATGAAATATACAGGCGATACAGTCTTTCCCTGATTTCAAAGCAAGACGCATTATTCTTAAACCGTTATAGATATTTTCATCTAGTTTTCGCCATCTTCTAAGGAGAAAGTGTAAATGTTGCTGCTCGAAGCTCGGTTGAACCAATGTTTTGTTTATTCATCTTAACTATGCCACTACCACATCATCTCTTTCATCTGTGGTGTTTCAATCATCCTGTTTTGTTGATAAAGGGGAAACCCGAAACGTTCATTTGATCTGTTTTTGTAATTAAATTGAAGCTTACATTCAACTTCACGTTATTATTTATTTCTAAGGAGAAAGTCAGACATGTATTACCTGAGTCGTCAACCCACATTGTATCTTCAAATTTATCAAAATCCACCTGAACGTAAAAGGCATCATTTATCTCTTCTTCTATTTCGGAAAGGCAAAAGTATGACACAAATAAATCTGTTTAACCCTCTCCTCACCACCTACAGCAAAATCGTCACATTTGTTACGACACAAAATACATTTTTCGTATTCAGATTCATTTTATACATCACAAACTTTGAAGAATGATCTTTGTTTAATTAATAAGAACACGAAGTTGCTTTGTAGAGAATTTGTTTGAGTTTAAAATATCAATTTTCCTGCTGGGTAAGCCTGTCAGTTTGGGAACATACTGACAAGGATCGGTAAGGAGAGAGTTAAGTAATGTGAAGGTATGAAACAAAAACGTCATCAAAGGTGGTCAACAACATTTCATAGCCCAGTTTACATTACCTTACATTACCGGGGTTTCTTCTCATAGAGGTTGGATGCGATGGCCTTCCACAATTCTCTGTCTAGCGCCATCTATGACCAGTCCTTCATCCTGTTCTCAGTCATTTCTTTTATATTTCCCAACCAGCTGTTTCCCTGTCTCCCCCTCCCTCTTTTCCCATTAATCTTTCCTTCAAGTATTGACTTCTGGAGACTTTTGGCGTCGTATATGGCCATAATACGCCTACTTTCTTTGCTTTACAGTCACCAGAAGTACTTTCTTTCTTAAAGTCTTTTTCCTTTAATGGTCTGCAAACTCAACTATATAAATCCAATAGCCCAGTTTGCAGACTATTAAAGGAAAAATACTTTTTAAAACAGGATAATCGAAATTTTCTGAGACACTTAATAAGAGACTGATCAAACTCTCGTCGACCTAGCGATTTTTGTCCGAACGGTTGCTGTTCCGAAATAGAAAGAGAAAAATGAGGTCTTTTAATGTTCATGTTGGAGACTTGGAGACGTACCGTAGAGAGGGACCAAAAATAGAGAGGTCTGTCCCCCGAGATGGCCCCAAGAATAGCTGTTGACAGGACCAGGTGGAGATCCCTTGCATCGCCTCAAGTGCCAGCAGGCCCGGAGAGGATTGAGTGAACGTATTTATATCTTTATTGGTTTTTGTTTTGTTGTTGTTGGATGAAGAAGAATGTTTAGCCCGAAACGTTCCGCGTTTGGTATTTTGTTCTTTTTTTTTTTTTTGAAGCTGTTATATTCATGTTTGTTTCCAGTCCACAGCTTCTAGCTAATATTATTAGTATCACTTTTAACGCTACATGCAACACAATACGTCATTACTTTGGGACCCTGGGGCCTTTTACGAACCATCCCGCCCAATATGGATTAGGATTGATCACGAAAAGGGATTCTCTTCTGACATGATTTTAGTTCCTTCGTCATTTCATTCAAGTTACTTTTGCCCCATGGAATTAAGTTACTACTGAATTTGATCATTGCTGAGTTTTAGAAATGCCTATCAATCGTGATAAGTATTTCTAGAGAGAAGGGAAATAACTGGCATTTCTTGGTAATGGTGCGGCGATGTGGTCTTGTTGTATGACACTCGCTTTCGGCGCATAGCTGAGTCCTTGGAAAAGGCTCTTTACTCACAATCTCTCACCATACTCGGGTGTAAAATGAGTGCCTTGCCGTCAACAGAATTGTTGGTAATATCGCCTAAAAGGCGTCATGTCTTGTCCTACATGTTAAGTGTTGCTGTTGGTCAGGGACTTTTTGTGAGCATGTTTAGTGGATATTGCGCCATATAAAAGCTCAATTTTTTATGGTAATATAACCCATCGTCGTAAAAGATAATTTAAAAAGGCAAGCAATACATATTATTATGTATTATGCCTATCCAAAACCCTGATAAACAATACTACCAATGAAATAACTTATTTCCATGAGCACTACTAACAACAACTAACTAGACGGTGCAAAAACCAAATAATGACGTCAAACTGCCAGTCCTTTTGGATTTCAGTGTCAGGCTATAACATAACGATGGCATCGATCGAACTCGGTACCTTCCGGGTACGAAGCAAAGACCATACCGCTGACAGACCTGCCAACTACTACGAAAAAATGGTAAAAATACGAATTTTTGGCTTCAACAATAGAAATAAATAGACATTTTTGATTCATTACAATGTGATAAAAAGAAAACTTTGGTGTCCCAAAGCATCTATTCAGGGTTTAGAAGACATATTTAATACTGATAAATGTAAAATATTAATTTGTAAAGGTAATTATAGTGACTTCTCTCTGAAAACTACGATTTTTTTTTACATTTCAAGTTGGCAGGTCTGCGCTGAGCATTGCTGTATTCATGTCAATCCAAAACCCCGATAAACAATACTACATAACAATCCATCCTCTAAGTCCCACTTGAAACGACTCCCTAAATGTTTTACTGTGTTTATTGATCCCCAAATCCTTCCTTCCTATCACCAATCCACCCAAATAACAACTTCACCGGAAATTACGATCGCAACATAGTTCCTACTTACTTCCGTATGGGCTTATTCTTGATTTGTTTCATAATAATAACAAAATCAAATCATGTCGAAAGGAAATGTGTCAAATTACTGCCTGGTCCGCACGCGAAGGGTATAAATCATAATATATAAACAAAACAGCCGTGGGTAATAACTGACAACAATGTCTTGGTGTTGTCTGAAAGCGTGTGTGGCTTTGTGGAATGGTTGGATGTGGTGGTGGTGGTGGTGGTGGTGGTGGTGGTGGTGGTGGTGGTGGTGGTGGTGATGGTGGTGGTGGTGGTGGTGGTGGTGGTGGTGATGGTGGTGGTGGTGGTTGTGATGGTGGTGGTGGTGGTTGTGATGGTGGTGATGATGGTTGTGATGGTGGTGGTGGTGGTGGTGGTGATGGTGGTGGTGATGGTGGTGGTGGTGGTGATGATGATGATGATGATGTCGTCGTCTAAAAGCATATGACTTAGTGGGTTTGTTGTTGTATTTGGTGGTGGTGGTGGTCGTGGTGATGATGATGATGATGATGATGATGATGACGATGATGATGATGATGATGATGATGATGATGATGATGATGATGATGATGATGATGATGATGATGATGGTGGTGGTGGTGGTGGTGGTGGTGATGGTGGTGGTGATGATGATGATGATGGTGATGATGGTGATGGTGATGATGATGATGATGATGATGATGATGATGTCGTCGTCTAAAAGCATATGACTTAGTGGGTTTGTTGTTGTATTTGGTGGTGGTGGTGGTGGTGGTGGTGGTGGTGGTGATGATGATGATGATGATGATGATGATGATGATGATGATGATGATGATGATGATGATGATGATGATGATGATGATGATGCCGTCGTCGTCTAAAATCATGTGACTTAGTGGGTTTGTTGGATTTGATGGTGGTGGTGGTGGATGATGATAAGGAGGAGGAGGAGGAGGAGGAGGAGGAGGAGGAGGAGGAGGAGGAGGAGGAGGAGGAGGAGAGGGAGGAGGAGGAGGAGGTTATGGTGCTGGTGCTGGTTGTTTGTTCTTATTGAGACTTATTTGAAGTCAATATTCTGTTCAAGATGTGAATTGCCAGACCTAAAGTGATTTTGTGGAGCATTATCGTCGTTATTTTACTGTATATTTCCCCATCACGCGTATGGACCGTTTTATACCAGCAATTTTCTCAATTGCTTCTCTCCTATAACCGTTTAACTTTCTCCTTATCGGCTATTTTCAGAGGAAAAAATGATTACAATAAATTAAAACAATAAATGCAAACTATAAATAATATGAAGTTGACGTCACTCGGGTCTTTATTATTGTTTTTTTTTTTGCCATCCGCGTTTATGAGTAAGTCTCACTGAAATGTATTAACCAAACTATAAACGTTTAAGGTTACACGTAGGTTTGTTTGTCGGTCCGGGTGGCAATGTTGTGAGCTTTTTAGCCTAGCGCATACTATCTATAGATTGTTCAGTAAGACCAGCTTTATAAAACAACATTATGGTTTTATCTTGAAGTTTTTTTTAGTTTTTTTCTTCTTGTATGGCGCAATATCCACTAAACGTGCCCAAAGCGCTTTACAATGGGTCCCTAGCCAACAGCAACAATTAACATTTAGAAAGAGACATCACGCCTGTCAGTTACAGTTTTATTTTCGGACAGAGACAACGCTGTTGACGGCCAGGTATTCATATTACACCTTTGTATGGTGAGAGAAAAATGAGTAAAGAGTCTTTACCAAGGACTCAACTAAGCGTCGAGGCCACACAACGAGGCGGGTAGTCGAATTCGGTACCTTTTGGGTACGTAAGAAGCAAAGACCGTTCCGCTGAGCCAGACCCTCTAGCAAAAGTCCATAACTAGTATTTGGTAGTAGTGTGAACGTGCTTAGTTGGTAAAAATGTGAGCCTAGGTCTTGTGGTGGTGGTGGTAGTAGTAGTAGTAGTAGTAGTAGTAGTAGTAGTAGTAGTAGTAGTAGTAGTAGTAGTAGTAGTAGTAGTAGTAGTAGTAGTAGTAGTAGTGGTGGTGGTGGTAGTAGTAGTAGTAGTAGTAGTAGCAGTAGCAGTAGCAGCAGCAGCAGCAGCAGCAGCAGTAGTAGTAGTAGTAGTAGTAGTACTAGTATCGTTCGGCTACGCTTCTATGTTCAAGGTATCAATCCAGGTTCGGAAGTCATCATCACATTTGTTGATGGTTTCAAATCCCCCTTCCAGTTTTGTCTCTGGGCAATCTAGTACGAGGTGGTTTGCATCTTGTGGTGCTTGGTTGCACTTTGGGCATGTTGGTGATTCTTGGAGCCCCCATTTGTGCATGTTGGCAGCTGTTTTTGTATGTTTTGACCGTAGTCTATTTGCAGCTACCCAGTATTTTCTTGGTTGATCCTTTAGACCTGGGGTCTTGTGGTAAGACACGCGCTTTCGGATCGGAAGGTCCTGAGTTCGAGCCTCGTTCGGCGCCTAGTTGAGTCCTTGGAAAAGGTTCTTTACTCACACTGTCTCACCGTACTCTGGTGTAAAACGAGTACATGGCCGTTGTCAACGTTGTCTCTGTCCGAAAAATAAATTTAATATCGCCTAACAGGCGTCATCATGTCCCGTCCTGCATGTTTAATGTTGCTGTTGGCCAGGGACCCCTGTAAAGCGCTTTGAGCACGTTCAGTAGATATTGCGCTAGATAAAAGTTCATTTTAAGCTCTTTTTTACACCATATTTTTTGTTATAGGTGCACCATGCGCTTAGTAGGGACAATGTAGAACTTGTTTTTAGGTGGACTAAGTAGATGCGATGGCATTATCAAACTAACATAAGGATTTTACAAGGAAGGGGAGATAAGACGATTTACAATAATATTTGAGTTATTTCACCTGAAGGAATGTAAAATACTCCTAGAAATGGTTGGGAGAGTATTTGGGTGCATAATATATATATATATATATATATATATATATATATATATATATATATATATATATATATATATACATACATACATACTACCATTAGGATAGGACGCTAGTTTAGCGCACAGTACTTTCCGCCAGATCTAACAGACCTAGCTACCCATTTACTGCTAGGTGGACAGAGGGTCTGAAAAAAATCTCGACTGCACCCGGGGTCGATCTCGGTCCCATTGCGTATGAAGCGAGTGCTCTACCAAGTGAGCTATCGGGACCCCCTATTTCATCAGTGTGCTCAAATATCGTTTCTGGACGCACGACTTTCACCTCAAATTTTTGTCAAACTGATTTCTCAAAAAGGAAAATGATTACTGTGTAAGGATGAGAAACATCAACCAAGAAAATATCTCTCTCTATGATGTAACCGAGGTGCACTTATTTCCAGGTCTGATAACCCAATTCCTTATGGGCTCATTGTAATGTAAAAAAAAAAAGTAACGCAAAATGTTGTCCGTTACAACAATGTTAAACTAGGCCCATAAGTGGGTTCGGATGCCAGACCTGTTTATATGTACACGTCGCCCTTGCTGCTCAACTTACAATATTATAAAGTGGCGCCGCCGTCATTGACAGGTGAAACATGAATCATGTTTATAGTGTTAAAGGTCAAGGGATTGAATCATATATTGTATTCCCCCGACTCATCGTGGTAAATTAAAAAACGAAACAAAAATAATCCGACTTCCTCGCCATGTTTGATTGGGTTTTACAGACTGTCAGTAGGACATATTATTTTGTTCAGAGAAAAGATATTTGTTTTGTAAGTTGATAAAAAAATTAAAAAATAAAATAAAGGGGGGGGGGGGGGCTAAAATGTTGTTTTCTAACTATAGATTATCTGTCAGTTGTTCCGTGAGTCGAAAAAAAGTGTATGGAAGGTAGGGTTTATGCGATTATGAACAGAGCAATAAATATTGGTGGTGGTGGCGGTTGGGAATAGGGTGGGGGGAAAAGGTTTGGGGATAGGGGGTAGGCATATGTATATACAATATATGCCTTGAGCAAGTCCCCTCGCCTTAGCTCAATTTACGGCGCTGCACTGCGGTTAACTTAAATAAAAGGTCATATCCGAATTATAAAAAAAGAATCAACAAAGAATTTGTCAAAAATTTGCAAAACGAGTAGATTTTGCGATTGCAATGCAAACAAGAAAATTTTCCCTAATTTCGCGGCCGCATTGCGTCCGCAAGCTGTGCAAAAAAACAAAAACAAAACAAAAACAAATAAACAAACAAACCGCGGGGCCAGGGTAATATAGATCATCCCCATTCAAGGCTAAACATAGACCGATAACGAGCCTCTTGCCCCTGGCCTGTCTAATGCAAACCTTCCCAGTCCCTTCATGTATTTGTATTTTGTTATTTAAAAAAACAAACTTTTACGGGTCTCTTAAACTCTCTTATTCTCGCCT
>NC_088366.1:10624443-10629443 GCF_034508935.2 Berghia stephanieae | reverse complement strand
AAGCGAGTGTCCTACCACTAGACCACATAGCCGCATTACATTATTGTTGCTATTGCCATCATCATCATTCAATTTTTAGCTTTGTGTCAATACTTACTAGACGTCTATGTTATTATTTATCTCCATCTCAATGAAACAGCAAATCTCTCTTCCCTCCTCCCCCCCCCCCCTCCCTCTCTCTCTCCTCTCCTCTCTCTCTCTCTCTCTCTCTCTCTCTCTCTCTCTCTGTGTGTGTGTGTGTGTGTGTGTGTGTGTGTGTGTGCCGTCTACAAAGAAATCGTACAATGAGAATGATCACGTGATTGTTAAGTGATATTATGTGATGCGTTGCGTAATGCGATGCGTGGGACGTTTAATCTGCAAAACCTTTCTTGTGAACCAAAGCATAAAACCATAATAGTGCGGCTATGTGGTCTAGTGGTATGACACTCGTTTTCGGATCGGAAGGTCCTGGGTTCGAGCCTCGCTCGACGCATAGTTGAGTCCTTGGAAAAGACTCTTTACTCACATTCTCTCACCGTACTCAGGTGTAAAATGAGTACCTGGCCGTTACCAGCGTTGTCTTTGTCCGAAAAATTGTAATATCGCCTAACAGGCGTCATGTCTCGTCCTACATGTTAAATATTGCTGTTGACCAGGTACCCCTTGTAAAGCGCTTTGAGCACGTTAAGTGGATATTGCTCTATATAAAAGCTAAAAAAAATAAAAATAACATAAGACTCATAATATAGCAATATTGATTTAATGCGTTAGATTAAAATACTCCCCTCACCCGTTCTGCCGACAGGCCCACGTACCAACTCATAAAATTGTGTGTAACGTTTTGTTAGTTTATAGATTGATCGAAGTTGACGTCACTCAGGTCTTTGTTATTGTTTTTTGCCATCCATGTTTATGAATTATTTTCATTAAACTGTAATAACCACACTAAAAACGTTTAAGGTTACACATAGTTTGTGTGTTGGTCCGTTACATTTCCGGATGGCAATGTTTTGAGTTTTTTAGCTAAGCGCACAGCATTTATAGCCGACAAATAGGACCCGACCAGTTACTTACATCTAACCACGAATAAGACGAAAACACAAAAGCGATAGACCAGGCTTTTCTTTTTTGAGTATTAAAAAAAAAAAATAGAGCTTTTATATAGCGCAATATCCAATAAACGTGCTCAAAGCGCTTTACAAAGAGTCCCTGACCAACAGCAGAACTTAACATGTAGAACGAGACGTGACGCCTGTTAGGCGATATTACATTTTATTTCGACAGAGACAACGCTGTTCACGGCCAGTTACTCATTTTACACCTGAGTACAGTGAGAGAATGAGAGTAAAGAGCCTTTTCCAAGGACTCAACTATGCGCCGAGCGAGGCTCGAACCCAGGACCTTCCGATCCGAAAACGAGTGTCATACCACTAGACCACATAGCCGAGTATCAAGGCAGAAACACTACTACCGTGCTGGCTCCTGGGTTCAAAACCCGTGAATCCACAGTCGTCTGCTGGCGATTGCGAGCTGATTGGCACAAGAAAAAGCAATAAACAGATACACACTAGTCTACCTGCTTTTTATCAACTTGACAACGGGTGTCAATACTGCCCATTTGTAGCGATGAAGTCAGGCAGTGGTTGTCGTGTAGAGGCGCTTCCGTTCGTTAGAGTTGCAGTGGAGTCATTGTCTACTGATAGTATAGATAGTTCGAAGATGACGTCATTTAGGTCTTTGTTATTGTTTTTTTTTTTGCCATCCGCGTTTATGAGTAATGCTCACTGAACTGTATTAACCCCACTATAAACGTTCATGGATACACAAAGTTTTGTGTGTTGGTCCGTTTTACTTCCGGATGGCAATGTTATGAGCTTCTAAGCCAAGCGCATACTTTCTATAAGAAGTCACTGAGTGGAGCCCAAGGAACAAATGATCTGATTGGTTGTTTTCATGAAAACATGCCTTTACAGAGAGAACGTCAACATAGCATTCATTGCGCATTCGTCTCTCTTATCAACTGAGAAAATATATCGTTTGGTTAATTAGATATCACTTTTAAAATGTTATTATATACACCCTTTTATAAAATACAAATATAACCAATAAACTTATTTTGATGAAAAGTTCACAGTGATGCACCAGTAAAATCGTTTCTCAGCGATCTTTTAGTCTGAGTCTTCCTTTTTACTGGCGCTGATATGACCTGAATGTGTAGCAAAACCCTTAAAAACATAAAACATAATATTTGGTTAGGATATGAGTTAAGGAATGAGTTTAGTAAGGCTTTTCAGTCCGACGCCAGATCTCTCTATGCCACTCTCTTCTGTGACCAAATTATCCCAGTTCGCTGTGCGAAAATGCGACCATTTAAAAATAGGTCTTGAGGATAGGTACGCGTCAAAAGGAGCAGATCAAAGTAAAAGATTAGGAACTCGAAGATGTAGACACTTTCTGCTATCTCGGAAGTATAATTGACAAGGACGGAGGCACGGAAGCAGAGGTGAAAGCACGAATAGGAAAGGCACAGGCTGCATTCACATCTTTGAACAGAGTTTGGAGAACTAAAGATATCTCCCTTCGACTAAAGCTAAGACTTTTCGACTCAAACGTGAAGTCTGTCCTACTGTATGGATGTGAAACGTGGAACGCATCACAGGCATGTATAAGGAGGGTACAGATTTTCGTAAACAGGTGCATGCGTAAGCTACTCAGAATAAAATGGATGGATAGAATAAAAAATGAAGAAGTATGGAAAAGAACACAACAGAAACCAGTGGGAGAGGAAATAGGAAAATGACGATTGAGGTGGATTGGACACACGCTTAGAAAGAACGACTCCACTATAACAAAGAAAGTATTGGACTGGAACACTCAGGGCAGAAGATCAAGGGGAAGGCCACGAGGAACATGGAGAAGAATTAAAGAAGCTGATATACAGAGAAGTGGTAAGACCTGGAATGAGATAAAAAAGTTAGCTCAGGATAGAGAAGGATGGAAACTGTTTGTCTGTGGCCTATACCCTGACCCAGGGTGAAAAAGGCAATGATGATGATGATGATGATGATGAAATACCGGTACTTAGACAACAAAGGCGTGAATGCGCTATTTAATTTGATTGTCTCCTGATTAGCCCCAATAACTGGAATTGCTATCTGAATGACACTATCATTTCCCTCGTTGTCTGAGAGGCCCGGTTGTTTTCATTTGATTATGATCCCTTTTTTTTTTATCAGGCCATAAATTCTTATTACAGTCTCGTAAATTAACATCACCGTCACTGGCGACCCGACCCTTCCGTTATTGCCTTTTACAATAAGCAATGTTGCTGTATTTGACTATAAATAGAATTTCATAAACGGAGAACCACGGTCCTTTGTCCGAAAAAGCACTAGATTTCTTCAAGAAATTATATTTTAACTATAATTTTATAATTAAAAAACAAAAGACAAAACAAAACAAAACAAAATATTAAAATAAAAAACAAAACAAAACAAAAGGGGGCAGCGTGACTCAGCGGTACGGTCTTTGCTTCCTACCCGAAGGGTACCGAGTTCGATCACCCGCTGCTGCGCTGTGTGGTCTTGAGCAAGTCACCTCGCCCTAGCTCAAATTGCGGCGCTGCACTGCGGCTGACGCCTGGGTTATTCCAGTCTTCCCTTGGAATAAACCCTAGAGACAAATTTCCCCTATTGGATGAATAAAGGGAATTTTATTATTTATTTATTTATTTATATATTTATAATTTGACTGCTAGTCTGTATTTCTTACGAATAATAAGCATTGCACTGTGTCCCGGTAGGTCCCGGGAATGTCCCGGGAAGGTTCCGGGTTCGAGTCCCGCTTCAGGAACTCTCGTTTATGAGTAATTCTCACTCACTTCACTGTATTAACCAGACTATAAAAGTTCATGGTTGCACATAGTTTTGTGTGTTGGTCCGTTATAACTTCCGGATGGCAATGTTGTGAGTTTCTTAGCCAAGCGCATACTATCTATAAAGCATATTTTAATAATAATAATAATAATAATAATAATAATAATAATAATAATAATAATAATATAATAATAAAATAATAATAATAATAATAATACAACATTTATACAGCGCTCACTCTCGTGTAAAACACAAGCTCTGGGCACTTTACAATACAAATCATCAATTTTAAGTGAAAAAAAAAAAAAAAATAATAATAATAATTCATATGCCTTTTCTTTTTACAAAGAGAATGTTTTCTTTTTTGTAACATTGTGTAACACATCGAATACTTAAAAAAAAAAAATCAAGATATAATTATAATGTCAAGATTGATACGATGTTGCCTGCATTATCAGGTGATTAGCGTCATGATACAAATTGATCATTTGCGTGTCAGTAATATTTTATCTCTATTCTCTTGATCAATACAGACCGTCGATTTTTCCAGTATTTTTAATGTCAAAATGCCTTAACAACATTTCATATGATTTATGGGGTTTGCCTGTAATTAGATTATTTCATTTTTTATATTGTCTTGAAAATAAACAAGAATACGGTCCTCATTATATTTTTAAAAATTCATTTCGGACCCTCTGTTTGGAACGCCTTTCCACAGAGCATATTTCGTGAAAAAGAATCTTTCTCTATTTTTAAACGTTTGGTTAAAACATATTATGTTTCGATTTTAGGAGATGATGTGAGAAGCAAGATGGGTGTCTGGTTTGTGTTGTGTGTTGTGTGTGTGTGTGTGTGTGTGTGTGTGCTTGTGTGTGTATGTGTGTGTGTGTGTACTTGTGTGTGTAAATGAGTATGTTTTAGCTAAGTAATTTGTAATTTAAGCGCTTAGAGTCTGGTGTCTCGGAGTTATAACGCTTTATAAGTTTTCAGCATTATTATTATTATTATTATTATTATTATTATTATTATATTATTATTATTATTATTATTATTATTATTATTATTATTAATTATTATTATTATTATTCTATTATTAATTATTATTCTTATTATTATTATTCTTATTATATTATTATTATTATT
>NC_088366.1:10601943-10619443 GCF_034508935.2 Berghia stephanieae | reverse complement strand
ATAATAATAATAATAATAATAATAATAATAATAATAATAATAATAATAATAATAATAATAATAATAATAATAATAATAATAATAATAATAATAATAATAATAATAATGATGATGATGATGACAACAATGAATGAGCCCATAACAATTTGGGTTATCAGACCTGCAAGTAAGTATCCGTCGCTCGAGGCATATAGACGACCCCTCTATGAATGATTAAGCAACCCTTCCACTTCGATGCATGTCTGTGTTTCAGAGCGTGCCGACTAGTCGTAAATTTTTTTTTCGGTTGCAGAAATTATTCATTAAGTATGTAATCCAAATTCCGTTTGTTTCACCTGTTTGGGGTCAAGTAATTTTTAACAGTCTGGATGGCTGGCTGAGCCGAAAGCTTTCTGATTCAAAATATATATTTTTTTTTTTATCATTCTGGTTTGAAAAATTTCCGATTCGGAATTCTTTGACATCCGAAGTAATAATTAGATAGTGTGCGCTTTGCTAAGAAGCTCACAACTCATGGACATCGGAAGTACATGTTAGGGACGAACACAGAAAACGATGTGTAACCGTAAACGCTTATAGTCTAGTTAATACAGTTTAATGAGAATAACTCATAAACGTGGATGGCAAAAAAAAAAAAAAATGATGATGATGATGATGATGATGATGATGATGATGATGATGATGATGATGATGATGATGATAGGGTAGTAGTGGTGGCAGTGGTTGTATAGGTGGTACTAATAATGATGTTGATGTTAGCATCGCGTGATATATACATCTCTGAATATCTATTCATTTCAATGAGTTGAATTGAACTGGATTAAATATTGATGAATTAATGCATATTATAATTGAGCCTAACAATTCAGAGAAAGAAAATCACAAATTCTGTTTTACTTCATGTTGTATTATATTAGTGAAATCGAACTATGTCGTGTATGAATAGTAGGAGTAGGAGCACCTGTAAGTTCTGTTGACCGGTCATTGGGTTCAAGCATGGTTTAAACAGTGGTGGGTTCCAAATGATTGGCTGGGTCTGGACCAAGGGAACGGTGACCTCTTTGCTTGAAATAATGACATTATACCAAATTATAATCGGTTTAATAATGAAGGTAATGATGACATGATGTTTTATGATGACGACGACTGTGATGAGGATGAAGATGATGATGAATGATGATGAATGATGATGATGATGATGAGGATGAGGATGATGATGATGATGATGATGATGATGATGATGATGATGATGATGATGATGATGATGATGATGATGATGATGACAACAATGAATGAGCCCATAACAATTTGGGTTATCAGACCTGCAAGTAAGTATCCGTCGCTCGAGGCATATAGACGACCCCTCTATGAATGATTAAGCAACCCTTCCACTTCGATGCATGTCTGTGTTTCAGAGCGTGCCGACTAGTCGTAAATTTTTTTTTCGGTTGCAGAAATTATTCATTAAGTATGTAATCCAAATTCCGTTTGTTTCACCTGTTTGGGGTCAAGTAATTTTTAACAGTCTGGATGGCTGGCTGAGCCGAAAGCTTTCTGATTCAAAATATATATATTTTTTTTATCATTCTGGTTTGAAAAATTTCCGATTCGGAATTCTTTGACATCCGAAGTAATAATTAGATAGTGTGCGCTTTGCTAAGAAGCTCACAACTCATGGACATCGGAAGTACATGTTAGGGACGAACACAGAAAACGATGTGTAACCGTAAACGCTTATAGTCTAGTTAATACAGTTTAATGAGAATAACTCATAAACGTGGATGGCAAAAAAAAAAAATAAAAAATGATGATGATGATGATGATGATGATGATGATGATGATGATGATGATGATGAGGGATGATGATGATGATAGGGTAGTAGTGGTGGTAGTGGTTGTATAGGTGGTACTAATAATGATGTTGATGTTAGCATCGCGTGATATATACATCTCTGAATATCTATTCATTTCAATGAGTTGAATTGAACTGGATTAAATATTGATGAATTAATGGCATATTATAATTGAGCCTAACAATTCAGAGAAAGAAAATCACAAATTCTGTTCTTACTTCATGTTGTATTATATTAGATGAAATCGAACTATGTCGTGTATGAATAGTAGGAGTAGGAGCACCTGTAAGGTTCTGTTGACCGGTCATTGGGTTCAAGCACTGGTTTAAACAGTGGTGGGTTCCAAATTGATTTGGCCTGGGTCTGGACCCAAGGGGAACGGTGACCTCTTTGCTTGAAATAATGACCATTATACCAAATTATAATCGGTTTAATAATGAAGGTAATGATGACCATGATGTTTTATGATGACGACGACTGTGATGAGGATGAAGATGATGATGATGATGATGATGATGATGAGGATGAGGATGAGGATGAGGATGAAGATGATGATGATGATGATGAGGATGAGGATGAGGATGAAGATGATGATGATGATGATGATGATGATGATGATGATGATGATGATGATGATGATGATGATGATGATGATGACGATGATGTAAAATTAACGACGATGATGATGGATGTCGAAGAGAAATGTTTTTTGTCATTGTCCGTGCTCCTTGGCTTATTTTTCAATGTTAGTGACCGTTGACTTATTTATATATATCTTATTTTTTTTCTTTCTTGAAAAATTAATTTGATTGACTCGAATACTGGGTGGAGATTCTGACCTCCCATAGCGGGGAGGGGGGTCTATACTGTGTCTTCTATCCTCCTATGTCTGTTTTCCAACATGCTTTCTGTCTTGTCTTGTAATAGATTACTTGGTTTTGTCCTGGCCCAGGCCTGAGTCCTGGCTGGGAGGGAAAAGTCAAATGCATAGTTATTGTTTTGAGAGATGATATTTTTTTCCTTGTAAATCATCTCTCTGTTATGTATTGTTATATTTATTTTTAATGTATAACGTAAGAATCTGAGTGTATTCCTCTTTGTTGGATTTTGTGCTTGTGTCCGGATGAGACTTATAGGTGATCTCAAGCTAAGTACATTGGTGGTATGCTCTTGGAATCTACATCTGATCCCTATTGTTCCCAGTTCCCCTTTGTCTTACGTTCTCTTGGGTGCTTTAATTGTAATTCTAGAACTTTTTACGATCCCATTTTCTTCCTTTTTACTGGCGCTGATATGACCTAAATGTGTTGCAGCGCCGGAAAACCCTTAAAAAAAACAAACCAAAAAAACCCCCCAAAAAACATTGACTCGAATTGCTACAAATGTACAAAAAAATACATCTGTCTTTTATTGATAGGACATTATATAACTCATTGAATTGTCAAAGATGTAGATAAGTATATTGATGTAAAAATCATAATATTGTGTTACGGAAGACATCTCTATAGATAGTATGCGCTTGGCTAAGAAACTCATAACATTGCCATCCGGAAGTAGTATAACGAAGCAACACATAAAACTGTGTGTATCCATGAACGTTTATAGTCAGGTTAATACAGTTCAGTGAGCATTACTCATAAACGCGGATGGCAAAAAACAATAACAAAGACATGAGTGACGTCATCTTCGAACTACTATACAAATCCATGAGGGGGACACATTAAAAACAAACAAACAGGCAACCAATCATCAAGGCTTCCTGTTGTATGTGGGTGCAGCAGTTGGACTGAGATTATGACAAAAGTGAATCTCTCTCTCTCTCTCTCTCTCTCTCTCTCTCTCTCTCTCTCTCTCTCTCTCTCTCCCTCTCCCTCTCCCTCTCTCTCTCTCTCTCTCTCTCTCTCTCTCTCTCTCTGTTTATTATACTTTAAAATTTTTTTGTTCGTTTGTTGTTTGTTGTTGCTATTTTTTTTTTTAATGTGAGAGTTTAGCTGGAGGTTTTAAAAGTTAAAAGCTTGTCAAACACTTGTGGGCATGGATTTGTGTGTGTGTGTGTGTGTGTGTGTGTGTGTGTGTGTGTATATGTGTGTGTGCGCGCGCGTGGGTGTTGATACCACTCAAGATATGAATCCATTAGCAAGATAAGCATTGGCCCACGGAAGTAACAGAGCAACTATTATTTCTTATTTCCTTCGTTTCTAAATAAATAAGAGATTTAAAAATTATTTTTCTTTTTAATTTTAGACATTGCAGAAGAGATGGAAAAGGGACTGGCAGCCTTTGGGTTGTCGACGTTTCGAGAAGGTCAAGAAATAAGTATCTCAAGAATTTTACAGGGTGAGTGAGACTCAGTTGTTATTTCTTTGTATGTTGTCAAGACGGTTGTCTCTGTGGCTCCCCCCCCCCCCTCCCTATGTTATTACCTTCGTCAAATCCAGCTTCTGTTCATCTTATTTCTGCTCTTTAGTAGGATCCAATAGTCTGATGTCACGTCCACCCAGCAACGAGTAGCTTGGTTCTAAACAAGGAAAATCTGTACTTTTTATTATTCATGATGGCTAGAGCTTTTTACATGTCATGTGATCAGAATTTATAAAAGTCAAAACATGATCAGAGTTATAATGTTTTTCTCCTCTGGATTCACTTTCATGCTCGTTGGAGAAATATTTCATATTTCACATCGCCATTGTTCTGATAGTTTAGAACCAGTTATTATGTTACTATGCGTCATTACGAGGGAAGTGACGTCACGACTGTTGAAGCCTCTTTCAGAAATTCATGAGCATTTTGTATAAATTAAAACATTGAAAATGAAAGTTTGGTACCAAGCTAAATAATTTTCAGGAAAATTATGTTCTGTTTGATAATAATGCTCAATTCTTTATCGTATTGGTTTCAGGTCAGTCTACCTTGGTAGTTTTAGCCACGGGCGGAGGGAAAAGCCTGTGCTACCAGCTCCCGGCATTCCTCTATGGACAACACCTCAAGGCCATGACATTGGTCGTCTCCCCATTAGTTTCGCTTATGGAGGATCAGGTACTTTCACTGCTGCTAAACTGCAGTGCTCTAGAAAATGCAATATTTAAAAATTTGGCCAGAAAACTCGTCCTTCAAATATCGGTCGATTTAAATGACCCTCATCTTGGCAAAAACTCTCAAACCTGGGACTTTGGGGAAGTCCCAGGTTTGAGAGTTTTTGCCAAGATGAGGGTCATTTAAATCGACTGATATTTGAAGGACGAGTTTTCTGGCCAAATTTTTAAATTTGGGTTTTTTTCCAGAGTACGGCAGTATAGTCGTTCATGATGCTGTATATTAGCATAGTTGTCTCTTTCTCTTCCCTCACTTTTGCCACCACTGAATCACCATACCTAGCGTCACATCTTTCCTATACAGCCCCTCCCCACCCTTCTCCTCTTTTTGAACTGAGGCATTGGAAGCACTGCCATCATCGTCTTCGTCGTCGTCGTCATCATCGTCGTCATCATCATCATCATTATCATCATCATCATCATCATCATCATCATCATCTGTAAGAGAGTAAGCCTATGCAAAAGGTTATCTAAGAAATTTGGTGCAAAACTGTCAATTATATATATCAGCAAATGGGTTTAGTGAGTACATAGTGCAGGCATATCAGTTAAGCTTGGTCAGTGCATGACACGTGTGGGCAGTTTTATGTCCAAGCTATTTGAGACGCATGACACGTGTGCGCAGTTTTATGTCCAGGTTACTTGAGACCGTTTGTGTCAAAGTTACTGGACAGGTTATCATGTTGAGTACTATTTAATCAATCATTCTTAAATTGGTTTAGGGGTGTTGAAACAGGTGAAAGGGGCATTTATCAAAATAATGTTATATCATAAAAGGCGGGGTTTAACATCAATATGTAGGAATTGACGTTTCAGGTTTGATTATGATTTGGTCTTACTCTTAGGGGTTGGATTATAGACTGACAGGGAACTGTCAATAACTGCAAGGGGGCGTGGAAACAATGGAACTGTGGGTAAAATTTTGATAGGGATAAAAGAGGATGTTTCGAGGAAAACGGGATGATTATTCTGATTCTACCTTTTGATTGAGGATTCAACTTGACCATGAGCTGCACACTTTAAACCTTTTGTGCTCACCATCATTTATTTGCTTTTACGAACTTAGAAATATTCCACGTATATTGAAAATGGTTACTTAGGCAAACTGACTTTACATGTGGACTGATTTTACGGATTTGGAATTTATGAAACTGATTGAATTATGACCATGCTATTGATTTGGATTTGGAATTTATCATGATTTGGATTTTGAATTTATCACAAACAAATAAAACTGTAAGAAATGAAACTTGGAATCTGGACTTTTATTTGAATGTCTTGATATTGTGCATTCAATTATCATCACCGGCCCTTGAACTCTTTCGTCATTATTAACATCTACAACACAACGCAAAGGATAATACTACCATCTATCAAAAACACCACTATACGATCATAAGCCATTACATATGTGTGCAACTACCCCACATTATGTATCTAATTTGGTGCCGTGACCAGGATTCTTATATATGTTATTTGGTGGCGTGATACCAGGATGTAAAGATGTTATTATTCCGAACCATGGATACACAAGAAATGTATATTGTTGCAGTGTTAACATCTATTGAAGTTTTTGTGAGACTCGAATTTTGAAGTGAAAAATTGTGAACAGATAGGAAAATAGTTTTATTTGGGAAAGAAAATGAATATCAATTTTGAAGGTGAAGTAGTGGAATTATTTTGTATTGAAATATGAAAAAAAAAATATTGAAATTATAGATGATTCCTAAAATTCTGACAAAAGACGATATTTAAAAAAAAAATAAATATACTAAATAATATTTAAATTAAGAGTCACAGATAGAAAAGGAAATTTTAAAAAAATATAGATATATAGGGCAATATTTATATTCAAAAAGTGAAAACAATATATTATAGAACGGCAAAATAATAATAATAATAATAAAAATAATAATAATAATAATAATAATAATAATAATAATAATAATAATAATAATAATAATAATAATAATAATAATAATAATAATAATAATAATAATAATAATAATAATAATAATGCATTGATGCTATACGTATTTTATTTAATTAAAAAGAAGAGAGGGAGAGATGAAAATAAAAATTGCAGAATTTAAATGAATATTTTAGTGCGTTTTATTTTCAAAATAAATGAAAATGCGTTTACTTACAAGCAAGCGTTTCGGAATAAATCTTCGAATATTAATTTGTACCGTTAATGGCAATGTTTTGTTAATATCAGTAACAAAGATGTGTCGATTTTTATTTCAATTTTTGTATGTTACTGTTGGAATTACATAAACAGTTGGTCCATTATTTAATGTTGTTACGTTTTATTTTCTGTCAAAATGACTCAAGAAGACGATGGCAATAACAACACGTCAATTAGAAGTTTTGATAATTGAAAAATGTCTTATGGTATTTATTGTTATATTACAACATCATTGATTATATTTTTCTCCCGTCGGTAGGGATGAATTGGTAGGTTGATCTTGACTCTTTGAGATTCATGGGTTCATGACAAAGAGCAAAGTTTTATACTGTATCTGTTTGTTTTCTTGGTAATAAATGTGTGGTTAACGCAGCCAAGTAATCGACAACAGAGCTAATTATATATTTGTAATGAGAAATGGCGTTATAATAGATTACATGAGACATTTTGATTTTATCACTGAAAATTAAGTTGAGTCACTATGAGTCAATCGTTGTTTTGTTTTGTTTTGAAACGCGTTTCATCGTGATTTTTAAAAGGAGACATATTCTCATAATAACGGAATAACGACTTTTGGTTTAAAGTCGGAGAATTAAAAGCAGATAATACAAAAAAATGACGGAGTATCAATTATTATGAAAGACTGATGTCTTTTAATTGGAGTTAAAATGTTATTACGGAAGAATAACAAAATATTGAAAATGCATTATCATGTCAAGTGAGCTGATAACATTTGTGACACAAGTGGTTAACTTGTTAAGAATCAGCGAATTATAAGTAACCCATATGGTAAAATGCTGTAAATGCATATTGGGTAAATAAGCGCAGTGATGTAAGACGCGGTAATTAAAGTGCACACGATTTAAATTACGAGACGCAGGAATGAGGCGTTCGGGAATATTTTATTTTGCGTTTGATTAAAGCGCATTGTTTAACATTATGAAATGATACAGAAGGCGGATAATTTTTATAAATACGATGCGCGTGGTTAAAGCGCACACAATTATCAATGCTATATTAAGAGGCGCGAGATAACGTCGCAATGAGTTATATGAATATTTTTATAAGCCGAGAGCAAAGGTGCGAGACATTGAATTTTTATTGAGCAGAGTGTATATTGTTACTGCGAATATTTTGATTATCATCTTTTTTCTCTATCAATTTGCTGTTGTAATTGTAATCAATATTTACTGCGTGGTTTGAATTTAACATTTATATCATAAAGTGTGTAACTGAGTTGAAGAAGAAGTTATGTTCAATTGTCAAATCTTAAGTGTGTAATCAATCGGCAATCAGTTGAAATGGTAGGAAGTGCTACGATAACATAAACAAAATCATATTTCATTAAATTAGGGATTTTCTAAGGGGAATAATTCGAGTTAATCAAAGGCAGAAGTAGTGTTTGCACTAAAACATGATACAGTCATCACGAAAGAGGACACTTGCAACCATCAGTCATAACGGGAACGCTGATGACAACGACAGAGGCAACTCAAACACAACCACAACATAGGTCGGGAAATGTCCTAATCCCTTTGGTCTATCCACGAATACCTTGAAATGGAGTAAGCATCTCGACAAAACACTACGTCATTGATACGTCCAGAATCAACACAATCTACAGACTACAAACTACACAGCAACCTCAATTACATCGTACCTTTCAACTTATACAAACTTGACAGAATTCATAAAATAATATCTGTATCAACACAGATTTCTTCCATGAACCTTTTTATATTTACATTCTTTATTGAACAATTGGATTACTTGTATTTACTTCTACAACAACAATACCCAACGATGTACGATGTCAATAATTACATAAACGTTCAAGATACGATTGTTTTTACAAAATGATGTCCAATTGTGAACAATACTACTTCCTTCATATACAGTGGTGAGCGTATTCAAATTTAAACTTATGTCAATATACAAGTGTGCAGCACCCATATCTACAACTTATAAACATTGAATATTATAATAAAGCCTGTCTTAGTATCATTGTAAAAGATAAAGGCTATATATGTATATAAGACAATGCAGGAAAAAGTATCGCAAAACGCCACATGAGCGATTTCCTTGGATTCATTATCGTATGATATTCAACAACCTGCGTTCAAATAACGAAAATATTGTTGACCTTATTCGACCCTACTACATAGTCTACTAGACTACGTTATTGTTACATCCTTTACCTGGTGTGTGGACTCACATCACCCACCGGAACTCTGCAAGATTACATCATCTACCTGGTGATTGGACTCACGTCACCCACCGGTACTCTACAGATTACATCATCTACCTGGTGTGTACTCACATGCCACCTCATCAAAACTCGATCAACAAACACAGACAATTACAACACACGACCTCTGTCGACTACTACACACGAACTCTTTGTCAACACATGGCTGAGTTCACAACTTTCTTTTGACTTGCTGGATAAGTCAAACTTCATTTAAATTCAAGATCTCGCACACAGTTAATCTTGAATTTTTACAATTTCATCTACAATGAGATTCAACGTATTCACAAGACAACCACAAATGTCTACGAGGAGAATCGACCCAGATGCCGGAGATGAATGGATTACAGCGACGTCACAAGACCAAGAAACAACCCAACAGGTTAAGCATACGTTTGCTACCTGTAGAGTCTTTTTTCGTCCCAAATTCAAAAGACTCGAACAAATACAACACACTAATTGCAAAAGTTGGTCACTTTAGTAACAGCCCACAATCACATACTATGTTAGATTTTACTTATTTAGTTATTTACACTGTACTAAATATGAATAAGTCGGACAGACTAATGACTGATTATTTACAAACACTAAATATGTGATGTGAACAAGCCGGACAGACTATTGTTTGATTATTTATTCAACGCTAAATATTTGAATGTGAAGACATTATTGTGATAATTCTAAGACATTTACAGAGGAAAAAGTTTTTAATTAATTAACAATAAATAAAGTGAATTTATGACACTTGGGCTATGCAGTGACCACAACACACATAACAATGCAACACGTAGACTTGATGCAAACACCTCAACTCTTATAGTTGATATATTTTTTTCATTACATGACAACTCATTCTAAATGGAAACAATGACTAATTAACAATTACTGACCATTTTACAAGATGACCATTCTCGAAACGAACGGATTACTAAGAAATGTGACCTCTGATGGATGACCACAAAGAACAATTTGATTTCAATGTAGTTGTAAACTACACCGTCGTGACTTAAAAAGCTTAAAAACTGAAACATCAACAATGAACAATGAATGATAATAACTTCAACTTGAATTTTAAAAGGATGATAATGTTATTATTATGATTTATTTTTAAATATTTTTTTATTACTAATTGAAATATAATTCTTCGTATTTGAATCTAGATGTCTATGAAATATTATTTGTACCACATATTATAAGTTGGAATTAATGTAATAATGTTGTTTCAATGGAATCATACAATATAAGGGAATATACAAGGTATTGGTTTTGAGATGACAGTAAATGAGTAGACATACATGGAAGCTGAGATTATCACCCATGTCGTATAGAGTTGAATTTGAGATTGAATAAGATAACGTGAGTATATCACAAATGGAAATTGAACCATCCTTTTTCACGCAATAATATGTATGTGTGATGGGATATGACGAGAATTAAACACTTTTATTGCTATGAAGATGGAATTTAAGGTGAAAAGATACTTTTTCTTTGAATTTTTAAATAAATGATATCTTACTGTCGATGTTGTAATACTTTAAAAAAGTTTAATCGATAAATATAAATGTTTTAATCAATTTTGGTGTTGGTAAATCTAAATTTTAATCTCTTTTTGATAGATTTGATGTTGTAATTTGAAAGAAAAAAGAATCTATAATCGATATATATCTATTTAGATGTTGTAATCAAATTTGATGTTTGTGAATTTAATACTTTAAAACCTATAATCGATATATATCTATCTAGATGTTGTAATCAAAATTGATGTTTGTGAATTTAATACTTTAAAACCTATAATCGATATATATGAATGTTGTAATCAACTTTGGTGTTTTTGAATTTAAAGTTTAAAGTTGTTAAATGTTTAACTGGTATAAGTATTTGTCATTTTAAAAAATATAGACTATTTCTTACATTTGTTTATTGCATTTTAGTTCGACATTAGATATATATTTAATCTCTTACTGTTATTTTTTTAATTGAAATTGTTTTAAGTCAATTTAAATTCTAAGAAAGGGGCGTATGTAAGAGAGTAAGCCTATGCAAAAGGTTATCTAAGAAATTTGGTGCAAAACTGTCAATTATATATATCAGCAAATGGGTTTAGTGAGTACATAGTGCAGGCATATCAGTTAAGCTTGGTCAGTGCATGACACGTGTGGGCAGTTTTATGTCCAAGCTATTTGAGACGCATGACACGTGTGCGCAGTTTTATGTCCAGGTTACTTGAGACCGTTTGTGTCAAAGTTACTGGACAGGTTATCATGTTGAGTACTATTTAATCAATCATTCTTAAATTGGTTTAGGGGTGTTGAAACAGGTGAAAGGGGCATTTATCAAAATAATGTTATATCATAAAAGGCGGGGTTTAACATCAATATGTAGGAATTGACGTTTCAGGTTTGATTATGATTTGGTCTTACTCTTAGGGGTTGGATTATAGACTGACAGGGAACTGTCAATAACTGCAAGGGGGCGTGGAAACAATGGAACTGTGGGTAAAATTTTGATAGGGATAAAAGAGGATGTTTCGAGGAAAACGGGATGATTATTCTGATTCTACCTTTTGATTGAGGATTCAACTTGACCATGAGCTGCACACTTTAAACCTTTTGTGCTCACCATCATTTATTTGCTTTTACGAACTTAGAAATATTCCACGTATATTGAAAATGGTTACTTAGGCAAACTGACTTTACATGTGGACTGATTTTACGGATTTGGAATTTATGAAACTGATTGAATTATGACCATGCTATTTGATTTGGATTTGGAATTTATCATGATTTGGATTTTGAATTTATCACAAACAAATAAAACTGTAAGAAATGAAACTTGGAATCTGGACTTTTATTTGAATGTCTTGATATTGTGCATTCAATTATCATCACCGGCCCTTGAACTCTTTCGTCATTATTAACATCTACAACACAACGCAAAGGATAATACTACCATCTATCAAAAACACCACTATACGATCACAAGCCATTACATATGTGTGCAACTACCCCACACATCATCATCATCATCATCATCATCATCAACATCCTCCTCTTTGTCGTCATCGCCGTCCTCATCATTATCATCCTCCTCCTCCTCATCCTCATCTTCATCATCATCATCATCATCATCGTTTATTTAAGATGAATATCTTCCTCTGTTTCCCTTTTGCAAATGACTCATTTGATTTAGATTTCTTGAGGCTTTTGCCATAAGCATAAAGAATTAGTCTTCGTGTATTTCCGTGAAACTGAGCATACACACAAATATTCTAAAGGCTATGTGCTCTTGTGGTATGACACTCGCTTTCATATCGGAAGGTCCTGAGATAGTTGAGTCCTTGGGAAAAGGCTCTTTACTCACATTCTCTCAGCGTACTCACATGTAAAATGAGTACCTGTCCGTTAACAGCGGGAAAAAAATATAATATCATCTAACAGGCGTCGTGTCTCATTCTACTTGTTACGTGTTGCTGTTGGTCACGGACCCCTTGTACAGCGCTTTGAGGTACGTTTAGTGGATATTGCGCTATATAGGGAATGAGATTAGCGGAAGAGTAGCGTCCCTTGATTGGACGTCACCGGCGGAAAGTTATTTGTAAACAAACCAACTACAGGCCAAGGGTTCCAAATACAACATTTATTATTCCTATTTCTGTACAAAAATGCATATCATAATCAACGTAGATCTTTTCTTTAGTCTTCTCCATTATAAAATGTTAACAAAATATGATGTAGACTACAAATTAAAAATAAAAGATGTTGATAGATAATACAATACGATGAGACAGTCTTCCTAAACTTACTGAATTTTTTTGGCGTTTTACAAAAAAAAAAAAAAAAAACAAAAAAAAAAAAAAAAAATGAATTCTCTCCTTACCGACCATTTTCTGGATTTTTATACCCATCATACCCGTACCCCTACTCGTCATACCCATCCATCATACGTTGTTTTTTTTTAACAACTCAAAAGGAGTACGTACATCGATGCTATACATACTTTTGTTTAGTAAAGCAAGCTGTGCCGCATAGAAAGGAGTTCTTATAACTAAACCAAAAATATGTCTTCAAATTTTGTGATGGACAAAATTTAGTGAGAAATATGTTGGTTGTATCGTAACGAATGTGACGATTTTCCTGTAGTTGGTAAGGAGAGGGTTAAAGATGCTATCCTACTTATCTATGTCAGGTGACTGGCTTACCACCCGGAGTCAATAGTCATTGGGAGGTGTCTGTACTCTGGAATGTCGAAAGCACAACGGGACAGCGTGTTGGCCGCCATTAAAGATGGCGACGTGCACTTCCTGTTGGTCTCACCGGAAGTCTCATAATTTTAGGCCGTCGTATCGGAATGTCCTGGGATAGTTGAGTCCTTGGAAAAAGCTCTTTACTCACATTCTCTCACCGTAATCAAATGTAAAATGAGTACCTGGTCGTTAACATCGAAAAAAAAAATATCATCTAACACGCGTCGTGTCACGTCTCGTTCTACATCTTACGTGTTGCTATTGGTCACGGACCCTTTATAAAGCGCTTTGGGGACGCTCAGTGAATATTGCGCTATATAAAAGCTCTTTTTATAAAAAAGATTCTATCCTACTTATCTATCTCAGGTGACTGGCTTACCACCCGGAGTCAAAGGAAGGTGTCTGCACTCCGGAATGACGAAGGCACAACAGGACAGCGTGTTGGCCGCCATTAAAGATGGCGACGTGCACTTCCTGCTGGTCTCACCGGAAGCCGTCGTGGCGGGGGGCGGGACGTCGAGCAACAAGAATACCAAGAGCACGAGCTGCCTCCCGCCCCCGAGTGGAATGCCTCCGATCGCCTTTGCCTGTATTGACGAGGCCCACTGCTTGTCCGAATGGTCTCACAATTTCAGGCCGTCGTATTTAAGAGTCTGTAAGGTAAGGGTAATAATAATAATAATAATAATAATAATAATAATAATAATAATAATAATAAGAATAAGAATAAGAATAATAATAATAATAATAATAATAATAATAACTTCAAAACCAAATTGACGTTCTCTCTGTAAGGTGACGTCCAATCAAGGGACGCTACTCTTCCGCTAATCTCATTCCCTATAGCGCAATGTCCACTAAACGTACTCAAAGCGCTTTATAAGGGGGTCCCTGGACAACAGCCACATTTAACATGTAGAACGGGACGTGACGCCTGTTTGTCGGACAGATGCAACGCTGTTAACGGCCAGGTACTCATTTTACACCTGAATACGGTGAGAGGATGTGAGTACTTACTTATCCAAACCAGCGACCACCTGAGCTCTAGCCCTTCGGTCTTGTGCCATGTCTTGTAGAAGTTAGACGTCTTTTGTAGTTGTTCCAGGTGACTATAAAGTAGAGGATGTGAGTAAAGAGTCTTTCCCAAGGACTCAATATTTATGCGCCGAGTGAAGCTTGATCCCATGACCTCCCGATCCGAAAGCGAGTGTCATACCACAAGACCACATAGCCGTCTTCTTCTTCTTCTTCTTCTTCGTTCCCGTCACGTCACATGGTCAGTCCGGTCTGGTGAATGAAGCCCACAGTGGTACTGAGGTCGTCCTCACTGCCGTACAGCTTCTTTGAGTATGGGGTTGGGTCAGGCCAGAAGTTCCTTCTCAACTGGTTGTACCTTGGACATTCCATTAGGACATGATGTCCATTTTCATTTTCAAGTCCGCAGTCACATTGTCCAGAGGCACCTGCTCGGACATCCTCCACATATGTTCCTTTAACTGGTTGTGTCCAGTTCTCAGTCTGAAGATGATGACCTGTTCCTTTCTGTCGAGCACCTTGATTGGGTCATTCATGTTGTATTCTGGGTGCTTCTCTCTCCATCTCTGAGACTGGATAAATTTGGCCATTTTGTTAATTTCTCCTGTTGAGTACGTTGGGGAGGGTTGCTGCATGCGACAGCCTGCCTTTGCCAGTTGGTCAGCGATCTGATTTCCAAGTACCCACAGTGTCCTGGAATCCACTGCAGTACAATGTTGGTAAACTTGCTTAGCTTCATGAGGTCTTCCACCAAGGCGTCTATATCATCCGCAAAGGATCATTATATCCTCCAGAATTTTCTTAGCATCTGTTAAAATCACTATGTGTCTTGGTTTTTCATTTTCTGAGAGGATTTGCTTAACAGCTTCATGGATTGCATCTGCCTCTGACTTGTAGATTGAAGTGCGAGTACCAGTCGGTTTGCTGATCTCCTTTTGTTGACCATTTGTGTACTCGATGTGCATTCCCAGGCCCCCGCACGTGTGTTCTTTATTGCATGAACCATCGGTATGGATTCTTGTCCATTTTTTTTCAGGGTAGTTTTGATCTATGCACTTCTGTACAGACTTCTTAATTTCTTCGCCGTGTTTTTGTTTTGTTGAAATGTCACCAACGGAAGTCTTGATTTTCAAGTGATTTTTGCCTTTTCCAAATTAGTACTCTGATATTTGCTTTGCATTTTTGGATCATTATTTCGTCAAGTTCGTGATCTTTTTCAATTTGCTGGGCTCTTTCAATAAAGTGTGATCTTTTCAGCCGTCTAGTTTTCTTTTGTTGCGCTCTAGCGTGAAGAGGCTGATCTGTCATTGCTTTCACGTCTGTGTATTGTTTCAAAATTTTTGATTCCCTTCTTTCTGATAGAGATGTAAGTCCTGTTATGGTTTCCATTGCATGTATCGGTGTCGATTTCATTCCTCCACTTATTATCCTCATGTTGCTGTTTTGCACAGTTTTTCCATTTGAGTTTTGGATCAGTTTCCCCATGCAGATATCCCGTATTCTAGCGCTGGTCTCACAACATAGCCGTCTATAACCCTTCAATTGTCCTCTAGTTTGAGACCAAATAGATGACCCATTTCTTGTCCCTTTTGAGGATATTTTAAGTTAAGGATACGCCCTCTCTCTCTCTCACTCTCTCTCTCTCCCTCTCTCTCTCTCTCTCTCTCTCCCTCTCGTTCTCTCTCTCTCCCTCTCGCGCTCTCTCTCTCCCCCTCTCGCTCTCTCTCTCCCCCTCTCGCTCTCTCTCCCCCCCCCTCTCTCTCTCTCTCTCTCCCTCTCTCTCTCCCTCTTTATCTCTTTCTCTCTCTTTAGTTTAATGTCTCTCCAATCACTCACCCCGTGCGCTTACATAAGAGACAACAGTTTATAATATTCTAATTTTCTTTTTTTGTTTGTTTTAGTCGTAGATGTGTTTAGGATAGCAAATAATAGAGTAAAAATATAATTCGACGAAGGTCCTGAGTGTTGGAGAGGCTCCTTTTGTTTTTCTCGACCAAATCAAATAGGCTTCAATAGTCGTGACGTCACCTCCCTCTTAGTAACGCAATTTAACTTAGTAGCTTGTTCTGAACTATCGGAACAATGGCGGACGCCCTTATGAAATACTTCTCTGACGAGCATAAAAGATTATCCAGAGGAGAAAAAACATTATAAATCTGATCATATTTTGACTTTTATACATTCTGACGACATACATGATGAAAAACGTCTAGCCAGCCTGAAGAATAAAAAGTACCGACTTTCTTTGTTTAGAACCAAGCTACTCGTTGCTGGGCGGACGTGACATCAGACTATTGCATCATATTTTGTCATGCCGTACGCAGCGGCTTTAATTTTCTCTATCTTCCAATGTTTAGAACACAACACTTATTGATTTAGTGTTTCCTGGGTGTCTTGTAATAATGTAATCAAATTATAGTTTTGCAAAAGTCGTATAGGATTGTTTGTCTGTTATTGTAAACCGACACAATATGTTGCGTGAACATGAAAAGGAAGTAAAGTACTTTTTAAAAGTAAAATGGAAGAAAATGAGATAGTAAACACACACATACACACACAAACAGACACAGACATAAACACCCTCTTTGCAACTACAAACCACCATAATAATCTCGCCAACAAAACATCACAGGAAATACGAAACAATACACACTCATAAACAGCAATAACGGTTACACTTCCCGTAGAATGCCGTAGCGGCATGAAACAGTTCTGTAGAATTTAACCTTAGTTCGATTTTAGAATATATATATATATATATATATATATATATATATATATATATATATATATATATATATATATATATATATATATATATCTATCTATCTATCTATCTAT
>NC_088366.1:10564443-10596943 GCF_034508935.2 Berghia stephanieae | reverse complement strand
AATGGCTGGAATTGGACGTCCGTCGGGCAAGACGAGTTGCCACAGTGTAAAACAAAATTATCAATGTAAGGGCTGCACTGCCGTACTCTGAAAAAACCCTCATTTAAAAATTTGGCCAGAAAAATCGTCCTTCAAATATCGATCGATTTAAATGATCCTCGTCTTGGCAAAAAAAAACCCTCTCAAACCTGCGACTTCGTAGGTTTGAGGGTTTTTTCTCTCCAAGATGGGGGTCATTGAAATCGATCGATATTTGAAGGACGAGTTTTTCTGGCCAAATTTTTAAATAAGATTTTTTTTTCCAGAGACGGTAGTGTAACTGCAGACACCTTATTCAAACGCATTGGGGGAGTGGGTGGGGGGGGGGGGAAGAAGAGAGAGAGAGAGAGAGAGAGAGAGAGAGAGAGAGAGAGAGAGAGAGAGAGAGAGAGAGAGAGAGAGAGAGAGAGAGAGAGAGAATACGATGTCGTTAAGATGATATTACACCCTTGTAAACATTCACAAACTTTGCGACCGTTGGATGGTAAGAGGTTAGGGAAAGGATATAAGTAGACTGATTTATCATCAGCTAGGCTTTTTAATCTTTGGCCACACTGCTTTGCCAGTTCTATTGCGTTTGATAAAATGTATTTTGATTCTCATGCTCATTAAAAAAAAAGAAAAGAAAGGGATATAACTAATATTTTTTTAACGTTTACAGAGATATATGAGGCTGGCTGAGAGAACTCGGGAAGATGCGACAAGCTTTGATTCGAGATATGAGCCAAAATCGAAGATAAAGTGTTTCCCATAGCAACACATCTTATTCAGAAAAAAATTCATAACTTGGGTTCTAATAGACATAGAAAGAAAATTTAAATTGGAAAATGATCAGAAAGATGTGGCTACACCACTGCACACACAACTCAATTTACGAAATTTGCGTATCTCTCCAGGTTTTCTCAAACAGCCACACATATCTAATATTTTCCCATATTTATTTGGCTATCGAGAATTAGCTCACGTAACTTCAAGATGAAATAATATATTTTAAAACTAAATCTACTATCTTTGGGTTCATGCTGACCAAAATCAAACGTAGCCACAAAGCCTATGCCACAGGCCTCATTATGGTGTGGCTATGTGGTCTTGTGGTATGACACTCGCTTTCGGATCGGAAGGTCCTGGGTTCGAGCCTCGCGCTCGGCGCATAGTTGAGTCCTTCGAAAAGACTCTTTACTCACATTCTCTCACCGTGCTCGGGTGTAAAATGAGTACCTGGCCATTTGCAGCGTTATCTTTGTCTGAAAAATTATAATGTCGCCTAACATGTTAAATGTTACTGTTGACCCATTGTAAAGCGCTTTGAGCAAATTTAGTGGATATTGCGCTATATAAAGCTGAGTTTTTATTATTATTATTTTTTTTAATTATCTGACAAAAACAGGGTCAATAACTTTACGGGTCATATTGCACAAAACAACAAGGGTGTGCTCCATGGTCTGCTCTGGGCATCCACATGTACACGAGCTAGTCTCAGCCAGCCCCCACTTTTTCATGCTCCCAGTTCTCCCAAGTTTTGCCCGTGGTCTGCTCAGTGTTGCCCATTGACCTCCCATAGTGGGCAGGGAGGTACATACAGTGTCTTCTATCCCTGTATATCTGTTTTCCAACTTGCATTCTGTCTTTGTCTTGGAATGAGATTACTTGGGTTTTTTCCTGGCCCTGACCGGAGTCCTCACTGGGAGGGAAACAGTCAAGTGCATAGTTATTGTTTTGGGAGATGGTATTTTTTTCATTGTAAATCATCTCTCTGTTATGTATTATTATATTTGTTATTTTGAATTTATGATGTAAGCTTTTGAGTGTATTCCTCTTAGAGGGGACCTTGCTTGTGTCCAGATGAGACTTATTGGTGATCTCAAACTAAGTACATTTATGGTATGCTCTTGGAATCTACATCTGTTCCCTATTTGTTCCCAGTTCCCCTTTGTCTTTCTTTTTCTTGGATGCTTTAATTGTAATTCTAGAACTTTTTACTATCCATTTTCTTCCTTTTTACTGGCGCTGATATAACCTAAATGTGTTGTAATCGCCGTAAAACCCTTAAAAACAAAATAAAAACAAGTGTTGCCCATTCATTCCTGGGGAGCTCAGTTCAGTAGGACAGTTCTTCTCTAGGATCTTCAACGGCTTCATGTGGAAAGTCTGTATACAGCTGCATGTCAGGGTTGATGCTTTCTTCCGTCATAAAGCTCTTTCTCGACTTCACACCATCGAATGCTGCTGGTGTGATGAGTTTCTGTTTTATACGCTATGATATAAATAATGATGTGAAATTGAATGTAAGTGTAAGCTTTAATTTAATATACGAAAACAGTTAAAAATGGACGTTTCAGATTTCCTCTTTATCAACAAACAGGATGAATGAAACACTACAGACAAATGAGATAATGTGTTTGTAAACAACGCCATTACATATTATCTCATTTGTCTGTAGTGTTTCATTCATCCTGTTTGTTGATAAAGAGGAAACCCGAAACGTCCATTTTAACGGTTTTCGTATATTAAATTGAAGCTTACATTCAATTTCACATTGTTGTTTATTTCTTCAAGCTTTGAGCAGCAACATTTACATACCCTATGATATGGAAACTTTAAGATTTCCAGTGCAAAACGACTCAATACATGGCGGCTTGTACTAACTACCCTCGTTGACGTTTTATAGATTGATATAATTGAATTATTCATATACCGGGAGCGAGAAAAAAAAGCAAAATTTGTAACCGCCGGCCCATAACTAAAGCAAGTCTGAAATTTCACCATAGTCAAACCAATTTATCGAAATTGATGTACATAAAATTCAGAGAAATTAGTGAGAAAAACAAAACAAAACAAGAGCTTTTATATAGCGCAATTTTCCACTAAAAGTGCCCAAAGCGCTTTACAAAGGGTCCCTGACCAACAGCAACGCGTAACAGCTAGAACGAGACATGCCGCCTGTTAGGCGATATTCCAATTTTTTCACCAGAGACTACGCTGTTGACGGCCAGTTACTCATTTTACACCTGAGTACGGTGAGAGAATGTGAATAAAGAGCCTTCTCGAAGGACTCAACTATGCGCCGAGCGAGGCTCGAACCCAGGACCTTCTGATCCGAAAGCGAGTGACATACCACAAGACCACATAGCCGTGCAAACATATTTATTTGACGACTGTTTTAATAGATACACCTCAAATTTGCCTTATCGAAGATTTTGACAAAATTCTGTTTTTTTGTTTAAAAATTTTTATTTTTTGTCAGGTTCTAAGATATCGTTACGGCATCCAATGCTTCCTGGGCCTGACGGCAACAGCCACGCCCTCGACTTGCCGTGACGTATGCAGACATCTGTCTATAACAGACGCCACGCAAGCCACAGTGAGAGGAGGCGTCATTCCTGACAACTTGGTCCTGTCCGTGTCCAGAGATGACGATAAGGATGAGGTAAGTTGTTTTTTCTATAGATGAAACATTAGGAATGCATTTCGGTATTGTCTAAAAGATGAGACCATGACGTAACTACAGGACTGAGGTAAGTTGATTTTTCTATAGGTAACAAGGAATGAAGTGATTAGGAAAGTGCCAGAAGACAAGAGAGAATATAAAATTTCGCGGCGGCGATGGGGGCTGGAACCCGCGACCTTACTGGTACGACAACTCCGCCTGGCCGGGGAGAGCGTGACTCTACCATATGAGCTATTCACCTCTCAAAAAAAAAGTGGTTTCAAACTCTATGCTCTATCTCGAGCCGCTCTACCCGATTTCTTGAGGTCACGGGTTCACCACACAACCACCGCGAATTTAGTCGGCCAGCATTTAAGCTTAATAGCCAATATTCTCAACACAAACGTGTAACATAGAAACGATTGAGACATTGAGTATACTCCAGTATTTGGGGTGAATTTTTAAATCTGAAAGTGAGTGGATCAGGCATAAGTATGTTGGGTATAGCGGCTCGAGGTAGACATAGAGTTTGACTCCACTTTTTTTTTTGGACTGGTGGATTGCTCATACGGTAGAAAATTATAAGATATTTTGTCGCTACCTATGGCATTCTTTACACTGTAGAACATTTGACATTTTGGTGCTGTCTCTAGGGGTGGGCTTAATTTCATTGTCTATAGCATTCGATGCACTGTCATACATTAAGAGGGCGTTTTGGTGCTATCTCAATGGACGGGTTCAGTTGAACTTTCTATGGTCAAAAAATTGTAAGATGTTTTTTACTACCGGACTCCAGTGATGTGCTAAATCGGACATCCTATGGCTTTAATTACACTGTAGAACATTAATGACATTTTGGTGCTGTCTCTAGGGGATGAGCTTAATTTCATTGTCTATAGCATTCGATGCACTGTCAAACATTAAGAGGGCATTTTGGTGCTATCCCTCTCCCACGAAATGCTAAATTTAATTCCCTGTTATCCATTGCAATATGGAACGTCATGTTGGTACTTGTTCATCCTGAGGGGTGATGGTTAATGGGGCGGCTATGTTGTCGTGTGGTATGACACTTGCTATCGGATCGGAACCTATGCACTCTGTACTCACAGTCTCTTACCGTACTCAGGTGTAAAATGAGTACCTGGCCGTCAACAGCGTTGTCTCTGTCGGAAAAAAATGTAATATTATCGCCTAACAGGCATCATGTCTCGTTCTTTATGTTAGGTGTTGCTGTTGGTTGCCCAGGGACTCTTTGTAGAGCGCTTTTAGCACGTTTAGTGGATATTGCACTATATAGAAGCTCAATGTTTTTTTTTACTCAATGAAATCTATTTTTGATTCACATTCTATTGGGGGACTGTGTTTTGGATTGCGTCCCTTAGTTGTGCTCAACACGGTGAACACAATAATACAATATCTCTAAGGGCGTGATGATTTCTAAGAATGAACAAAACTCATGCTACACAACTCACTCACTCAATCCTCTCCGGGCCTGCTGGCACTTGAGGCGATGCAAGGGATCTCCACCTGGTCCTGTCAGCAGCTATTCTTGGGACCATTTCGAGGGACAGACCTCTTAACATATAGAACGAGACATGACGTCTGTTAGGTATTATATTACAATTTTCTCGGACAGAGACAACGCTGTTAATGACCAGGTACTCGTTTTACACCTGAGTACGCTGAGAGAATGAGTAAAGAGTCTTTTCCAAGGACTCAACTAACTATACGCCGAGCGAGGCTCGAACACCTGGACCTTCCGATCCGAAAGCGAGTCTCATACCACTAGACCACATAGCCGCACAAATAGGATTCAGTAGTCGTAACGTCACTTCCTTCCTAATGACGCATGGTTACTTAGTAACACTGGCTCTAAACTATCGGAACAATGGCTGACGCCCGTATGAAATATTTCTCCGGCGAGCATAAAAGCGTTTCCAGAGGAAAAAAAACCACATAAATTTGATCATGTTCTGAATTTTACACAGAAGAATAAAAAGTAATGATTTTCTTTGTTTAGAACCAAGATGGCCACCGTTGCCAAGCGCGTGATATCAGACTACTGAATCGTATTAAATATGCCCATCTTATCCATATAACTAGTTCTTATTGGAAACTAGTCAATCGTCTTTTTCATTCGAAACTGATCAGACTGTCTGTCTGTCCATGGGTCTATTAGGTACGCCAATTCTAAAGGGAAATAATCTCAACACTTTTCTTTTTAGTCTTAGATTAGTCTGTGCGGCTATGTGGCCTAGTGGTATGACACTCGGTGTCGGATCGGAAGGTCCTGGGTTCGAGCCTCGCGCTCGGCGCATAGTCGAGTCCTTGGAAAAGGCTCTTTACTCACATTCTCTCAACGTACTCAGGTGTAAAATGCGTACCTGGCCGTTAACAGCGTCGTCTTTGTCTGAAAAATTGTGATATCGCCAAACAGGCTTCATGTCCCGTCCTACATGTTAAATGTTGCTGTTGACCAGGGACCCCTTGTAAAGCGCTTTGAGCACATATAGTGGATATTGCGCTATATAAAGCTCAATTTAGATTTACTGTTGGACAAGTTAGGGATCTCATCTTAAAATACTGACTGAAAGAGTGATAATGGAGAGGCTTCGGATAAGAACAGATACAGACAATGGACGTTTCGGGTACAAAACCCTTCGTCAGCACTACAATAAACAAATGAACGTGGAAAGCAAATTAAATAAAATGAAGTATAACTTGTGTCGTGTAAACTCGATATGAGTTATACTCGCATTTTAATTATTTTCCACATTCCACGTTTGTGTGGCTATGTGGTCTTATGGTATGACACTCGCTTTCGGGTCGGAAGTTCTTGGGTTCGAGCCTCGCTCGGCGTATAGTTGAGTCCATGGAAAAGGCTCTTTATTCACATTCTCTCACCGTGTAATATGAATACCTAGCCGTTAACAGCGTTGTCTCTGTCCGAAAAAAGTTGTAATATCGCCTAACATGCGTCTTGTCCTGTCATACATGATAAGTGTTGGTGTTGGCCAGGGACCCTATGTAAAGCTTTGAGTACGTTTAGCGGATATTGCGCTTTATAAAATACAAAGCTCATTACAAAGGTGTATACGTTTTCTAACCAAAATGAGATTTTTTGAAAAGCGTTTTGTTAATGTATGACACAAACTGCTGATGTATTCTTGTCATTTATTGGAGCCCCGAGTTGTCCTCGGCCATTGATCTCAAGGTCAAGGTGTATCTTGCAAATTGCTCGGAGTTCCAAATGGAGGAGAACAATAATCGCATTACACTGTTAATAATTAATGATATTTTTATACATTTGGAGTGGGGACGAATTTGGGCAAATATTAGGATTCCTTCTCATGTTCCTTTGTGTGGATTGTTGTCGTGGTCATTGATGAGGTTGTGATGATGGCCATGACCTTTGAGAAGACAACGCGCGTTAAATTGGCACAGCTTATTCAATTTAAGACTGATTTACCTTAACGACAATGGTTTCCTTTGATGATCTCTTAGAGGAATTTGACAATTGATGATCTCTTAATGGAATTTGACAATTGATGATCTCTTAGTGGAATTTGACCTTTGATGATGTCTTAGTGGAATTTGACCTTTGATGATCTCTTAGTGGAATTTGAACTTTGATGATCTCTTAGTGGAATTTGACCTTTGATGATCTCTTAGTGGAATTTGACCTTTGATGATCTTTTAGTGGAATTTGACCATTGATGATCTCTTAGTGGAATTTGACCTTTGATGATCTCTTAGTGGAATTTGACCTTTGATGATCTCTTAGTGGAATTTGACCTTTGATGATCTCTTAATGGAATTTGACAATTGATGATCTCTTAGTGGAATTTGACCTTTGATGATCTCTTAATGGAATTTGACAATTGATGATCTCTTAGTGGAATTTGACAATTGATGATCTCTTAGTGGAATTTGACCTTTGATGATCCCTTAGTGGAATTTGACCTTTGATGATCTCTTAGTGGAATTTGACAATTGATGATCTCTTAGTGGAATTTGACCATTGATGATCCCTTAGTGGAATTTGACCTTTGATGATCTCTTAGTGGAATTTGACAATTGATGATCTCTTAGTGGAATTTGACCTTTGATGATCTCTTAGAGGAATTTGACCTTTGATGATCCCTTAGTGGAATTTGACCTTTGATGATCTCTTAGTGGAATTTGACCATTGATGATCCCTTAGTGGAATTTGACATTTGATGATCTCTTAGTGGAATTTGACCTTTGATGATCTCTTAGTGGAATTTGACCTTTGATGATCTCATAGTGGAATTTGACCTTTGATGATCTCTTAGTGGAATTTGACCTTTGATGATCCCCTAGTGGAATTTGACCTTTGATGATCTCTTAGTGGAATTTGACCATTGATGATCCCTTAGTGGAATTTGACCTTTGATGATCTCTTAGTGGAATTTGACAATTGATGATCCCTTAGTGGAATTTGACCTTTGATGATCTCTTAGTGGAATTTGACCATTGATGATCCCTTAGTGGAATTTGACCTTTGATGATCTCTTAGTGGAATTTGACCTTTGATGATCCCTTAGTGGAATTTGGCCTTTGATGATCTCTTAGTGGAATTTGACCTTTGATGATCTCTTAGTGGAATTTGACCATTGATGATCCCTTAGTGGAATTTGACCATTGATAATCTCTTCATGGAATTTGACCAGAGAAAATAAAAATTTGTCTATGATTTCGAAGAGGGCTCGTTATTCGTCATTAGACCGTCGTGGTGATGATATGTTCCAATATAATGTCATTCATTCATTCATTCATTCATTCATTCATTCATTCATTCATTCATTCATTCATTCATTCATTCATTCATCCATCCATTCAGTCATTCATTCATTCATTCGTTCGTTCGTTCATTCATTCATTCATCCATCCATCCATCCATTTATTTATTTATTTATTTATTTATTTATTTATTTATTTATTTATTTATTTATTTATTTATTTATTTATTTATTTATTTATTTATTTATTTATTTATTTATTTATTTATTTATTTATTTATTTATTATTTATTTATTTATTTATTTATTCATTCATTTATTTATTTTTTATATATTTATTTTTTATTTGTCTGTTTATTTATTTATCATCTATTTATTTATTTATTTATTATCTATTTATTTGTTTTAAAAAATATTTCTTTTTAATTCATACCCTCGATTTTTTACATCTCATTATCACTCAACTCATATATAACTGAGTGAATGACAACTGACAGCGAAGGAGTCTCTTGTTCACACTCTCAACTCCTAGCCGATAGATTCATTTTTTTAAAGTTTTTACTCACAAAAATGTGTACTTTCGACGATCTGCACTTATCTTATAGTTATTTTAAAGCCACTGTCAATGGCAACAGGACACTTTTGCCTCTGTCATTCGTAACCGACGTATTTTTCTTTCCGAAGCGAAGCGCACTCAATCTAAGAATAGCTGCTATCTTTTTGACGTTATGACGTCACCAAGTAACTAGACTCAGACTAAAGCAAGAAGTCATGCTTCGGAAAATGACGAAAATTGGTCCGAAGAGGTTATGTATGTTTATGAAGCAAAGAAAGCATAAAATACAAAACGGTATCGATATTCACGATGGCTATGAAGTATACAATGGGAGCTGTCTATATTCATGTTGTTGTCCAACCGAGTCATCAATCACGTGATTTGTTGCTGTCCAACGATTGGACATTTCTGAACAAATGTAAGCACGCTGCTTTGTTTATGAAAGTTGTACACATACCCATGTGTCAAGCTGAACACAATGACTTTGAAGATTTTTGGCTACTGATTTAGATGAGAAGTTGTTTTTCTTCTTTCTGTCATTCTCTCTATCTTTTCTTTTCTTTTAAATTCTTTTTGAAATTATATTTCTTCCCATAACCCTTTCCTATTCACGCACGCACGCACACGCACGCACACATCCACACACACTCACACAATCTCTCTCTCTCTCTCTCTCTCTCTCTCTCTCTCTCTCTCTCTCTCTCTCTCTCAGACACACACAAAGCAAAAATCTGAAAAAGAAAACTTGAGAATAAAAATACAAAATAACAAAAATAAGAAAGGGTCATTTGGGGACAGTCTTTTTAGAATGATAGACGGTGAGTATTTTATAAAAGTGTTGTTTGTTTATTTATTTTCAGGCACTGATCCATCTCCTACAGGGCCCTAGGTTCAAATTCTGCCCATCCATCATTATCTACTGTTCCAGGCGCGATCAGACCACAAGAGTCGCCGCCCTTATAAGGACCTCACTCCAAAAATCGGTTGATTTGAACGCACCCGGTAAGTTATTTTTTTTTTGGCATAAATGAGATTTTTTAAATTTCTTTATTACTTTTTGTGTGTGTGTGTGTGTGTGTGTGTGTGTGTGTGTGTGTGTGTGTGTGGGGGGGGCTGTTGTAAGAATGTGTGTAGTTTTATTGCGTGTTTGTCAATGTAAATAATAAGTACCTATGTGTCTGTATTCCATGTTTCTGGGTATGTGTTTTTGTCCGTATGTATAGATGTTTTTATGTCTGACTATATTATATATATATATATATATTGTGTGTGTGTGTGTGGGGGGGGGGGGGGGGGGGGGGGACTGTTGTAAGAATGTGTGTAGTTTTATTGCGTGTTTGTCAATGTAAATAATAAGTACCTATGTGTCTGTATTCCATGTTTCTGGGTATGTGTTTTTGTCCGTATGTATAAATGTTTTTATGTCTGACTATATATATATATATATATATATATATATATATATATATATATATATATATATATATATATATATATATGTGTGTGTGTGTGTGTGTGTGTTTGTGTGTATGTGTGTGTTCGTGAATATCGAAGTCATTAAAAAAAATCGTCTAACACAGTACGAGTTAGTGCAAAAGGAAAATTACACGTGAATTATGTTTAAAATTAATTATCAATCAATACAGATAATTATTTATTAATTAAATCCCATTTCGCTCGCCCCCCCCCCCAACCCCTTTTAATTAGAATATAATTAATTAATTACATTTTCATCATCATTTTTCTCTCATGAGTCAGGTTTTTTATTTTTTAATTAAAAAAAAAAAAATTCTAAATCGCATCGTTGTACTGTTTCTGAAATGATTATGTCGGATTATAGTATGAACGAACTCCGCCGCTAAAGGGTTAAATTATGAAATACCAGGATGCTTGCACATCTCAATCTCAGAGCAGACTGTCCAATCGACAAAACTGAGTTTGGATATGATTTTCGACTCCAAGACAGTGTAAATTGACCAAACGCTTAAAAAATTTTCATCATTCATATTTAGCATCGCCCGTATGAAATAGTTCTCCGGCGAGCATAAAGGGTATCCAGAGGGAAAAAACTCATACATTTGATCTTGTTTTGACTTTTACACATTCTGGTCACAAGGCATATGAAAAGTTCTGGCCAGCTTGAAGAATAAAAAGTAATGATTTTCTTTGTTTAGAACCAAGATGGCCGCCGTTGCCGGGTGGCGTGACGTCAGACTATTGAATCGTATTCTCAGACATCCTGAGAGCGGTATAGACGGACTACCGATACACCAAGGGTGGTACCGTTAGCTCAGTTGGTGGAGCACTCGCTGCACAAGCAAAAAAAAACAAAAAACTAATAAATAAATAACATTTAAAAAAAAAAGGGGGGGCGTCGAGATTTTTAGATTTAAAAAAAGAAAATAAGTACAGTAAAATATTTACTGGAATACGAACAGCACTCAGAAAAAAAAGACAAAAAATAAATAAAAAATAAAAATAATAATAGAGTAAATAGATAAATAAATAAAATAAACTTTAAAAAAAAATTACATAAAAAAAAGAAACAACAAACAAAAAGACCACCCCCCCCCAAAAAAAAAACAAAACAAAAAAAACAAAAACAAAAATCAAAAACAAAACAAAAAAAAACAGAACCAAAAAAAAAAAACAAAATAAAAAAAATCAAAATTAAAACACAAAAACAAAAGACAACACACAAAAAAAACAAACCCGTCTTAAAGGTTTGATATGGAAAGTTAGAAATAAAACGAATATGATATCTTCTAATCATCTATGTAAACGTTTACACAATGGCATTTAAATAGCCTTTAATCTTTCCCCAAACAATCACCTCTTTCAACTCCCCACGTGTTTCGTTCCTCTTTGATTTATTTTTTAAATTCCAACGCTTTTCTTCCCCAAAGTCACAACCTGCTTATTATTATCATCATCATCATCATCATCATCATCATCATCATCATCATCATCATCATCATCATCATCATCATCATCATCATCATCATCATCTCATCTTTATTATCATCATCATCATCATCATCATCATCATCATCATCATCATCATCATCATCATCATCATCATCATCATCATCATCATCATCATCATCATCATCATCATCATCACATATTATTATTATTATTATTATTATTATTATTATTATTATTATTATTATTATTATTATTATTATTATTATTATTATTCAAGATCTGAACTTCATTTTTTATCATCTCCCCTACTTTCCATTAGCTGCTGTCACAATCTCCCCTAATCTTTTCCTCGTCAAAACAAAATCTATTTGCATTATGCGATATACAACCGACAGAAATGTTCCTCGTATTTTCAAAGCTGAATGACAGAATACAGATGCAAATACATAGAGCAGACAGCTGATTAAAATCACATAGAACTGTTTTAATGGATAGGCTTAAATTTTTTGTGACAAAACCCATTAGCCAAGAAATTTCTTTTTTAAAAAAAAAAGAAAAAGAGAAAAAAAAAAAAAAGAAGAAGAAAAGCTGAGCTTTTATATTGCACAATATCCACTAAACGTGCTCAAAGCGCTTTTCAAGGGGTCCCTGACCAACAGCAACACTTAACATGTAGGACGGGACGTGACGCCTGTTTTTTTTTTTCAGACAGACGACGCTATTAACGGCCAGGTACTCATTTTACACCTGAGTGCCATGAGAGAATGTGAGTAAAGAGCCTTTTCCAAGGACTCAATTATGCGCGGACCAAGGCTCGAACCCACGACCTTCCGACCCGAAAGCGAGTGTCATACCACAAGACCACATAGTCTTATCTTTGGTTACAATTCATGCTCGCTGGCACAAGGACCACCAAACAGAGGTTTAATCCTGATTTTGTTCTGCTATAAAAAATGATTGTTACCTTTGTGACAGGACATCGCACGATCTAAAATTATTTTTTTATAATTCCATCAATTGAGAGAGCTTTCTTATCATTCCTTTGGCAAAATCTAGATTAGGAACATTTCACTATGGTATTTCATATGTATTACAAAATCCTTCAAGCTTCTTGTTATAAAGACTTATGATTACTGGTGGTGATGAAAGAAATGCTCTAAAAATAAATCAAAAGTAAGTAATCTAAAGTAATCAGAGAGGTTTAGTTTTGATATCAACCAATGTAAAAAAACAAACAAACAACAAACAAACAAACAAAAAAAAAAAACAAAATAAAAAGTTCCCTTTATTCATCCCCAAGGGGAAATTTGTCTTTAGGGTCTATTCCAAGGGAAGACTGGAATAGCCCAGGCGTCAGCCGCAGTGCAGCGCCGCAAAGTGAGCTAGGGCGAGGTCACTTGCTCAAGGCCACACAACGAGGCGGGTAGTCGAACTCGGTACCTTTTGGGTGCGAAGCAAAGACCATACCGCTGAGCCACGCTGCCCCCTAAATTCGTAATGAGCTGCAGAATCAGGACCTCTTTATCATTGCCCCCGAAAATTGATTGAACTGATAGGGATGCGTATAAAACTTTGACAAACCCCCCCCCCCCCCCCCCACTCCCCCCTCCTCCCCCCCCCCCACACACACACACATACACACTTTTTTATTTTTTATTTCCATTTTTCTCGAACCAGAGGAGACTCGTTGCCGAACAATCTAACCCCCCCCCCCCCCAAAAAAAAAAAAATAAATAACAAAAAACAAAAAAAAACCCCATATTTAGTCATAATCTTTAAAACTACTAATTAAATTTACACACTATTAAAGAAAAAAAAAACAAACAACGACACAACATTTAATATAGCACGGTGAGGACCCCAGGATAAAAATTAAATGAAATTATTAGGTAGGTAGGATGAAAACATTTGACCCTACTCCCTGCACTTTTATTACAATGAGATGCCTGTTTTTTTATATCTTACTCACATTAATTGCCAAATAAGGCGAAACAGCTTGAAAAATATTAAGTGTCAATAGTTTTGACACTTGCCAAAATTTGACATATGTCAAACTATGACACATTCCATCAAACACCAAAGATGCGACAAGGGGTTGAGTAGGAGACTAATTTCGTTTTTTGTTGTTTGCTTTTTTTTTAAACGTCAACTTCTTTGTAAGTGAGAACCGATTAGTGAAGCTATCTACTTACTTGTGACTGGTGATTGACATATTGTGACCCACCGTCCCTAAACGGTATTGTGTCGGGATGACTTGGGTGCAAAAAATTGAATTTATTGACAAAAACATGAAACTTGGGGTTTGTTTCGATTTGTTATGTTGAAGAATGAAGACAATTTCTCACAATGCAAAAGCTCAAAAATTGGTATTTACTATCAATTTAATTCTAAAGTCACTTTTCGGGGTCCAATTCATTCCGACATAATACCGTTTCGAGACGAAGGGTCACAATAAATGCCAAATGAATCGTACAGATGAAAAGCATCTAGTTACAAAGCATTTTAAAATGATGCGAGTGAGACATCCAAAATTAAAGACCGGAAAGCGATTAGCTACCCTCCATTCGTGTTAACTCACTCAATCCTAGAGATTTTTGATACTTTTCAAACTTGGATTAAAAATGAGCATGCACATAGATAGTTTTATTCAACTTCATCTTACATGTATAAACTAAAAATATTAACTTTGATACTAGACGCCTAAAACTTGTCTCAGAAAAATGTAATAAATAGGCATGGGGTAAACGTAACCAGGGTAAACTACGGATATAGTCGGTGTTAGGGTTGAGTGAGTTAACGGTTGCTGTAATACTTGTGGAATCTGTCAAATCGGGCGTTTGATAGAATTTATTTTGGACAAAAACAAAAAGTAACAGATTCACTTCTTTTACAAAATGTATCCACATTGCTTTCAATAGAAACTCATATTAAAAAAGTGTAAATCTTTACCCTCTCTTAAACAATCGATGCACTTTCCAAACTCACGAGACAGACATTGTAACCGTACCTTTGTATTATTTGGTCACATTCCTCCCACCAAATCCAAGCATCAGTAACACACTGTATAGTCACCTGGAACAACTACAAAAGACGTCTTCTAACTTCTACATCATGGCACAAGACCGAAGGGCTAGAGCTCAGGTGGTCGCTGGTTCGGATAAGTAAGTAAGTAAGTAAGTACGGCTATGTGGTCTTATGGTATGACACTCGCTTTCGGATCGGAAGGTCCTGGGTTCGAGCCTCGCTCGGCGCATAGTTGAGTCCTTGGAAAAGACTCTTTACTCACATTCTCTCACGTACTCAGGTGTAAAATGAGTACCTGGCCGTTCACAGCGTTGTCTCTGTCCGAAAATTGTAATATCGCCTAACAGCGAAATGTCACGTCATACATGTTAAGTGTTGCTGTTGGCCAGGAACCTCTTGTAAAGCGCGTTGAGCACGTTTTGTGATATTGCGCTATATAAAAGCTCAATTATAATTATTATAAGTAAGTATTATTTGGTCTCCGGTTCATTGCTGGTGTTTAGGAACGTTCGAAGTCGGACACGTAGCGCCCTAAATAGATCTCCCGTCTTTGTTGTTTGAATTATAGATAATACACTTTCAGTTAAAACAAACATGTGTAAATACAATTTCAATATAGATTAAATTCAACATATGTGACCCATCGTCTCAAAACGGTATTATGTCGGAACAAACCAGATGCTTATAAGCCGAATTAAATGTTAAACTGGTCGAAAATATAAATTGTTGGCATTCGCACCCTAAAATATGGTTGCCATTCTCCTCAATAAAGCATATAAACTCAACACAAGTCTGATATTTATGGCTATAATTTCAATTTTCAATATCTTAACCAACACGACTTAATACCGTTTTGAGGCGAAGGGTCACATATAATATGTCTAAATTATTCTGAAAATCAGGTTACAAATAGTTCTTGTTTTGTTCACACAAATGCATTACTTTTGAATGATAATATACTTTAGCGTGGTCTAAAAATAGATAGACTGTAATTTTTGATAAATTTCACCATTTATTAAGTAAAATATCATGTCAATATCTAGACATATCCTCCAAAATGGGGGTAATATGCTCGCGCATTTCAGATAACGTTACCAATCGACCTGCTTTGTTCTGTATGTTTTGCCGTTGTTTAATCTTAATTGGAACTAGGCGCTATATAAATTATTATTATTAATTATTATTATTATATTATTATTATTATTATTATTATTATTATTATTTATTATTATTATTATTATTATTATTATTTATTATTATTATTATTATTATTATTATTATTATCATCATCATCATCATCATATCATCATTATTATTATTATTATTATTATTATTATTATTATTATTAATTTTATTATTATTATTATTATTATTATTATTATTATTGTTATTGTTATTGTTATTGATTATATTATTATTATTATTATTATTATTATTATTATTATTATTATTATTATTATTATTATTATTATTATATTATTAATTAGTATTATCATTATCATTAGTATTATTATTATTATTATTATTATTATTATTATTATTATTATTATTATTATTATTATTATTATTATTATTATTATTGTTATTGTTATTATTATTATTATTATTATTATTATTATTATTATTATTATTATTATTTATTATTATATTATTATTATTATTTATTATTATATATTATGATGCATTTTTTATCCCTTTATCTCTATGGGGAAATTATTTTCGGCATATAAATAAGAACACACAGAGTCAATGTAATAATCACAGCCCTCATGAGATTATTGTAAACTGATTCTCTCTATGCCACACAGCGCGAAATAGACGGTGTTATCATCAAAGGTGCTGCTGGTGAGCGGTAGAGATTTCTGTATCAACGTAATACCTTCCTGATCCTTCAATTATAGATAACAGTTTTAAGCGGTTTAAAATACCCAATTATTCGTAGCACATACTCAGAATCTGCCGTATTTTGAAAAAACAAAAACAAACCTTATTTAAAAATTTGGCCAGAAAACTCGTCCTTCAAGTATCGATCGATTTAAATGACCCTCAATTTGGCAAAAACTCTAAACCTGGGACTCGGCGAAGTATTAATAAAGTCCCAGGTTTGAGAGTATTTGCCAAGATGAGGGTCATTTAAATCGATCGATATTTGAAGGACGAGTTTTCTGGCCAAATTTTTAAATATGGGTTTTTCAGAGTACAAGAGTACAGCAGAATAGGTTAAGTTGCACTGTCCCACTATGTAAACATAGTTGAATCCTTGTAAAGGGCTCTTTACTCACATTCTGTCACGGTGCTCATGTGTTCCTTTGGACAGGACGCTAGTCTATCCCAAAGTACTTTCTGTCAGATCTAACAGTAACAGACCCAGCTGCTGGGTAGACAGCGGGATCAGAGAGAAAAAAAATCTGGACTGCACCCGGGATCGATTTTGGTCCCTCGGGGCATGAAGCGAGTGCTCTACCAATTGAACTATCGGACCCCCCGGATTAGAATATGCAGATATTACATAATTCGTTATGGTTCTAAGCACCGTGGCTCAGCAGTACGGTCTTTGCTTCGTACCCGAAAGGTACCGAGTTCGATCGCCCGCCGCCGCTTCGCCTTGCTTAGCTCAATTTGCGGCGCTGCACTGCGGCTGACGCCTGGGTTATTCCAGTCTTCCCTTGGATGGAATAGACCCCAGAGTATGAATTTCCCCTATGTGATGAATAAAGGGAATTTGCTTATTTATTATTTATTATCACAGAAGCGTTTGAATACCTGCATCACCTGTTGTCGTAACTGGGCTTATCGTAATTGGTTTCGACATTACCTAATGCAGTTGTTGAAATCATCAAATTATAATGTATTGGTGCTAATGAATATGAGGATAATGTTATAGACAAAGCAACGAAAACACGTCTGTAACAAATTATAACATAATTTGTTATTATATTATAACCCCTCATTTTTTTTATTGATTCTTTGAAATTATCTTGCTATTCCGTCGAGCGGTCTTGACGTGCGTGTCGGTTCAAGAGCCAAAAAATTATCGGAAATTTGGAATTGACTTGTTTGCTGTTAACTCTCTCCTCACCAGCCATTTTCAGGATTTTCCCCAAACTTCACACCTAACTATCTAACACAAAGCTATATTTTTTATCACTCAAACACAATAGCAGTAAAGTTCTTGCGATACATAATTTCTTCAGCAAAACATGCTCTACAACACACTGTTCCTTTTCTTTAAATTTTATGATGTACAAGAGAAATTTGAATAAGAGAAATGTTGGTTGTATCGTAAAAAATGTGACGATTTTCCTGTAGTTGGTAAGGGGAGGGTTAAAAACAGACGGGAATATTAATTTTTTATTTATTTATTGTTTGTCGAAGCTTGGAATTCTATTATTGTTCAGTTGACTAGTACTGAACGTAATATTCTGAAACGAGCAATTTCCTTTCTACATTTTTTTTGTTAATAAAAACTTGGCTCTCAAGCTCAAAATATTGACCGGCTTTTTTCTTCTTCTTTCACTCCATATTGTCTGAAAAAGATCAACATTGTAATCTAATAAATCACGTGAAATTGTGTACAGGTGTGAATTATTCCGTGTTATGATTTTGTATTCCTATTTAAAATTGTGAGGAAAAAAAAAATACCCGAACAAAATAACATAAGACACGAAATATTGGCACAAGTATCATATTTATGGCTGGAATAAATAAAACTGTGAAATTGATTTTAAGCTTCAATTTAATCACAAAAACAGATCAAATGAACGTTTCGGGTTTCCCCTTTATCAACAAAACAGGATGAATGAAACGCCACAGATGAATGAGATAATGTGGTAGTGGCGTAGTTAAGATGAATATTATTATTTTATTATTATTATTATTATTTATTATTATATTATTATTATTATTATTATTATTATTATTATTATTATTATTATTATTATTATTATTATTATTATTATTATTATTATTATTATTAATTATTATTGTTATTATTATTATTATTATTATTATTATTATTATTATTATTGTTATTATTATTATTATTATTATTATTATTATTATTATTATTATTATTATTATTATTATTATTATTATTATTATTATTATTAGATTATTATTATTATTATTTATTATTATTATTATTATTATTATTAATTATTATTATTATTATTATTATTATTATTATTATTATTATTATTATTATTATTATTATATATTATTATTTATTATTATTATTATTATTATTATTATTATTATTATTATTATTATTATTATTATTATTATTATTATTATTATTTTATTATTATTATATTTATTATTATTAATAGCTGCTCCTGTGATATTTACATGAAACACGCCCAACGTCTCGGACAATATTTCCATAGGCGACTGTTATGTACTGGAGGAGAAAATGGTTCTAAATAGCTCTCATTGCCCTCATTTGTGATAAGTATAAACATTTGTCCATACTTTTCCGACCAATGAGAGCGATCTATATTCATGCTTTCGTCCAATCTAGTCTTCAATCACATGCATTGTTTCTGTACAACGATTGGACATTTCTCAAGGTATCTAAACACGCTGCTTTGTTAATGAAAGCTGTAAACAAACTCATGAGTCATGCTGAGCAAAATGACCAATATTTACGTTGGATATTTCTGAAATTGTGAACACTTTTCACTATGTGAGTCATTCTGAGCTCACTTTGTAATGTGACCAATGACCTGGAGCACATGGAAATGTAATATAGATCGTACCCATTGAGATGCTTTTCTTCTTCTTCTTCTTCTTCTTCTTCTTCTTCTTCTTCTTCTTCTTCTTCTTCTTCTTCTTCTTCTTCTTCTTCTTCTTCTTCTTCTTCTTCTTCTTCTTCTTCTTCTTCTTCTTCTTCTTCTTCTTCTTCTTCTTCTTCTTCTGCTTCTTCTTTTTAACCACAATTTCCGTTTTTGGACTAGGGTAATATATATTATTATTCAACTAAAGGAAAATGATGAAAACTAGATTTGTTAGCAGGACACCTTTTTTCACTGATCTTTCCCTCATTGGTGTAAAGTAAAAACATTTGTCCATACTTTTCCGACCAATTGAGATGCTATTTCTCTTCTTTTTCTTTCTTTTTTAACCACACTTTCAGTTTTTGGAGTTAGTGTCTCGGCGGGGTTCCTGACCTCCCATAGTGGGCAGGGAGGTACATATTGTGTCTTCTATCCCCTTATGTCTGTTTTCCAACATGCTTTCTGTCTTTGTCTTGGAATGAGATTACTTGGTTTTGTCCTGGCCCTGGCAGGATACACTGGCTGGGAGGGAAAAAGTCAAATGTTATTTAGTTTTGGGAGATGATATTTTTTTCCTTGCAAATCATCTCTCTGTTATGCACTGTATTATGTTTTGTTTATGTATTATATATAATTTGTAAACATTTGAGTGTATTCCTCTTAGTGTGGACCTGTGCTTTTGTCTGGATGAGAATTTGGGTGATCTCAAACTAAGTACACTGATAGTGTGCTCTTGGAATCTACATCTGTTCCCTATTTGAAACAATTCGCCTTTGTCTGCCTTATTCTTGGATGCTTTAATTGTAATTCTATAAATTTTTACTATCCATCCCTTAAAAATAAATAAATAAGCGAAAAAGAGGCCCAAAGATTTTTGCGGGATAGTCATTGCTAAGAGAGAGTTGATGTGTGGTGGAACACACAGGTGCAGTTTCCCACTGTCCAAAAGTTAGCTAGAGTATCAATGATAGTCTATCATCTCAATTGCTCTGAAAGTGGGGTTTAGCGCAGTAAATATGGGGCTTAAAGGCAATCGTTAAACATTTTCCTACTTTTTCACATTTTGTCACCATCAGCACTGTTTTATATAGCGCAATATCCACTAAACTTGCTCAAAGCGCTTTACAAGGTGGCCCTGACCAACATCAACATTTAACACGTAGGACAGGACATGACGCCTGTTAGGCGATATTACAATTTTTTTTCGGACAGAGACAGCACTGTTAACGGCCAGGTACTCACTTGAGTACGGTGAGAGAATGTTGAGTAAAGAGCCTTTTCTAAAGACTCAACTATTCGCTGAGCGAGGCTCGAAACCAGGACCTTCCGATCCGAAAGCGAGTGTCATACCACAAGAGCACATAGCCGCACAAGTGTATTATTGCTTATTTTTGTGGGGTATCGTGGACATACAGGGAGGTGTCAATGAAATCTCGACTTTACCCAGGATCGCTTCTACGTGTTTCCCCTTTGCATGCGAAGCCAATACTCTACCAACTGATCTCTATGGAGGCTCTCACTCTCAAGGGATGAACAAGCACATAGTTCCAAGTTCAAGTTCAACGTCTTTATCTGCAAAAGGCAGCAGCCTCTTATGGTTATCACACTTCTATGTTATGACGATCGACCCAATCAGCAAAGTCCGGTCTGCATTCGTGCACCGTCGCGAACCCGCCGGGTAGCATCGTCACAACACACCGTTCGACTAGATGTTCTGCCGTTTCGGGTTCTTGCCCACGTCGGGTACACATGGGACAAGTGGAAGTCCCCACTGATGAAGCGCACTTGCTGTTTGGCAGCTCCTCGACCGAAGCCGATTCGCTACCACCCAGTGTCTCCTCCAAAAGGCGGATTGCCCACCACTGCAAATTTTATACAATTATGTGGTGACTGTCTCCATTATTGTGTTATTGAGTTGAAGGATAAATGTTTAATAGTTGACCAAATTTGTTGTTGTTGGCAATATCTAGGATTTCTGGTGGGAGAGTGTTCCATTCCTTAATGGTTCTTGGGAAGAAATAAAATAAAATAAAAATTGAGCTTTATATAGCGCAATATCCACTAAATGTGCCCGAAGCGCTTTACAAGGGGTCCCTAGCCAACAGCAACATTTAACATGTACGACGGGACATGACGCCTGTTAGGCGATATTACAAGTTTTCGGACAAAGACAACGCTGTCAACGGCCAGGTACTCATTTTACACCTGAGTACGGTGAGAGAATGTGAGTTAAGAGCCTTTTCCAAGGACTCGACTATGCGCCGAGCGCGAGGCTCGAACCCAGGACCTTCCGATCCGAAAGCGAGTGTCATACCACAAGACCACATAGCCGCACTGTTTTCAGTTTCATTTGTTGGTTCTGTATGTTTTGATTCGCCGATCTGAAAATATCGCATTGCCTTTTATTAGCAAAGACTGTTTTTTTTTTTTTACAAAATCGTCTGTAGACATTAATTAGTTCCATAGGGATTGTCTATGACGTTCATTGGTTTTAACCCTTTCCGTACCAACTAACTTTCTCTCTCTCTCTCTCTCTCTCTCTCTCTCTCTCTCTCTCCCTCCCTCTCTCTCTCCCCGTCTCTCTCTCTGTCTCTCTCTCCCCCCTCTCTCTCTGTCTCTCTCTCTCCCCCCCCGTCTCTCTCTGTCTCTCTCTCTCTCTGTCTCTCTCTCTCCCTCCCTTCTCTCTCCCTTCTCTCCCTCCCTCCCTCTCTCTCTCTGTCTCTCTCTCTGCCTCTCTCTCCCTCCCTTCTCTCTCTCTGTCTCTCTCTCTGTCTCTCTCTCACTCCCTTCTCTCGCTCTCCCTCCCTTCTCTCTCTCTCTCTCTCTCCCTCCCTTCTCTCTCTCTCTCCCTCCCTTCTCTCTCTCTCTCTCTCTCTCTCTCTCTCTCTCTCTCTCGCCTTCCCGTCCACATTCGTTACGATACAACCAGCATATTTCTCATTCTGATTTCGTTTGTCTACCATACGATTTGAAGAAATATTTTTTTTTGTTATAGTCATTAGAACTCAATGCTTTCTTGTTAATCGTTTTGCTGAACACAATTATGTATATATCACAGACCTGCCAACCCTTCACATTCCAAAAGTGGAATCAGAATTAGAATTTGAGACAAAAAGTAGGAATTTCACCTCTTTCACCTCTTTGATCTTTTTTATTCTTCTTACCAGTATCATCACTTTTGTAAATCGGACTTTTAGAGACAATGGCGGAATTGTACAAAAAGGAAGAGTGAAAATAGGAATGATTCCGCCAAAAAGCGGAAGGGTTGGCAGGTATGAATATCATCCCGATGGTCGGCGGGTCAAGCCTCTGAAGTCTACATACGAGCGCACCTTGCTTTATTTAATTTTGGTATAATAAATAATAATGTGAAATTGAATGTAATTTAATTACAAAAAAAAAAAAAAAAAACCCCAGATCAAATGAACGTTTCGGGTTTCCCCTTTATCAAAAAAACAGGATGAATGAAACACCACAGATGAATGAGATAATGTGGTAGTGCCGTAGTTAAGATCACTACCACATTATCTCATTCATCTGTGGTGTTTCATTCATCCTGTGTTGTTGATAAAAGGGCAGCGCGAAACGTTCATTTGATCTATTTTCGTAATTAAATTGAAGCTGACATTCAATTTCACATTATTATTTATTTCTTCGATCTTCGAGCAGCAACATTTACATAATATTATATAATTTTTGTCGGATCAGACGGATCAGACCAGCGGGTGGTTGGTTGGGAGCATCACCCTTGAATCATATACCTATGATGTTCGCATGGGTGTACGATCTGATAGTGATGTCGTTTCTTCTTCTCTTTACTAGCCTATCCTGCTTCTTTGGTTTGTGATTGTATTTTTGACAGGGGATATTTTTTTTTTCTGTAAATCTGCCTGTTTGTTCTTGGTTATTTATAATTTAGCTTATGATATCTTTAGGTTATGATTTTGATTTACATTTGTACTATTTTTGTTAGATTGCTTGTTTTTTTGTTTCAGCGGTCTCTCATATAACCTCAATTGTGTTGGAAGAGACCTAAAGCAACAAACAAACAAACAAACGGATCAGACCAAAATTAAATAATACGTGGTTGCGCAAAGCTCTTAGATAGATATGTAGATTTCAGAGTTTTAATCCGCCGATCGTGAAAATCGAAACTTGAGAGGTTTGATCCGCTGACCATCGATGTAGGTACTTATTATTCCATTTGGGTTTGAGTTTAAACTATTTATTATAATGTTGGTAGGGCATGACCTTTTTGGGGGAAATCCAGATCATGGACGGGAAGGCGAGAGAGAGAGAGAGAGAGAGAGAGAGAGAGAGAGAGAGAGAGAGAGAGAGAGAGAGAGAGAGAGAGAGAGAGAGAGAGAGAGGGGGGGGGAGGGAGGGAGAGAGAGAGAGGGGGGAGGGAGGAGAGAGAGGGAGAGAGAGAGAGAGAGAGAGAGAGGGGGGGAGGGAAGGAGAGAGAGAGAGGGGGAGGGAGGAGAGAGAGGGAGAGAGAGAGAGAGAGAGAGAGAGAGAGAGAGAGAGAGAGAGAGAGAGAGAGAGTTTAAACTACAGGGTGCGGTTAATTATTGAGTGCGTGTATCAATATACGCAATAAAGACAGAATTTCTCATACGATGTTAAGTTAAGATAAAGAATCTTGCTCGCTCTCTCCGTTTTCAAACAGTCAATGGCCATAGGAATTCTGACTGTGAATGATGTATTGAAAACGTTCACAAAATATCAATTGAAGAGTGGTTTTCCAAAACTCCCTAACTCCGTTTTCCCCCATTTTGAGATATCCAGGATTATTTCTCCTGAAATTTCTCATTTAATTTAGTCTATTATTTTATCATATTTAAACTTCAAATTCACACAAATCTAAGGACATTCTTGTGCCAGTTGATGCTTAAAATAAAGTTTACGTTTCATTTTATCGCATAGATGAAAAATCTAAAAAAATGTAGCCCATCGTCTCACAACGGTATTATGTCGGAACGAATCAGATGCTAAAAAGTCGAATTTAATGTTAAACTGGTCAAACATATAAATTGTTCGCATTAGCACCCTAAAATATGGTATCCATTTTCCTCAATAAATCATACAAACTCAACACAAGTCTGATATTTCTGGCTATAAATTCAATTTTCAACATCTTAACAACCCGACTCAATACCGTTTTGAGGCGAAGGGTCACAAATTGAAAAATGGACTTAAGGAGTTTTGTAAAACCAGCCTTCATTCAATTGTTCCACAGTCTAACTCTAACTCGACCAAATTAGAACAAGATTTCCACAATGGTGTCTTGAATCCGGTAACTTCAATGGATCATTGATCACTGTGAAACTCGATGCATTATTTAGCGCCTGTAGTACAAATGAGCAGTATAGCTGTTTATCTTTTGATTTGAGCTTCCCGTGGTTTTCCCGAGATCAATTTTATGTTAAAAGATCATTGGCTATACATTGTATTATGAAATAACAAATATTATGGTTGAGGTGTAGCGTTACAAAAAAAAAATCAAAAAAATCCCAGAAATGAGATATCCACAATTTTCCGCCACTTTGTTGAATTTTTAAAATATATATTTATTTCCTTTTTAATAATAATAATAATAATAATAATAATAATAATAATAATAATAATAATAATAATAATAATAATAATAATAATAATAATAATAATAATAATAATAATAATAATAATAATTATAATAATTATAATAATATAATAATAATATATAATAATAATAATAATAATAATAATAATAATAATAATATAATAATAATAATAATAATAATAATAATAATAATGATAATAATAATGATGAATAATAATAATAATAATAATAATAATAATAATAATAATAATAATAATAATAATAATAATAATAATAATATAATAATAATAATAATAATAATAAGTCAAAACCTGATCAGATTTATCATGTTTTTCTCCTCGCTCTGGATACACTTTTATGCTCGTCAGAGAAGTATTTCATAAGGGCGTTAAGTTACCATGCGTCATTACGGGGAAGTGACGTCATGACTGTTGAAGCTTATTCCTTCTACACCGTCAGTCCCCTCCATCCCGCCTTTTCTCTGCCAACCCCCAATTATATTATATTTTTTTTATTAGTATCCAATACCAATTTTCATTCCAAAAATGTGACCCATCGTCTCAAAACGGTATTATGTCGGAACTAACCAGATTCTTAAAAACCGAATTTAATGTTAAACTGGTCGAAAATATAAATTGTGGGCATTCGCACCCTAAAATATGGTTGCCATTCTCATCAATAAATCGTATAAACTCAACACAAGTCTGATATTTCTGGCTATAAATTCAATTTTCAACATCTTAACCAACCCGACTTAATACCGTTTTGAGGCGAAGGGTCACAAATTTAAAAAACAAAAAACAAAAACGTAATAAAATCCACTCCGTCCTTTAGTATGAATGAACATCGTGTTCGTCGTTTCGCATTGCAATAATATTGCAGCTTCTTTGAGAGTTTTTGTCTGCCTGCGTGCTGAATTACGAATTCCCGCTTCTTAATGTCACCAGTAATTGTATCTTATTTGGTTTATTTTTCCCTCACAATCCAATTTTCTATAATATATTATATATATATTTATTTTTTGGCCACAAAGCCAAAGTAAATATTGAGACTCGACCGTACGGAGTCCCAGTAATAGAGTCGCTTCTCTCTCTATTATTAGGCTTAATCATAACAAATGGATGGAAAAAACAACATTCTTCACGTTGCTGATTAAGGTCGATTGAACGGGACTTGGAGTGAAGCGCCTATTTTATGTGATATGGGGCTCTATAGTTAAATGGTTTGTTTTGCTGTTTTGTTACTTTTTACTTTTTCGCTTTCATTTTTTAACTCCTCTTCATTATTTTTTTCCTCTGCCCTCTGGTCCTTGAATTCTTTCTATTATCATCTGAGATGACGTGGTTGAATTCAATAATGAACAGCTATTGATAAAATAAAACAAACTGAAGATGTTTTGAGAGCTTGTATTGAAAAACAAAACAAACTGAAGATGTTTTGAGAGCTTGTATTGAAAAAAAAAACCAAACTGAAGATGTTTTGAGAGCTTGAATTGAAAGAGTCTCCCCTTAGCTTCCTCCTTCCTCCCACACATCCCTTTCAAGTTGCTTTTTTTTCCAAATAATATATCTTGTTTATTACTTGTGTGCACAATGGGGTATATTTTAAGATCTAAACTAATGATATTATAGGAAGCGTTTCGAGACTCTTCTTTTATGTAGAGTGACAAGTGTGAATTATATATGATTATAAATAAGATGCTTTCGTCCTCCCTCCTCCACCTTGAATAATTCATCTTGTCTTAATATTTTTTGTTCTGTATTGTTTTGATTTTTTTCATCGTCTTTTACATTTTTAATCAACCCTTCAATCCGACGTGCACTTATTCGCAGATCTGATAGCCCAATTCCTTGTGGGCTCATTGTTGCAATGGAAATCTCCAAAAAACCCAAAAAGACAACAAAAAACTGACGCAAAATATTGTCCATTTCAACAATGTTAACTAGGCCCATAATGGGTTCTGGTGTCAGACCTGCATATGTGACCCTCCGCCTCGAAACGGTATTAAGTCGGATTTTTCAATTTTGGGGTTTTGGTACCCAATAATAGCTTATATTATGCTTACAATTTTGATACAAAATTTATAAAATTCTGATTATTCATTGCCCAACTATGACCGTTTGAAGTAGGGAGAGTGTAAAAACCAAGTTTTGAGATAATCGACTTTGAAGTGAGGCATCGTTTTCACACATAATCAAATCAATGGGCAAAGATAACTCCTCAGATAAGGGCATTGAAAATTTGACGAGAATAGTAAAATTTGCAGAGACGCCAATATTCAATTTGACTCACAGGAATTTCAGACACCACTCGGAGGAATTTCAATGCCGAAAGAGGAATTTCCGGACACACAAAAAGGGAATTGGGATGATATTTGGTATTGTGTTTACATATTGTATAGATCTAAACAGATAATTGATTAGAATTATATTATGATATATGAACACATTGCCAAATGCAACCCCAAAGTTTCCTTATTTCAATTGAAGAAAAGCTCCAAAACATAATGATGGTAGTGAGGATGATGTTGTGTTGGTGGTTGTAGTAGTAGTAGTAGTAGTAGTAGTAGTAGTAGTAGTAGTAGTAGTAGTAGTAGTAGTAGTAGTAGTAGTAGTAGTAGTAGTAGTAGTAAGTAGTAGTAGCAATAGTAGTGGTAGTGATGATGATGTGGTGGTGGTGGTGGTGACTGTGGTTGTAGTAGTGGCAGTGGTTGTAGTAGTAGCGATGATGTGGTGTGGGTGGTTGTAGTAGTAGTGATGATGTAGTGGTAGTGGTTGTAGTAGTAATTACGATGTGGTGGTGGTGGTTGTAGTAGTAGTGATAATGATTGTGGTGGTGGTGTTGAAGTAGTAGTGGCAGTGATCATGTGGTGGTGTGGTGGTGATTGTAGTAGTAGTGGTCGTGATGAAGATGCGGTGGTGGTGGTTGTAGTGTGTGTGTGTGTGTGTGTGTGTGTGTGTGTGTGTTTAAGAGAGAGAGAGAGAGAGAGAGAGAGAGAGAGAGAGAGAGAGAGAGAGAGTAGCACAAACTTAAAAAACCAACGAGGCTAAAGTTTGAGGTCAAAGTATTTGTTATTAGCTATTATTGACAAGTGCAGCCTTGGAAATGGTGGCTCTCTGAGAGAAAGTCAACTCTTGTTTTGAATGTTTCACTGATAGTTGCTTTTTTAAACTTTAAATATATATAACTTATCGTCAATACTTATGTTGAATTATTATGTTTTTATGTAGAAAAATGATTGTAGTTTATGAAACAACCAAAAAATGAAATTTGATCATTTTGACCATTTCCACTTTAAAACCGGTTTTCTTCGTTTCCAAATCCCGACTTAATACCGCTTCGAGGCGTAGGGTCACATATATGTATACGTCGCTTAAATCCATAGACTTATATGATGTACAACCTTACTTTATGTTTGTCTTATATTTGGACAGGAATCCAATATAGATAGTTCGAAGATGACGTCACTCAGGTCTTTGTTATTGTTTTTTGCCATCCGCGTTTATGAGTAATGCTCATTGAACTGTATTAACCCGACTATAAACGTTCATGGATACACACAGTTTTGTTTGTTGGGCTAAGAAGCTCATAACAGTGCCATCCGTAGATAGTATGCGCTTTTCTAAGAAGCTCATAACATTGCCATCCGGAAGTATAACGGACCAACACACAAAATTGTGTGTATCCTTGAACGTTTATAGTCAGATTAATACAGTTCAGCGAGCATTACTCATAAACGCGGATGGCAAAAAACAATAACAAAGACCTGAGTGACGTCATCTTCGAACTATCTATGAAACGGTGGCCCTGACCAAGTGTGCCCGTTCGTGACATCCTTTGTAGTTCTCCTTAAAACTCGAATTCGTTTACAATAAGCGTCCTGCCTAGTACTTCGAAAAATCCGTATAATTACGAATTTTTGACTACAGTTACAGAGCTGCATTCGCTTCTTTGACTCGATAAATCTTTTTGAAAATAAAAATTTATATTCAGGACTTTGAAGCACTTGTGGATCATGGTGATGGCAAAGAATTGATTTGTAAATCTATTTATAGTGAATTTTTTTTCATTTTTTCCCCTTGAAAACTACGATTTTTAATTAAAATTTCAAGTAGGCATCTCTGCAATAATAAATAACAGCGTTAATTGGTTTTATCCAATACTTTTGTCATTTTTAAAATGTTGAGTATTCACGCTTGGATATTGAAGTTCCTCAATTTTATACTCCTCCCTCTTCAGCCCCCTCTCTTATTATTATTCCTAGTTTCAAGACTCTCTTACTTGGTCCATTAGTACAAACCGCCATTTCATGCATCATTCAAAAGCAGCATCAGATGATCTGCAAGTGTCATCCTTTAGGCGCAATTAAAAAATGTTGAGTATCTTCCGCATCTGTTCACTCATGGATATTGGAGTTCCTCATTTTTTCTTCTTCTCCTTCTCCAGCCCCTCTCCAATTTGTCCTAGTTACGAGGCTCTCTTACTTGGTCCATTAGTACGAACTACCATTGCATTCATCATTTAAAAGATCTGAACAAGTGTGTATGAAAGGTAGCACATCTGACCGGTAATCAGAAGGTCTGAAGTTCGGTCCCCAGTCAAAGTCGACTGTTTTTTTGGGATGGTTTATTTCTTCTATTTTTCTTTCTTGCTTTGTCTGGCACCTTTCATACACACTTGTTCAGATGTTTATCTTATAGTGTGCCTGCTCCTCAATACTCTTCAACAGTCGTAACGTCACTTCCTTCCTAATGACGCATGGTAACTTAGTAACACTGTCTCTAGACCATCGGAACAATGGCGGACGCCCGTATGAAATATTTCTCCTGCGATCATAAAAGCGTATCCAGAGGGAAAAAAACACATAAATTTGATCATGTTTTGACTTTTACACATTCTGATCACAAGACATATGAAAAGTTCAAGCCAGCATGAAGAATATAAAGTAATGATTTTCTTTGTTTAGAGCCAAGATGGCCGCCGTTGCCGGGCGGCGTGACATCAGATTACTGAATCCTATTTCTATAATCCTTTAAAAGCAACGTCAGACGATCTGCAAGTGTCCTCCTTTATGAGCATGTATGCATGGTTGATGTGCGGCTATGTGGTCTAGTGGTATGACACTCGCTTTCGGATCGGAAGGTCCTGGGTTCGAGCCTCGCGCTCTGCGCATAGTTGAGTCCTTGGAAAAGGCTCTTAACTCACATTCTCTCACCGTACTCAGGTGTAAAATGAGTACCTGACCGTTAACAGCGAAAAATTATAATATCGCCTAACAGGCGTCATGTCCGTCTTACATGTTAAATGTTGCTGTTGACCAGGGAGGGACCCCTTGTAAAGCGCTTTGAGCACATTTAGTGCACATTTGCGCTATATAAAAGCTCAAAAAAGCTCAATTTGAGATGGCTAAGGTGCATTTCACTGGTTTGCAAAAAAAAGAAAAGGGCAGCCCTCTATAATGTGTTCCTAATCGTTAGCCAAATCCTCTACTGTCTAAATTAGACAACGCACCCCCCCCCCCCCCCCCCCCCGGTCTATTTTTTTCCATCAGAATTTTTGCGCCCCCCCCCCCCCCCCCTCCCCGTCTATTAAAATTCAGCTCGTGAAAAGTGCCGGTTAAAATTCACTAGAAGGGAAAAAAAGTAACAGCATAAAAAAAACCACCCCCCCCCCCCTCCAATTAAAAGAAACAAGACAAAAAAAAAATAATTAAAAAACCCCCCTTTTCCCAAATAAACAAAAAAACAAAAACAAAACAAAACAAAAAACCCAGGAAAATATACGCCCCCCTAAATTGTTCAACTTTTATAATAAAATAATTTTCTATTGAAGATTGGACAAAGTTCATCCCCCCCCCCACACACCCACACACACACACACACACACACACACACACACATAGATAGTCTGTGCACACCCCCGCCGCTTCTTCTATTTGTATTTCTAGGGTAAAGCACTCTCGCTTAGAAATAAACGATCTCGACATTGCATAATTATGTCTCTCGTCTGTCACGTGACAATGAACAGCTAGTTGGGTCATTTTATATTCGAAGTGGTTATTCAGTATCAGATACTGAATAGTGCAAAACCACAATTTAGTATCCATAAGGAACTTTTTTTATAGAGAGAGTGAAAAGCGAGACAATCTCGGTTGCAATGTTAACAAACTGCTGACCTACTTCCAGATTAAACACGTGCAAAACCACTATTCATATCGATACTGAATAGTGCTAGCCTTTTATATTTGACGGACTACTTCTGTACCATAACGCTCTATTAAAAACTAGCCATGTGGTCTTGTGGTATGACACTCGCTTTCGGATCGGATCGGAAGGTCCTGGGTTTGAGCCTCGCTCGGGGCATAGTTAAACCTTTGGAAAAGGCTGTTTACTCACATTCTCTCACTGTATTCATGTGTAAAATAAATACCTGGCCGTTGAAGCGTTGTCTGTGTCGGAAAAATTGTATTATCGCCTAACAGGCGCCATGCCATGTCTCGTTCTTTATGTTACGTGTTGCTGGTAGTCAGGGACCCTTTGTAAAGCTCTTTGAGCACGTTTGGCGGTGTGGCGTAGTTGCACACATATGTAATGGCTTATGATCGTATAGTGGTTTTTTGATATTCCTTTGCATTGTGTTGTAGATGTTAATAATGACGAAAGAGTTCAAGGGCCGATGATGATAACTGAATGTACAACATCAAGACATTCAAATAAAAATATAGATTCCAAGTTTCATTTCTTACGACTTTATTTGTTGTGATAAATTCCATATCCAAATCAAATAGCATGGTCATAATTCAGTCAGTACCATGAATTCCAAATCCGTAAAATCAGTCCAACTGTAAAGTCATTTTGCCTATGTAACCATTTTCAATATTCGTGGAATATTTCTAAGTCCGTAAAATAGAGTCTTAGGAGGGTGTTGAACTTGCTGCATACTAGGAAAGTGCAGCTCATAGTGAATTAGAATGCAGAATGCTGTTTTCATCAGATACACCCTATTTTATCACCTATTGTAACCATTCCCACAATTCCTGCTAACCACTCCTCCTCTGATTTTGACATCCCACATGAATATTCAAAACCTGCCTCTTAAAGTAAGAGAGAATCATACACAACTTGTATTTTTAAAACAACAAGAATTTTCCCGAATATTACTATCAAACTCCGCCTCTCATGACATAAAAGTACTTTGATAATGATCACATTTTATGCATAACAACCAAGAATAGCATCAATCTGTTGCTGATATCCTCTGAGTTTTTTTACGTATCCCCTGAGTTCCAACGACAGTGTTTTGTGGACAACAACCGAGAATAAATGCAATCTCCCGCAGCTACCCCCATTCTTCTTTCTAGTATTTGTCATGTTTTTATCACAATTC
>NC_088366.1:10551943-10561943 GCF_034508935.2 Berghia stephanieae | reverse complement strand
ATTTGAAGATCACATGGGGAACCCCCCCCCCCCCCCCCCCCCCCCCCCCCCCGGCCGAGTCGCTTTCCCATTTAGGAATCTTGGAATCTACATCTGTTCCCTATTTGAACCAATACTCTTCAATAGTCGTAACGTCACTTCCTTCCTAATGACGCATGGTAACTTAGTAACACTGGCTCTAAACTATCGGAACAATGGCGGACGCCCGTATGGAATATTTCTCCGGCGAGCATAAAAGCGTATTCAGAGGAAAAAATCCCCCATAAATTTGATCATGTTTTGATTTTTACACATTCTGATCGCAAGGCATATGAAAAGGGAATGAAAAGTTCTAGCCAGCATGAAGAATAAAAAGTAATGATTTTCTTTGTTTAGAACCAAGATGGCCGCCGTTGCCGGGTGGCGTGAGATCAGACTACTGAATCCTATTCCCCTTTGTCTCAATTTTTCTTGCCTTGGGTGATTTAATTGTAAATCTAGACTCTTTTTCTTCCTTTTTACTGGCGCTGAAATGACCTAAATATGTCTCAAGCGCCTTAAAGCCCTTAGAAAAAAAAAAAAAAAAAGAAAACAAACAAAGATGATTCAGATTCAATCACTCACTCACTCACTCACTCACACACATGACCAGATGGATGGTCGTTGGGGGAACTTGCGTGAAGCAGACGTTACAGTCTTCCTCCATGCCTGCCTGTTGCTAGCCCTTTGTAGCAGTTCCGGAATCGACATCAGATTCAATGTAATTGAGCTTTATATAGCGCAATATCCACTAAATGTGCTCAAAGCGCTTTACAAGGGGTCCCTGGTCAACCGCAACATTTAACATGTAGGACGGGACATGACGCCTGTTAGGCGATATTACAATTTTTCAGACAAAGACAACGCTGTTAACGGCCAGGTACTCATTTTACACCTGAGTACGATGAGAGAATGCGAGTAAAGAGCCTTTTCCAAGGACTCAACTATGCCCCGAGCGCGAGGCTCGAACCCAGGACTTTCCGATCCGAAAGCGAGTGTCATACCACTAGACCACACAGCCGCATTTATTTGCAGGTGTGATAAGTTAATTCTTTATAAGCTTAGTGTTATAATGGAAATCTTTAAAAAAAAAGAAAGAAAAGAATGTAGCAGCTCCGGAATCGACGTCAGATTCAATGTAATCCGTTTACTAATTAAAGGGATTTATTATTTCAGATATAAATCCCTGGCAGAAAGATCAGGCTTTTTTTCTTTTGTTCACCCAACGTTTATGGTTTTTATTGTTTATTTTTGAGCATTGAAGTTCGATTTTTAAAAAAATGAGATTTTATATAGCGCAATATTCACAAAACGTACTCAATGCGCATTACAATGGGTCCCTAATCAACAACAACACTTAAGATGTAAGACAAGACATGACCCCTGTAAGGCGATATTCCAGGGGTTTTTTTTTGTTCCAACAAAGACAACGCTGTTAACGGCCAGATACTTATTTTACACCTGAGTACGATGAGAGAATGTGAGTAAAGTGCCATTTTCCAAGGACTCAACTTTGCACCGCTCTGAGCGGGACTCGAACCCAGGACCTTCAAATCCGAAGGCGCGTGCCGTTACCACTAAACCACATTTATAGCCGCACCAAAATTGGTTAGACACCAAACGTGAAAGACATGCTTGAAATAGATGCCTCCCCCCCCCCCTTTTTTTTTTTCTTTAACGAGAAAGGAGGATAATAATTTAATAAGTGTTACTATTTCTGGACATAAAACCGTGATTCCTCTTGACAGGGTTGACTCGAGTAACGCGCACTGGGTGTAGTGTGGACGGAGACGTCTGAGGACAGATATCCACCCAAGGTCGGGCTCATCCCTCGGTCCGAAAATCGCGCAATATTCATTAAACGTACACAATGCGCTTTAAAATAGGTCCTAGCCAACAGCAATGCTTAACATGTATGACAAGTCATGACCTCTGTAAGGCGATATTACATTTTTTTTTTTTTTTTTTTTTTTGGTTTTTGTTCCAACAGGGACGGTCACCGATCAGGTACTCATTTTACAGTTAAGTACGATGGGAGAATGTGAGTAAAGTGCCCTTTTCCAAGCACTCAACTTTGCACCTTCCAATGTGGTCTAGTGGTATGACACTCGCTTTCGGATAGGAAGGTCCTGGGTTCGAGCCTCGCGCTCGGCGCATAGTTGAGTCCTTGGAAAAGGCTCTTTACCCCACATTCTCTCACCGTACTCAGGTGTAAAATGAGTACCTGGCCGTTAACAGCGTTGTCTTAATCTTTGTCCGAAAAATTGTAATATCGCCTAACAGGCGTCATGTTCCGTCCTACATGTTAAATGTTGCTGTTGACCAGGACCCCCTGTAAAGCGCTTTCAGCACATTTAGTGGATATTGCGCTATTTAAAGCTCAATTAAAAATGTTAAAAAGTGCACGTTGGACTCTTTGGACAGATTGGGGTCATCAGTATTTGAAGTATATGTAAAACGATGGCCTGGTTATTGAGAATAAAACCGTGTACACATTAAACGATAAGCATATAATTAAAAATACAAATAAATGAATAAAATTAATCTTTAAAAAATATACCAAAACGATAAAAAGAAAATAGAAAACTCACATATTATAATAAATAATAATTTAAAAATTTTTTTAAATGGTATGTCAGTTCACTTGTCAGATTCAAATATATCATAAGGTTTGTCGTGACGAGTACATGTTATTCTGCCCTACTCTAGAAAAACCCATAATATTTAAAAAGTTGGCCAGAAAACTCGTCCTTCAAACAAACATCAATCGATTTAAACGACCCTCATCTTGGCATAAAAATTAAAAAAAAACTCTCAAAGCTGGTGTTGGTGGGGTGGGGGGGGGGGGGGGGGTTATGCAATATGTCATCAAACCGTTTTTTGCCACTTCTGTAGAATGCATTCAAGTTTTGATTGATATCAGTTTTAACACTGTGCGTCCGTCCTTTGACGTTGTCAGTAGAAAAGGGTAATTTTGACATATATCGTGACTATTTCGGCTTTGTCCGAAATGATTCTCGAAAATTTATTTCATTTCACATTATGTCAATGTAAGGATAGATATTATCTATTCAACGGTTTTCAAAAGGATGTCAAATTGGAGCACTGGAACATTCTTTTGTCTACGACGTCACCTGAGACAAAGATAAGAGAAGCCGTTCGTTGTGTCACAGTCATAGCCTGATATCACCAAGTTACAGTTGGACGCCGAAGCAGCCCGAACGATCGACTGAACTCAGGCTGCAAAAGACGTGGGACGAAATGGAAAGAAGACGCTTGCGGCTTGTCATTTAAAAGAGTGGTGGTAACCATAGGTTGTCTGTGGTGGTAACCATAGGTAGTCTGTGGTGGTAACCATAGGTAGTCTGTGGTGGTAACCATAGGTAGTCTGTGGTGGTAACCATAGGTAGTCTGTGGTGGTAACCATAGGTAGTCTGTGGTGGTAACCATAGGTAGTCTGTGGTGGTAACCATAGGTAGTCTGTGGTGGTAACGTGGAGCTTTAGATCGGACAATTGTGACCTAGGACTTCATATATCTCTATAGATGTCGCTGATTGTGACCCATCGTCTCAAAACGGTATTATGTCGGAACGAACCAGATGCTTAAAAGTCCAATTTAATGTTAAACTGGTCAAACATATAAATTGTTACCATTAGCACCCTAAAATATGGTATCCATTTTCCTCAATAAAGCATATAAACTCAACACAAGTCTGATATGTCTGTCTATAAATTCAATTTTCAACATCTTAACACACCCGACTTAATATTGTTTTGAGGCGAAGGGTCACAAATTTGTCGACAGAGACTATGCTGTTAACTACCAGGTACTCATTTTACACACGAGTATGGTGAGAGAATGTGGTGAGTAAACAGCCTTTTCCAAGGACTCAACTATGCGCCGAGCGCGGGGCTCGAACACAGGACCTTCCAATCCGAAAGCGTTTACTTTTTGGCGCTTGGTCGAGTTGATTTAAAACTATTGATTACTATGATAATATTGTAGGAATTTTAGTTTTTGAAAAAGTTGTCATCATGAAAGTGATAGTAATGCTCTGGCACGTGTGTGTGTGTGTGTGTGTGTGTGTGTGTGTTTGTGTTTGTGTTTGTGTTTGTGTTTGTGTTTGTTTTTGTGTGTCCCTACTAATACTACAGTCCAGTTCGGATAATCGCAACACCTTGGGATCAGCAACAATGTTGCGATTAACCGAAGTTGAGTTTCCTGTAAACAATTGCAACATTTTCCCTCTGGGTTTACACTCATCTGTTTTCAACAGTTGTACATGGCAAAGAGATCAGCTGTGGTGAGAGACAATGAGCTCTCACCAAACCCATTGGTCAGAATGCACATACCTTCGACAGTAAATCCTACGCAGTTTGCTATGTTTACCATTCACTACCATTGTTTACAGCATGACGACTGTCCGAGAAAACATTGTTTACAGCATGACGACTGTCCGAGAAAACATTGTTTACAGCATGACGACTGTCCGAGAAAACATTGTTTACAGCATGACGACTGTCCGAGAAAACATTGTTTACAGTATGACGACTGTCCGAGAAAACATTGTTTACAGTATGACGACTGTCCGAGAAAACATTGTTTACCGTATGACGACTGTCCGAGAAAACATTGTTTACAGCATGACGACTGTCCGAGAAAACATTGTTTACAGTATGACGACTGTCTGAGAAAACATTGTTTACAGTATGACGACTGTCCGAGAAAACATTGTTTACAGTATGACGACTGTCCGAGAAAACATTGTTTACAGTATGACGACTGTCCGAGAAAACATTGTTTACAGCATGACGACTGTCCGAGAAAACATTGTTTACAGCATGACGACTGTCCGAGAAAACATTGTTTACAGTATGACGACTGTCCGAGAAAACATTGTTTACAACATGATGACTGTCCGAGAAAACATTGTTTACAGCATGACGACTGTCCGAGAAAACATTGTTTACAGCATGACGACTGTCCGAGAAAACATTGTTTACAGTATGAGGACTGTCCGAGAAAACATTGTTTACAGCATGACGACTGTCCGAAAAAGCATTGTTTACAGCATGACGACTGTCCGAGAAAACATTGTTTACAGCATGACGACTGTCCGAGAAAACATTGTTTACAGCATGACGACTGTCCGAGAAAACATTGTTTACAGCATGACGACTGTCCGAGAAAACATTGTTTACAGTATGAGGACTGTTCGAGAAAACATTGTTTACAGCATGACGACTGTCCGAGAAAACATTGTTTACAGCATGACGACTGTCCGAGAAAACATTGTTTACAGTATGAGGACTGTTCGAGAAAACATTGTTTACAGTATGACGACTGTCCGAGAAAACATTGTTTACAGCATGACGACTGTCCGAGAAAACATTGTTTACAGCATGACGACTGTCCGAGAAAACATTGTTTACAGTATGACGACTGTCCGAGAGGCGTGGGTATCCAAGTGTCTATGAACTCACATTTGAATGTTGAAACGAACTGAAGTGCCCGGCCAGGACATCTTATTTGGTCTCAATCCCAAAATAAAGGATATCTTTCAGTCTATCCTTCCATAACTGTCATTGTCTACCTGTTGTCTAGACTATGTCCAGCCTTGATTCTCGTCTCCTAATCTAATGGTCACAGAGGACCTCACAAACTCATACTAACTGCAAAGCCCCGCCCTCCTTTGTCTCACAGAGTGGTGACAGTGTCGCCCAATCTCCTCGCCCCCTATATAATGGTGACAGATGACCTCACAAAATCATACTACAACGCTTCGCCCTCTTTTGTCCCCAATAGAGTGGTGACACACTACTGTGGCTTTATTATTATTATTATTATTATTATTATTATTATTATTATTATTATTATTATTATTATTATTATTATTATTATTATTATTATTATTATTACTATTTTTATTATTATTATTATTATTATTATTATTATTATTATTATTATTATTATTATTATATATTATTATTATTATTATTATTATTATTATTATTATTATTATTATTATTATTAATAATAATAATAATAATAATAATAATAATAATAATAATAATAATAATAATAATAATGATAACAATAATAATAATAAACTCAAACTTGAATGAAATCAACCTCTCTCTCTCTCTCTGATCGTTTTTATACCTCCAGATTGTGGGTGACCAGTTATCACATGGTTTTCTCGATCATAAACGTTTGAAATTACACATCGTTTTCTGTGTTGGTTCTATTGATCAAGCGGTAGAACATTGGGTATTTTACTAAGACACATACCATCAATAGTAAATCCCGCACAGTTTGCTATGTTTACCAATCATTACCATTATTTACAGTATGACGACTGTCCGAGAGGCGTGGGTATCCAAGCGTGGTCTTCGTAAAGTTATAGCCTGACACAGACCAAAAAATGACGTCAAAATGCCAGTCTTTTACCACAAAAGAAAACAAATCGTGAGTTGTATTCAATAGTTCAACCAATGAAATAACTTGTTTCTATGAGCTCAACAACGACCACTCACTAAGCGGTGCAAAAAACAAATAATGACGTCAAACTGCCAGTCCTTTTGGATTTCAGTATCAGGCCATAAATAGTTCGAAGATGACGTCACTCGGGTCTTTGTTGTTGTTTTTTGCCATCCGCGTTTGTGAGTAATTCTCACTAAACTATATTAACCAAACTATAAACGTACATGGTTACACACAGTTTTGTGTGTTGGTCCGTCATACTTCCGGATGGCAATGTTATGAGCTTCTTAGTCGTGTCTATGAACTCACATTTGAATGTTGAAACGAACTGAAGTGCCCGGCCAGACATCTTATTGATTTGGTCTCGAGTTAGTCACAGTAGGGTTATGCAGAATGCTTTTAGAACTTACCTCTGTTACCTGTCTCATCTACGGTTCCAATTGTCCTTCCTCTTTGTTTACTTGGAAGTGAAGATCAATAATGGTATAAAATTCTCAATAGGATTCAGTAGTCTGATGTCACGCCACCCGCAACGGCGGCCATCTTGGTTTTACACAAAGAAAATCATTACTTTTTTTTTCCTCATGCTGGCTAGAACTTTTCATTCCCTTTTCATATGCCTTGTGATCAGAATGTGTAAACGTCAAAACATGGTCAAATTTATGGGTTTTTTTCCCTCTGGAAACGCTTTTCTGCTCGCCGGAGAAATATTTCATACGGGCGTCCGCCATTGTTCCGATAGTTTAGAGCCAGTGTTACTAAGTTACCATGCGTCATTAGGAAGGAAGTGACGTTACGACTATTGAAGAGTATTAACCCCCTTTTCAGTGGTGCTAACATCATCTTAACTCACCCAGCCCTAAAACCGACTATATCCGTAGTTTGCCCGAGTTACTGTTACCCTACCTTACCTTACCCGGGTTCCATCTCTTTCCAGAGGTCGGATGTCATGGCTTTCCATCCTTCACGGTCCATTGCAGCCTCGTTACAGTCTGCCATGCGCCGTCCTGTAGCTTCCTTGATGCCATCTGTCCAGGATTTCCTTTGTCTTCCTCTGCCTCTCTTTCCTTCAATTCTTCCCTCCATTATCCTTTTTTCGAGACTATCATGTCTTCGCATATGTCCAAAAGTTACTGTTACCCCATGCCTATTTATTACATTTTTATGAGACAAATTATAGGCTAAGTATCGAAGCTAACGTTTTTAGTTTTTACTACATGTTAATTATAGTTTAATAGAACTACCTATGCACATGCTCATTTTTAATACATTTTTCCCAATTTTGACAAGTAGCAAAAATCTCTAGGGTTGAGTAAGTTAAAGTGTTTACACTGGGTGGAGTTCCTGACATCCCATAGTGGGCATGGGGAGGGGGGGGGGTACATACTGTGTCTTTTATCCCCTTATAACTGTTTTCCAACATGCTTTCTGTCTTTGTCTTGGAATGAGATTACTTGGTTTTGTCCTGGCCCTGGCCGGAGTCCAAGCTCGGAGGGAAACAGTCAAATCCATAGTTATTGTTTTGGGAGATGATATTTTTTTCCTTGTAAATCATCTCTCTGTTATGTATTATTATATTTGTTATTTTCAATGTATAATGTAAGCATTTGAGTGTATTCCTCTTTGTTGGATTTTGTGCTTGATGAGAATTTTAGGTGATAAACTAAGTACATTGGTGGTATGCTCTTGGAATCTACATCTGATCCCCATTTGTTCCCAGTTCCCCTATGTCTTACTTTGTCTTGGGTGCTTTAATTGTAATTCTTGAACTTTACTCTCCCATTCTCTTCCTTTTTACTGGCGCTGATATAACCTAAAAGCTCAATCTATGACCATCCGTCCTTTTGTTTTTTCGTGCGTTAAACGAGGCTGATTGAACTGTGGGTGGGTTCCGGCACTATCCGGTCTCCCTGAATTGATGCGTAAAAAAGAAAATGAAAATCTAATATTCCATCCAGTTCCACGAAGATTCATTTCGACATGTTTACTTTCAAAATGAAATGTTGACTGGTACAGCAACGATTCAAATTTCGCTTATTCGGTTGCGTCCGTTTTGACTTTAACCCTCTCCTTACCAATTATAGGAAAATCGTTACATTCGTCACGATACAACCAACATTTTTCTTATTCAATTTTTTTTGCACATCATAGAATTTAAAGAAAATGAACAGTGTGTTATATCTATAGCATGTTTTGCTAAAGAAATTATGTATCGCAAGAACTTTACTGCTGTTGTGTTTGAGTGATAAAAAATCTATTTTTGTGTAAGTTGGGTCTGAAGTTTTGGTGAAAATCATGAAAATGACTGGTATGGAGAGAGTTAAAAAACAAAAATAACAAAATACAAAACAAAACAAAATAAAATAATTTGGAAGTCACATTGACTTTAACCCGTCAATAATAGCCGTACCCGAAAAGACACGAATTAAAAAAAAAAAAATTGGCCAGCCAGAAAACTCGTCCTACAAATATTGATCGATTTCATTGAAGACTCTTCGAAGTCAAACTTGGGTTTGAAAGGTTGTTTTTTTTTTTGGTTTTTTTTTTTGGGGGTGGGGGGGGGGGGGGGGGGGGGGGGTTGCCTTTTTTTTCGCCAATCTGAGGTCGATATTTCTGGAGGACCATTTTTTTCTGGCACAAATTTTTAAAATACGTGTCTCTCCAGTACGGCAGTTAACTGGTTAACGATATAGGACTCATCCACCCTTTTAAAAATATTAAAATAGAACACAGCAATTGATATCGTTGATGATTAAGGAAATGTAAGAATTGATATAATAATATATCTTTCTATTTCTTAAAAAAATCGATAACATTTTTTCTATACTTTCAGATTTTTGATGGAATTTGTGACCCATTGTCCCGAAACAGTAATATGTTCGGATTGTCAGAATTCGTAAAAGTCAAAATAAGAACAAAACAAAACAAAAAAAAAAAAAAAAAAACAAAAAAAAAAAAAAAACCCCAAAAAACCCCAATAATAATGAAATGCGAGATACAGAAATTAGGTTCAAACGGAGGAAGAGGAATAATAATAATAATAATAATAATAATAATAATAATAATAAATAATATAATAATAATAATAATAATAATAATAATAATAATAATAATAATAATAATAATAAAATAATAATAATAAGAAGAAGAAGAAGAAGAAGAAGATGGGGGAGGATGGAGAGCAGGAGGAAGGGGAAGGGAAGGGAGAGGAGGATTCAGAGGAGACGGAGGGGGAGATTGAGAGAAGTGCGTGGAAGGAGGAGGAGGAGAAGGTTGTCGTAATTCAATTCCTCTAGACACGTTAAAGTGCCTTTCCTCCGCATCCCTTGAAGAATAAATAACGAAATATTTATTGAATCAAAACACACCAAGAAACATTCCATCCAAGTTTCCAAACGGAGTGAATCCTAATCTTATTCTTATCAGGGGGAGAAAGCCTTCCGGGCTTTGACTGACTGACACTGACAGGCTCCAACTGCAATTTCATTCCTTGTCAA
>NC_088366.1:10538041-10550541 GCF_034508935.2 Berghia stephanieae | reverse complement strand
CATCCAAAATTAAAGACCGGAAAGCGATTACCCTACATTCGTGTTAACTCACTCAATCCTAGAGATTTTTGATACTTTTCAAACTTGGATTAAAAATGAGCATGCACATAGATAGTTTTATTCAACTTCATCTTACATGTATAAACTAAAACTATTAACTTTGATACTACGCCTAAAACTTGTCTCATAAAAATGTAATAAATAGGCATGGGGTAAACGTAACCCGGGTAAACTACGGATATAGTCGGTGTCAGGGTTGAGTGAGTTAACATTGAACTAAATCTTTCTTCTTCTTCTAGGTTCCATGCCTGGTCCAGGCTTCGGATACTGCATGAATTATCTCTCTCCATTCCTCCCTGTCTCTTGCTTTTTCAAACAGCTCTTGAATTGTTAGGTTGGTGAAGCCCTTCAGTTGGTCTATGAGTGTTTTTCTTTGTCTCCCCCGGGCGCGTTTACCAGGTATTTTTCCACAACTTGCCAGGTATTCATTCTTATCTTTCCTTACTATGTGTCCGAAAAAGGATAGTTGTCGATCCGCTATTAAGGGCATTTAAATCTTTACCCTCTCTTAAAACAATCGATGCACTTTACAAACTCAAGATACAGAAATTGAAACCGTACCATTGTATTATTTGGTCACATTCCTCCCACCAAATCCAAGCATCAGTAACACACTTTATAGTCACCTGGAACAACTACAAAAGACGTCTAACTTCTACGTCATGGCACAAGACCGATGGGCTAGAGCTCAGGTGGTCGCTGGTTCGGATAAGTAAGTAAGTAAGTTTAAGGGTTTGAGATTCCAAGCATCAGTAACACACTTTATAGTCACCTGGAACAACTACAAAAGACGTCTAACTTCTACGTCATGGCACAAGACCGATGGGCTAGAGCTCAGGTGGTCGCTGGTTCGGATAAGTAAGTAAGTAAGTAAGTAAGTAAGTAAGTAAGTAAGTAAGTAAGTAAGTAAGTAAGTAAGTAAGTAAGTAAGTAAGTAAGTAAGTAAGTATTATTTGGTCTCCGGTTCATTGCTGGTGTTTAGGAACGTTAGAAGCCGGACAACGTAGCGCCCAAAATAGATCTCCCGTCTTTGTTGTTTAAATTATAGATAATAAACTTTCAGTTAAAACAAACATGTGTAAATACAATTTCAATATAGATTAAATTCAACATATGTGACCCATCGTCTCAAAACGGTATTATGTCGGAACAAACCAGATGCTTAAAAGCCGAATTAAACTGATCGAAAATATAAATTGTTGGCATTAGCACCCTAAAATATGGTTGCCATTCTCCTCAATAAAGCATATAAACTCAACACAAGTCTGATATTTATGGCTATAATTTCAATTTTCAATATCTTAACCAACACGACTTAATACCGTTTTGAGGCGAAGGGTCACATACAATATGTCTAAATTATTCTGAAAATCGGGTTACAAATAGTTCTTGTTTTGTTCACACCAAATGCATTACTTTTGAATGATAATATTTACCGTGGTCTAAAAATAGATAGACTGTGATTTTTGATAAATTTCACCATTTATTTAGTAAAATATCAATATCTAGACATATCCTCCAAAATGGGGATAATATGCTCGCGCATTTCAGATAACGTTACCAATCGACCTGCTTTGTTCTGTATGTTTTGCCGTTGTTTAATCTTAATTGGAACAAGGCGCTATATAAATTATTATTATTATTATTATTATTATTATTATTATTATTATTATTATTATTATTATTATTATTATTATTATTATTATTATTATTATCATCATCATTATCATTATTATTATTATTTATTATTATTATTATTATTATTATTATTATTATTATTATTATTATTATTATTATTATATATTTATTATTGTTATTGTTATTGTTATTGTTATTGTTATTATTATTATTATTATTATTATTATTATTATTATTATTATTATTATTATTATTATTATTATTATTATTATTATTAGTATTATTATTAGTATTATCATTATCATTATTATTATTATTATTATTATTATTATTATTATTATTATTATTATTATTATTATTATTATTATCATCATCATTATCATTATTATTATTATTATTATTATTATTATTATTATTATTATTATTATTATTATTATTATTATTATTATTATTTATTATTATTATTATTATTAATATTATTATTGTTATTGTTATTGTTATTGTTATTTGTTATTATTATTATTATTATTATTATTATTATTATTATTATTATTATTATTATTATTATTATTATTATTATTATTAGTATTATTATTAGTATTATTATCATTATTATTATTATTATTATTATTATTATTATTATATTATTATTATTATTATTATTATTATTATTATTATTTTATTATTATTATTATTATTATTATTATTATTATTATGATGCATGTTTTATCCCTTTATCTCTATGGGGAAATTATTTTCGGCATATAAATAAGAACACACAGAGTCAATGTAATAATCACAGCCCCTCATGAGATTATTGTAAGCTGATTCTCTCTATGCCACACAGCGCGAAATAGACGGTGTTATCATCAAAGGTGCTGCTGGTGAGCGGTAGAGATTTCTGTATCAACGTAATACCCTTCCTGATCCTTCAATTATAGATAACAGTTTTAAGCGGTTTAAAATACCCAATTATTCTTAGCACATACTCAGAATCTGCCGTATTTTGAAAAAACAAAAACAAACCTTATTTAAAAATTTGGCCAGAAAACTCGTCCTTCAAGTATCGATCGATTTAAATGACCCTCAATTTGGCAAAAACTCTAGAACCTGGGACTCGGCGAAGTATTAATTAAGTCCCAGGTTTGAGAGTTTTTGCCAAGATGAGGGTCATTTAAATCGATTGATATTTGAAGGACGAGTTTTCTGGCCAAATGTTTAAATATGGGTTTTTCAGAGTACAAGAGTACAGCAGAATAGGTTAAGTTGCACTGTCCCACTATGTAAACATAGTTGAATCCTTGTAAAGGGCTCTTTACTCACATTCTGTCATCGTGCTCATGTATTCCTTTGGACAGGACGCTAGTCTATCCCAAAGTACTTTCTGTCAGATCTAGCTGTAACAGACCCAGCTGCTGGGTAGACAGCGGGATCAGAGAGAAAAAAAAAATCTGGACTGCACCCGGGATCGATTTTGGTCCCTCGGGGCATGAAGCGAGTGCTCTACCAACTGAGCTATCGGACCCCCCGGATTAGAATATGCATATATTACATAATTCGTTATGGTTCTAAGCACCGTGGCTCAGCAGTACGGTCTCTGCTTCGTACCCGAAAGGTACCGAGTTCGATCGCCTGCCGCCGCTTCGCTGTGTGGCATTGAGCAAGTCGCCTCGCCTTAGCTCAATTTGCGGCGCTGCACTGCGTCTGACGCCTGGGTTATTCCAGTCTTCCCTTGGAATATACCCTAGAGTATAAATTTCCCCTATGGGATGAATAAAGGGAATTTGCTTATTTATTATTTATTATCACAGAAGCGTTTGAATACCTGCATCACCTGTTGTCGTAACTAGGCTTATCGTAATTGGTTTCGACATTACCTAATGCAGTTGTTGAAATCATCAAATTATAATGTATTGGTGCTAATGGATATGAGGATAATGTTATAGACAAAGCAACGAAAACACGTCTGTAACAAATTATAACATAATTTGTTATTATATTATAACCCCTCATTTTTTTATATTGATTCTTTGAAATTATCTTGCTATTCCGTTGAGCGGTCTTGACGTGCGTGTCGGTTCAAGAGCCAAAAAATTATCGGAAATTTGGAATTGACTTGTTTGCTGTTAACTCTCTCCTCACCAGCCATTTTCAGGATTTTCCCCAAACTTCACACCCAACTATCTAACACAAAAAAATATTTTTTATCACTCAGACACAGCAGTAAAGTTCTTGCGATACATAATTTCTTCAGCAAAACATGCTCTACAACACACTGTTCATTTCCTTTAAATTTTATGATGTACAAGAGAAATTTGAATAAGAGAAATGTTGGTTTTATCGTAAAAAATGTGACGATTTTCCTATAGTTGGTAAGGGGAGGGTTAAAAACAGACGGGAATATTAATTTTTTATTTATTTATTGTTTGTCGAAGCTTGGAATTCTATTCTTGTTCAGTTGACTAGTACTGAACGTAAAATTCTGAAACGAGCAATTTCCTTTCTACATTTTTTTTTCTTTTTGTTAATAAAAACTTGGCTCTCAAGCTCAAAATATTGACCGGCTTTTTTCTTCTTCTTTCACTCCCTATTGTCTGAAAAAGATCAACATTGTAATCTAATAAATCAGGTGAAATTGTGTACAGATGTGAATTATTCCGTGTTATGATTTTGTATTCCAATTAAAAATTGTGAGGCAAAAAAATACCCGAACAAAATAACATAAGATACGAAATATTGGCACAAGTATCATATTTATGGCTGTAATAAATAAACATGTGAGATTGATTTTAAGCTTCAATTTAATCACAAAAACAGATCAAATGAACGTTTCGGGTTTCTCCTTTATCAACAAAACAGGATGAATGAAACGCCACAGATGAATGATATAATGTGATAGTGGCGGAGTTAAGATGAATATTATTATTATTATTATTATTATTATTATTATTATTATTATTATTATTATTATTATTATTATTATTATTATTATTATTATTATTATTATTATTATTATTATTATTATTATTATTATTATTATTATTATTATTATTATTAATAGCTTCTCCTGTGATATTTACATGAAACACGCTCAACGTCTCGGACAATATTTCCATAGGCGACTGTTATGTACTGGAGGAGAAAATGGTTCTAAATAGCTCTTATTGCCCTCATTTGTGTAAAGTATAAACATTTGTCCATACTTTTCCGACCAATGAGAGCGATCTATATTCATGCTTTCGTCCAATCTAGTCATCTATCACATGAATTGTTTCTGTACAACGATTGGACATTTCTCAAGGTATCTAAACACGCTGCTTTGTTAATGAAAGCTGTAAACAAACCCATGAGTCATGCTGAGCAAAATGACCAATACTAACGTTGGATATTTCTCAAATTGTGAACACTTTTCACTATGTGAGTCATTTTGAGCACACTTTGTAATGACCTGGAGCACATGGAAATGTAATATTTTTTTTTTTTTTTTTTTTTTTTGGAATATATTTTATTATTCAACAAATGAAAAGAAAACAGTTGGAAAATAATTTGTTTGATGGACACCTTTTTTGCACTGGAGTCTTCCTCCGCTAATCCGTCCCTTGAGATGCTATGTCTGCCGTCGAATGCGGACCAGACTTTGCTGATTGGGTCGATCGTCATAACATAATAGTGTGAAAACCATGAGGCTGCTGCCGTCGCAAATGAGAGAGAGGGAATGGGGATACCCCTCTGAAGCGCATTATGGACGGCGCCCCAGTTTCGAGCCGAAATAAGTCCCGGCAACCCTTGTACGCCGCTTCCTTGACTACGGATAGAGATGGAAGTCGGTACCTATGATGTTCGCATGGGTGTACGATCCGATAGTGATGTCGTTTCTTCTTCTCTTTACTAGCCTATCCTGCTTCTTTGGTTTGTGATTGTATTTTTGACAGGGGATATTTTTTTTCCTGTAAATCTTCTGCCTGTTTGTTCTTGGTTATTTATAATTTAGCTTATGATATCTTTAGGTTATGATTTTGATTTACATTTGTACTATTTTTGTTAGATTACTTGTTTTTTTGTTTCAGCGGTCTCTCATATAACCTCAATTGTGTTGGAAGAGACCTAAAGCAACAAAAAAAAAAAAAAAAAAAAAAAAAAAAAAAAAAAAAAAATCGAAACTTGATAGGTTTGATCCGCCGACTATCGGCGTAGGTACTTATTATTCCATTTGGGTTTGAGTTTAAACTACAGTATTTATTATAATGTTGGTAGGGCATGACCTTTTTGGGGGAAATCCAGATCATGGACGGAAAGGCGAGAGAGAGAGAGAGAGAGAGAGAGAGAGAGAGAGAGAGAGAGAGAGAAGGAGAGAGAGAGTGAGAGAGAGAGGGGGGAGGGAGGGAAGGAGAGAGAGAGAGGGGGGAGGGAGGAGAGAGAGAGGGGGAGGGAGGAGAGAGAGAGGGGGGGAGGGAGGAGAGAGAGAGAGAGGGGAGGGAGGAGAGAGAGAGAGAGAGAGGAGGAGGGAGGAGAGAGAGAGAGAGAGAGAGAGAGAGAGAGAGAGAGAGAGAGAGAGAGAGAGAGAGAGAGAGAGAGAGCGAGAGAGAGAAAAAGAGAGTTAAAACTACAGGGTACGGTTAATTATTGAGTGCTTGTATCAATATACGCAACAAAGACAGAATTTCTCATACGATGTTAAGTTAAGATAAAGAATCTTGCTCGCTCTCTCCGTTTTCAAAGAGTCAATGGCCATAGGAATTCTGGCATTGAATAATGTATTGAAAATGTTCACAAAATATCAATTGAAGAGTGGTTTTCCAAAACTCCCTAACTCCGTTTTTCCCCATTTTGAGATATTGAGGATTATTTCCTCTGAAATTTCTCATTTAATTTAGTCTATTATTTTATCATATTTAAACTTCACATTCACACAAATCTAAGGACCTTTTTGTGCCAGTTGATGCTTAAAATAAAGTTTACGTTTTAATTTATATCATGAATGGAAAATATCAAAAAATGTGGTCCACCGTCTCAAAACTGTATTATGTCGGAACGAACCAGATGCTTAAAAGTCGAATTTAATGTTAAACTGGTCAAACGTATAAATTGTTGGCATTAGCACCCTAAAATATGGTATCCATTTTCCTCAATAAAACATACAAACTCAACACAAGTCTGATATTTCTGGCTATAAATTCAATTTTCAACATCTTAACAACCCGACTTAATACCGTTTTGAGGCGAAGTGTCACGAATAGAAAAATCGACTTAAGGAGTTTTGTAAAACCAGCCTTCAATTGTTCCACTGTCTGATTCTAACTCTACCAAATTAGAACAAGATTTCCACAATGGTGTCTTGAATCCGGTAACTTCAATGGATCATTGATCACTGTGAAACTCGATGCATTATTTAGCGCCTGTAGTACAAATGAGCAGTATAGCTGTTTATCTTTTGATTTGAGCTTCCCGTGGTTTTCCCGAGATCAATTTTATGTTAAAAGAACATTGGCTGTACAATGTATTATGAAATATCGAATATTATGGTTGAGGTGTAGCGTTACCAAAAAAAAAAAAAAAAAAAAAAAAAAGATAAAAAAAAGTCCCAGAAATGATCCACAATTTTTCGGCACTTTGTTGAATTTTTAAAATATATATTTATTTACTTTTTAATAATAATAATAATAATAATAATAATAATAATAATAATAATAATAATAATAATAATAATAATAATAATAATAATAATAATAATAATAATAATAATAATAATAATAATAGTAATAATAAGTCAAAACCCGATCCGATTTATTATGTTTTTCTCCTCGCTCCGGATACACTTTTATGCTCGTCAGAGAAGTATTTCATAAGGGCGTTAAGTTACCATGCGTCATTACGGGGAAGTGATGTCATGACTGTTGAAGCGTATTCCTTCTACACCGTCCGTCCCCTCCATCCAGCCTTTTCTCTGCCAACCCCCAATTATCATATTATATATTTTTTTATTAGTATCCAATACCAATTTTCATTCCAAAAATGTGACCCATCGTCTTAAAACGGTATTATGTCGGAACTAACCAGATGCTTAAAAGCCGAATTTAATGTTAAACTGGTCGAAAATATAAATTGTTGGCATTCGCACCCTAAAATATGGTATCCATTCTCCTCAATAGATTGTATATACTCAACAGAAGTCTGATATTTCTGGCTATAAATTCAATTTTCAACATCTTAACCAACCCGACTTAATACCGTTTTGAGGCGAAGGGTCACAATTTTTTTTTAAAAACGTAATAAAATCCACTCCGTCCTTTAGTATGAATGAACTTCATGTTCGTCGTTTCGCATTGCAATAATATTGCAGCTTCTTTGAGAGCTTTTGTCTGCCTGCGTGCTGAATTACGAATTCCCGCTTCTTAATTTCACCAGTAATTGTATCTTATTTGGTTTATTTTTTCCTCACAATCCAATTTTCTATAATATATTATATTATCTTTTTTTGGCCACAAAGCCAAAGTAAATATTGAGACTCGACCGCACGGACTCCCAGTAATAGAGTCGCTTCTCTCTCTATTATTAGGCTTAATCATAACAAATGGATGGAAAAAACAACATTCTTCACGTTGCTGATTAAGGTCGATTGAACGGGACTTGGAGTGAAGCGCCTATTTTATGTGATATGGGGCTCTATAGTTAAATGGTTTTGTTTTGCTGTTTTGTTACTTTTTACTTTTTCGCTTTCATTTTTTAACTCCTCTTCATTATTTTTTTCCCTCTGCCCTCTGGTCCTTGAATTTTTTCTATTATCATCTGAGATGACGTGGTTGAATTCAATAATGAACAGCTATTGATAAAATAAAACAAACTGAAGATGTTTTGAGAGCTTGAATTGAAAGAGTCTCCCCTTAGCTTCCTCCTTCCTCCCACACATCCCTTTCAAGTTGCTTTTTTTTCCAAATAATATATCTTGTTTATTACTTGTGTGCACAATGGGGTATATTTTAAGATCTAAACTAATGATATTATAGGAAGCGTTTCGAGACTCTTCTTTTATGTAGAGTGACAAGTGTGAATTATATATGATTATAAATAAGATGCTTTCGTCCTCCCTCCTCCACCTTGAATAATTCATCTTAATATTTTTTGTTCTGTATTGTTTTGATTTTTTTCATCGTCTTTTACATTTTTAATCAACCCTTCAATCCGACGTGCACTTATTCGCAGATCTAAGTAGCCCAATTCCTTGTGGGCTCATTGTTGCAATGGAAATCTCCAAAAAAAACCAAAAAGACAACAAAAAACTGACGCAAAATATTGTCCATTTCAACAATGTTAACTAGGCCCATAATGGGTTCTGGTGTCAGACCTGCATATATGTATACGTCGCTTAAATCCATAGACTTATATGATGTACAACCTTACTTTATGTTTGTCTTATATTTGGACAGGAATCCAATATAGATAGTTCGAAGATGACGTCACTCAGGTCTTTGTTATTGTTTTTTGCCATCCGCGTTTATGAGTAATGCTCATTGAACTGTATTAACCCGACTATAAACGTTCATGGATACACACAGTTTTGTTTGTTGGGCTAAGAAGCTCATAACAGTGCCATCCGTAGATAGTATGCGCTTGTCTAAGAAGCTCATAACATTGCCACCCGGAAGTATAACGGACCAACACACAAAATTGTGTGTATCCTTGAACGTTTATAGTCAGATTAATACAGTTCAGCGAGCATTACTCATAAACGCGGATGGCAAAAAACAATAACAAAGACCTGAGTGACGTCATCTTCGAACTATCTATGAAACGGTGGCCCTGACCAAGTGTACCCGTTCGTGACATCCTTTGTAGTTCTCCATAAAACTCGAATTCGTTTACAATAACCGTCCTGCCGAGTACTACGAAAAATCCGTATAATTACGAATTTTTGACTACAGTTACAGAGCTGCATTCGCTTCTTTGACTCGATAAATCTTTTTGAAAATAAAAATTTAGTTCCTTAGATCCTATATTCAGGTCTTTGAAGCACTTGTGGATCATGGTGATGGCAAAGAATTGATTTGTAAATCTATTTATAGTGAATTTTTTTTCATTTTTTTCCCCTTGAAAACTACGATTTTTAATTAAAATTTCAAGTAGGCATCTCTGCAATAATAAATAACAGCGTTAATTGGTTTTTATCCAATACTTTTGTCATTTTTAAAATGTTGAGTATTCACGCTTGGATATTGAAGTTCCTCAATTTTCTACTCCTCCCTCTTCAGCCCCCTCTCTTATTATTATTCCTAGTTTCAAGACTCTCTTACTTGGTCCATTAGTACGAACCGCCATTTCATGCATCATTTAAAAGCAACATCAGATGATCTGCAAGTGTCATCCTTTAGGCGCAATTAGAAAATGTTGAGTATCTTCCGCATCTGTTCACTCATGGATATTGGAGTTCCTCATTTTTTTCTTCTTCTCCTTCTCCAGCCCCTCTCCAATTTGTCCTAGTTACGAGGCTCTCTTACTTGGTCCATTAGTACGAACTACCATTGCATTCATCATTTAAAAGATCTGAACAAGTGTGTATGAAAGGTAGCACATCTGACCGGTAATCAGAAGGTCTGAAGTTCGGTCCCCAGTCAAAGTCGACTGTTTTTTTTGGGATGGTTTATTTCTTCTATTTTTCTTTCTTGCTTTGTCTGGCACCTTTCATACACACTTGTTCAGATGTTTATCTTATACTGGTGCCTGCTCCTCAATACTCTTCAACAGTCGTAACGTCACTTCCTTCCTAATGATGCATGGTAACTTAGTAACACTGTCTCTATACTATCGGAACAATGGCGGACGCCCGTATGAAATATTTCTCCGGCGAGCATAAAAGCGTATTCAGAGGGAAAAAAACCCCATAAATCTGATCATGTTTTGACTTTTACACATTCTGATCACAAGGCAAATGAAAAGTTCTAGCCAGCATGAAGAATATAAAGTAATGATTTTCTTTGCTTAGAACCAAGATGGCCGCCGTTGCCGGGCGGCGTGGCATCAGATTACTGAATCCAATTTCTTTAATCATTTAAAAGCAACGTCAGATGATCTGCAAGTGTCCTCCTTTATGAGCATGTATGCATGGTTGAAAAAGGGATGTGCGGCTATGTGGTCTAGTGGTATGACACTCGCTTTCGGATCGGAAGGTCCTGGGTTCGAGCCTCGCGCTCTGCGCATAGTTGAGTCCTTGGAAAAGGCTCTTAACTCACATTCTCTCACCGTTAACAGCGAAAAATTATAATATCGCCTAACAGGCGTCATGTCCGTCCTACATGTTAAATGTTGCTGTTGACCAGGGAGGGACCCCTTGTAAAGCGCTTTGAGCACATTTAGTGCACATTTGCGCTATATAAAAGCTCAAAAAAGCTCAATTTGAGATGGCTAAGGGGACAGTGCATTTCACTGGTTTGCAAAAAAAGAAAAGGACAGCCCTCTATAATGTATTTCTTATCGTTAGCCAAATCCTCTACTGTCTAAATTAGACAACGCACCCCCCCCCCCCCGGTCTATTCTTTTCCATCAGAATTTTTGCGCACCCCCCCCCCCCCCCCCCCCCCCCCCCCCCCCCCCCCCCCCTCCCCCCCCCTCCTTCTATTAAAATTCAGCTCGTGAAAAGTTCCGGTTAAAATTCACTAGAAGGGAAAAAAGTAACAGCATAAAAAAACCACCCCCCCCCCCCCTCCAATTAAAAGAAATAAGACAAAAAATAAATAAATAAAAAAAACCCCCTTTTCCCAAATAAACAAAAAACAAAAACAAAACAAAACAAAAAAACCCAGGAAAATATACGCCCCCCTAAATTGTTCAACTTTTATAATAAAATAATTTTCTATTGAAGATTGGACAAAGTTCACCCCCCCCCACACCCACACACACACACCCACACACACATACACACACACACACACACACACACACACACACACACACCCATAGATAGTCTGTGCACACCCCCGCCGCTTCTTCTATTTGTATTTCTAGGGTAAAGCACTCTAGCTTAGAAATAAACGGTCTCGATATTGCTTAATTATGTCTCTCGTCTGTCACGTGACAATGAACAGCTAGTTGGGTCATTTTATATTCGAAGTGGTTATTCAGTATCAGATACTGAATAGTGCAAAACCACAATCTAGTATCCATAAGGAACTCTTTTTTTTTATAGAGAGAGTGAAAAGCGAGACAATCTCGGTTGCAATGTTAACAAACTGCTGACCTACTTCCAGATTAAACACGTGCAAAACCACTATTCAGTATCGATACTGAATAGTGCTAGCCTTTTATATTTGACGGACTACTACTGTACCATAACGCTCTATGAAAAACTAGCTATGTGGTCTTGTGGTATGACACTCGCTTTCGGATCGGATCGGAAGGTCCTGGGTTTGAGCCTCGCTCGGCGCATAGTTGAACCCTTGGAAAAGGCTGTTTACTCACATTCTCTCACTGTATTCATGTGTAAAATAAATACCTGGCCGTTGAAGCGTTGTCTGTGTCGGAAAAATTGTATTATCGCCTAGCAGGCGCCATGCCATGTCTCGTTCTTTATTTTACGTGTTGCTGGTAGTCAGGGACCCTTTGTAAAGCTCTTTGAGCACGGTTGGCGGTGTGGCGTAGTTGCACACATATGTAATGGCTTATGATGGTATAGTGGTTTTTTTGACGTATGGTAATGATATTCCTTTGCATTGTGTTGTAGATGTTAATAATGACGAAAGAGTTCAAGGGCCGATGATGATAACTGAATGTACAACATCAAGACATTCAAATAAAAATATAGATTCCAAGTT
>NC_088366.1:10520238-10537942 GCF_034508935.2 Berghia stephanieae | reverse complement strand
CATCAAAACTCTATTGAATACAAATAAACAAGGCTATCTTCGTCACAATGCTGATAATAAGATTTGAAGATCACATAGGGGGAAAAAAACAAACCCGGCCGAGTCGCTTTCCCATTTAGGAATCTTGGAATCTACATCTGTTCCCTATTTGAACCAATACTCTTCAATAGTCGTAACGTCACTTCCTTCCTAATGACGCATGGTAACTTAGTAACACTGGCTCTAAACTATCGGAACAATGGCGGACGCCCGTATGGAATATTTCTCCGACGAGCATAAAAGCGTATTCAGAGGAAAAAAAACCCCATAAATTTGATCATGTTTTGATTTTTACACATTCTGATCACAAGGCATATGAAAAGGGAATGAAAAGTTCTAGCCAGCATGAAGAATAAAAAGTAATGATTTTCTTTGTTTAGAACCAAGATGGCCGCCGTTGCCGGTGGCGTGAGATCAGACTACTGAATCCTATTCCCCTTTGTCTCAATTTTTCTTGCCTTGGGTGATTTAATTGTAAATCTAGAATCTTTTTCTTCCTTTTTACTGGCGCTGAAATGACCTAAATATGTCTCAAGCGCCTTAAAGCCCTTAGAAAAAAAAAAAGAAGAAAACAAACAAAGATGATTCAGATTCAATCACTCACTCACTCACTCACTCACACACATGACCGGATGGATGGTCGTCGGGGGAACTTGCGTGAAGCAGACGTTACAGTCTTCCTCCAAGCCTGCCTGTTGCTAGCCCTTTGTAGCAGCTTCGGAATCGACATCAGATTCAATGTAATTGAGCTTTATATAGCGCAATATCCACTAAATGTGCTCAAAGCGCTTTACAAGGGGTCCCTGGTCAACCGCAACATTTAACATGTAGGACGGGACATGACGCCTGTTAGGCGATATTACAATTTTTCAGACAAAGACAACGCTGTTAACGGCCAGATACTCATTTTACACCTGAGTACGGTGAGAGAATGCGAGTAAAGAGCCTTTTCCAAGGACTCAACTATGCGCCGAGCGCGAGGCTCGAACCCAGGACTTTCCGATCCGAAAGCGAGTGTCATACCACTAGACCACATAGCCGCATTTATTTGCAGGTGTGATAAGTTAATTCTTTATAAGCTTAGTGTTATAATGGAAATCTTAAAAAAAAGAAAGAAAAGAATGTAGCAGCTCCGGAATCGAGGTCAGATTCAATGTAATCCGTTTACTAATTAAAGGGATTTATTATTTCAGATATAAATCCCTGGCAGAAAGATCAGGCTTTTTTTCTTTTGTTCACCCAACGTTTATGGTTTTGCAATAGATTAAAAATAGGTTTATTTGTTTATTTTTGAGCATTGAAGTTCGATTTTTAAAAAAATGAGATTTTATATAGCGCAATATTCACAAAACGTACTCAATGCGCATTACAATGGGTCCCTAATCAACAACAACACTTAACATGTAAGACAAGATATGACCCATGTAAGGCGATATTACAGGGTTTGTTTTTTTTTGTTCCAACAAAGACAACGCTGTTAACGGCCAGATACTTATTTTACACCTGAGTACGATGAGAGAATGTGAGTAAAGTGCCATTTTCCAAGGACTCAACTTTGCACCGCTCTGAGCAGGACTCGAACCCAGAACCTTCAAATCCGAAGGGGAGTGGCGTTACCACTAGACCACATAGCCGCACCAAAATTGGTTAGACACCAAACGTGAAAGACATGCTTAAAATAGATGCCCACCCCCCCCCCCCCCCCCTTTTTTTTTTTTTTCTTTAACGAGAAAGGAGGATAATAATTTAATAGTGTTACTAATTCTGGACATAAAACCGTGATTCCTCTTGACAGGGTTGACTCGAGTAACGCGCACTGGGTGTAGTGTAGCCGGAGACGTCTGAGGACAGATATCCACCCAAGGTCGGGCTCATCCCTCGGTCTGAAAATCCAATAAAAATACAACAAAACTGTACTATATTACTCAACTATGCACCGTTCAAAGCGGTACTCGAACTCAGGACCTTTACATCCGAAGGGGAGTGCCGTTACCACTAGACCACATAGTCGCACCAAAATAATTGGTTAGACACCAAACGTGAAAGACATGCTTAAAATAGATGCCCCCCCCCCCCCCTCCTTTTTTTTTCTTTAACGAGAAAGGAGGATAATGATTTAATAAGTGTCACTATTTCTGGACATAAAACCGTGATTCCTCTTGACAGGGTTGACTCGAGTAACGCGCACTGGGTGTAGTGTGGACGGAGACGTCTGAGGACAGATATCCACCCAAGGTCGGGCTCATCCCTCGGTCCGAAAATCGCGCAATATTCATTAAACGTACACAGTGCGCTTTAAAATGGGTCCTAGCCAACAGCAATGCTTAACATGTATGACAAGTCATGACCTCTGTAAGGCGATATTACATTTTTTTGTTTTTGTTTTTGTTCCAACAGGGACGGTCAACGGTCAGGTACTCATTTTACAGTTAAGTACGATGGGAGAATGTGAGTAAAGTGCCCTTTTCCAAGCACTCAACTTTGCACCTTCCAATGTGGTCTAGTGGTATGACTCTCGCTTTCGGATAGGAAGGTCCTGGTTTCGAGCCTCGCGCTCGGCGAGTTGGCCAGAAAACTCGTCCTTCAAACAAACATCAATCGATTTAAACGACCCTCATCTTGGCATAAAAATAAAAAAACTCTCAAAGCTGGTGGTGGTGGGGTGGGGGGGGGGGGGGGGGGGGGTTATGCAAGATGTCATCAAACCGTTTTTTGCCACTTCTGTAGAATGCATTCAAGTTTTGATTGATATCAGTTTTAACACTGTGCGTCCGTCCTTTGACGTTGTCAGTAGAAAAGGGTAATTTTGACATATATCGTGACTATTTCGGCTTTGTCCGAAATGATTCTCGAAAATTTATTTAATTTCACATTATGTCAATCTAAGGATAGATATTATCTATTCAACGGTTTTCAAAAGGATGTCAAATTGGAACACTGGAACATTCTTTTGTCTACGACGTCACCTGAGACAAAAATAAGAGAAGCCGTTCGTTGTGTCACAGTTATAGCCTGATATCACCGAGTTATAGTTGGACGCCGAAGCAGCCCGAACGATCGACTGAACTCAGGCTGCAAAAGACGTGGGACGAAATGGAAAGAAGACGCTTGCGGCTTGTCATTTAAAAGAGTGGTGGTAACCATAGGTTGTCTGTGGTGGTAACCATAGGTAGTCTGTGGTGGTAACCGTAGGTAGTCTGTGGTGGTAACCATACGTAGTCTGTGGTGGTAACCATAGGTAGTCTGTGGTGGTAACCATAGGTAGTCTGTGGTGGTAACCATAGGTAGGCTGTGGTGGTAACCATAGGTAGTCTGTGGTGGTAACCATAGGTAGTCTGTGGTGGTAACCATAGGTAGTCTGTGGTGGTAACCATAGGTAGGCTGTGGTGGTAACCATAGGTAGTCTGTGGTGGTAACCATAGGTAGTCTGTGGTGGTAACCATAGGTAGTCTGTGGTGGTAACCATAGGTAGTCTGTGGTGGTAACCACATATTACACAGGACTAGTTTGTGGTGGTAACGTGGAGCTTTAGATCGGACAATTGTGACCCATTTTCTCAAAACGGTATTATGTCGGAACGAACCAGATGTTTAAAAGTCCAATTTAATGTTAAACTGGTCAAACATATAAATTGTTACCATTAGCACCCTAAAATATGGTATCCATCATCCTCAATAAAACATATAGACTCAACACAAGTCTGATATGTCTGGCTATAAATTCAATTTTCAACATCTTAACAAACCCGACTTAATATTGTTTTGAGGCGAAGGGTCACAAATTTGTCGACAGAGACAATGCTGTTAACTACCAGGTGTCATGGTCTCAAGTGAGTAAAGAGCTACTCGACTATGCATAAAGATATATGTAGAATGAGGCCCCAGAATTTACTAGTTACTATAAATGAAAAACAATTAACGATTTGTTTACAATGAAATAAAAATAATGATGAAATTTAATTAAAAGAGATAAACAGTGATCGTGGCAGTTACAAATAGAGATGTGAATATATTACGTAACTTATGATAATATGTCATTTTCGTAAGTTTACGTTTCCAGGCAGTTGACAGGCTTGGATGATATATTCGTCTGATAACAGGCTCGGGCTCGTAAAATTCCACTTCCAGGCAATTGGTAAGGGGTTATTGTGTAATTCTTTGACAGCGGGCTCGGGTTTGATCCTTGAAGATTATACAATCAAAGTTAAAAGCTCCGGCGTCTTAATGGTGTAGATATAATATCTACAAAGTCCCAAAAGATAAAAATCTTCCAGTATATATAAGGAATAGAGCGACTGGCCGTCCGGCATAGATTGTGGAGAGAAGTGAGTGTCGAATGTTAGACCTATCAGCTTTTACAATAAGTGGCTACGTGACAGAATGTAGAACGAAAAGTATTCACTAATTTGAAATTAATTCGAGGGAAGGCTATAAAAGGAAAGACGATCTAATATTAGAAGGTAAAGTTTATCTAAGCCTCCAGAAATATAACTGGAGTGAGATGAATTCAGTTCTTAATAAAATAAAATTTAATAAGATAATTGTGAACAACCTTTACTGTGACACCAGGTACTCATTTTACACACGAGTTTGGTGAGAGAATGTGGTGAGTAAACAGCCTTTTCCAAGGACTCAACTATGCACCGAGCGCGGGGCTCGAACCCAGGAGCTTCCAAGCCGAAAGGGTTCACTTTGTAATCATGAAAGTGATAGTAATGCTCTGGCACGTGTGTGTGTGTGTGTGTGTGTGTGTGTGTGTGTGTGTGTTTGTGTTTATGTTTGTGTTTGTTTTTGTTTTTGTGTGTCCCTACTAATACTACAGTCCACTTCGGATAATCGCAACTCCTTGGGATCAGCCACAATGTTGCGATTAACCGAAGTTGATTTTCCTGTAAACAATTGCAACATTTTCCCTCTGGGTTTACACTCATCTGTTTTCAACAGTTGTACATGGCAAAGAGATCAGCTGTGGTGAGACCACACTACCATTGTTTACAGCTTGACGACTGTCCGAGAAAACATTGTTTACAGCATGACGACTGTCCGAGAAAACATTGTTTACAGTATGACGACTGTCCGAGAAAACATTGTTTACAGTATGACAACTGTCCGGGAAAACATTGTTTACAGTATGACAACTGTCCGGGAAAACATTGTTTACAGTATGTCACAGAGGACCTCACAAACTCATACTAACTGCAAAGCCCCGCCCTCCTTTGTCTCACAGAGTGGTGACAGAGTCGCCCAAAATCCTCGCCCCCTATATAATGGTCACAGATGACCTCACAAAATCATACTACAACGCTTCGCCCTCTTTTGTCCCCAATAGAGTGGTGACACACTACTGTGGCTTTATTATTATTATTATTATTATTATTATTATTATTATTATTATTATTATTATTATTATTATTATTAATAATAATAATAATAATAATAATAATAATAATAATAATAATAATAATAATAATAATAATAATAATAATAATAATAATAATAATAATAATAATAATAATAATAATAATAATAATAATAATAATGATAACAATAATAATAATAAACTCAAACTTGAATGAAATCAATCGTTATTGTTTTTATACCTCCAGATTGTGGGTGACCAGTTATCACATGGTTTTCTCGATCATAAACGTTTGAAATTACACATCGTTTTCTGTGTTGGTTCTATTGATCAAGCGGTAGAACATTGGGTATTTTACTAAGACACATACCATCAATTGTAAATCCTGCACAGTTTTCTATGTTTACCAATCATTACCATTATTTACAGTATGACGACTGTCCGAGAGGCGCGGGTATCCAAGCGTGGCCTTCGTAAGGTTATGGCCTGATACCGTAGCCATCGTTATGTTATAGCCTGATACTGAAACCCAAAAGGACTGGCAGTTTGACGTCATTATTTGTTTTTTTTGCACCGCCTAGTGAGTTGTCGTTAGTAGAGCTCATGGAAACAAGTTATTTCATTGGTTGAACTATTGAATACAACTCACGATTTTTTTCTTTTGTGGCAAAAGACTGGCATTTTGACGTCATTTTTTGGTCAGTATCAGGCCATAACTTTACGAAGGCCACGCTGATACTGACCAAAAAATGACGTCAAAATGCCCGTCTTTTACCACAAAAGAAAACAAATCGTGAGTTGTATTCAATAGTTCGACCAATGAAATAACTTGTTTCCACGAGCTCAACAACGACCACTCACTAAGCGGTGCAAAAAGCAAATAATGACGTCAAACTGCCAGTCCTTTTGGATTTCAGTATCAGGCCATAAATAGTTCGAAGATGACGTCACTCGGGTCTTTGTTGTTGTTTTTTGCCATCCGCGTTTGTGAGCAATTCTCACTAAACTATATTAACCAGACTATAAACGTACATGGTTACACACAGTTTTGTGTGTTGGTCCGTCATACTTGTGGATGGCAATGTTATGAGCTTCTTTGTCGTGTCTATGAACTCACATTTGAATGTTGAAACGAACTGAAGTGCCCGGCCAGACATCTTATTGATTTGGTCTCAAGTTAGTCACAGTAGGGTTATGCAGAATGCTTTGAGAACTTACTTCTGTTACCTGTCTCATCTACAGTTCCAATTGTCTCTTCCTCTTTGTTTACTTGGAAGTGAAGATCAATAATGGTATAAAATTCTCAATAGGATTCAGTAGTCTGATGTCACGCCACCCGCAACGGCGGCCATCTTGGTTCTAAACAAAGAAAATCATTACTTTTTATTCCTCATGCTGGCTAGAACTTTTCATTCCCTTTTCATATGCCTTGTGATCAGAATGTGTAAAAGTCAAAACATGGTCAAATTTATGGGTTTTTTTTTCCTCTGGAAACGCTTTTCTGCTCGCCGGAGAAATATTTCATTCGGGCGTCTGCCATTGTTCCGATAGTTTACCACGCGTCATTAGGAAGGAAGTGACGTTACGACTGTTGAAGAGTATTAACCCCCTTTTCAGTGGTGCTAACATCATCTTAACTCACCCAGCCCTAAAACCGACTATATCCGTAGTTTGCCCGAGTTACTGTTACCCCATGCCTATTTATTACATTTTTATGAGACAAATTATAGGCTAAGTATCGAAGCTAATGTTTTTAGTTTTTATTACATGTTAATGATAGTTTAATAGAACTACCTATGCACATGCTCATTGTTAATACATTTTTTCCAATTTTGACAAGTAGCAAAAATCTCTAGGGTTGAGTAAGTTAAAGTGTTTACACTGGGTGGGGTTCCTGACCTCCTATAGTGGGCATGGGGAGGGGGGGGGGGTACATACTGTGTCTTTTATCCCCTTATAACTATTTTCCAACATGCTTTCTGTCTTTGTCTTGGAATGAGATTACTTGGTTTTGTCCTGGCCCTGGCCTGAGTCCAAGCTCGGAGGGAAACAGTCAAATCCATAGTTATTGTTTTGGGAGATGATATTTTTTTCCTTGTAAATCATCTCTCTGTTATGTATTATTATATTTGTTATGTTCAATGTATAATGTAAGCATTTGAGTGTATTCCTCTTTGTTGGATTTTGTGCTTGATGAGAATTTTAGGTGATAAACTAATTACATTGGTGGTATGCTCTTGGAATCTACATCTGATCCCCATTTGTTCCCAGTTCCCCTATGTCTTACTTTCTCTTGGGTGCTTTAATTGTAATTCTTGAACTTTACTATTCTTTCTTTTTACTGGCGCTGATATAACCTAAAAGCTCAATCTATGACCATCCGTCCTTTTGTTTTTTCGTGCGTTAAACGAGGCTGATTGAACTGTGGGTGGGTTCCGGCACTATCCGGTCACCCTGAATTGATGCATAAAAAAGAAAATGAAAATCTAATATTCCATCCAGTTCCACGAAGATTCATTTCGACATGTTTACTTTCAAAATGAAATGTTGACTGGTACAGCAAAGATTCAAATTTCGCTTATTCGGTTGCGTCCGTTTTGACTTTAACCCTCTCCTTACCAATTATAGGAAAATCGTTACATTCGTCACGATACAACCAACATTTTTCTTATTCAATTTTTTTTGCACATCATAGAATTTAAAGAAAATGAACAGTGTGTTATATCTATAGCATGTTTTGCTAAAGAAATTATGTATCGCAAGAACTTTACTGCTGTTGTGTTTGAGTGATAAAAAATCTATTTTTGTGTAAGTTGGGTCTGAAGTTTTGGTAAAAATCATGAAAATGGCTGGTATGGAGAGAGTTAAAAAACAAAAATAACAAAATACAAAACAAAACAAAATTAAAATAAATTGGAAGTCACATTGACTTTAACCCGTTAATAATAGCCGTACCCGAAAAGACACGAATTAAAAAAAAAATAAAAAAAATTGGCCAGCCAGAAAACTCGTCCTACAAATATTGATCGATTTCATTGAAGACTCTTCGAAGTCAAACTTGGGTTTGAAAGGTTGTTTTTTTTTTTGGGGGGGGGGGGGGGGGTTGCCTTTTTTTTTCGCCAATCTGAGGTCGATATTTCTGGAGGACCATTTTTCTGGCACAAATTTTTAAAATACGTGTCTCTCCAGTACGGCAGTTAACTGGTTAACGATATAGGACTCATCCACCCTTTAAAAAATATTAAAATAGAACACAGCAATTGATATCGTTGATGTTTAAGGAAATGTAAGAATTGATATAATAATATATCTTTCTATTTCTTAAAAAAATCGATAACATTTTTTCTAGTGTAATTTATACTTTCAGATTTTTGATGGAATTTGTGACCCATTGTCCCGAAACAGTAATATGTTCGGATTGTCAGAATTCGTGAAAGTCAAAATAAAAACAAAACAAAACAAAAAAACAAAAAAAAAAAACAAAAAAAAAAAAAAAACCCCAAAAAACCCCAATAATAATAAAATGCGAGATACAGAAATTAGGTTCAAACGGAGGAAGAGGAGGAGGAATAATAATAATAATAATAATAATAATAATAATAATATAATAATAATAATAATAATAATAATAATAATAATAATAATAATAATAATAATAATAATAATAATGATAATAATAATAATAATAATAATAATAATGAAAATAATAATAATAATAATAATAATAATAATAATAATAATAATAATAATAATAATAATAATAATAATATAAATAATAATAATAATGATAATAATAATAATAATAATAATAATAATAATAATAATAATAATAATAAATAATAATAATAATAATAAAAAGAAGAAGAAGAAGAAGAAGAAGAAGAAGAAGAAGAAGAAGAAGAAGAAGAAGAAGAAGAAGAAGAAGAAGAAGAAGAAGAAGAAGAAGAAGAAGAAGAAGAAGAAGAAGAAGAAGAAGAAGATGGGGGGGGGGGGGATGGAGAGCAGGAGGAAGGGGAAGGGAAGGGAGAGGAGGATTCAGAGGAGACGGAGGGGGAGATTGAGAGAAGTGCGTGGAAGGAGGAGGAGGAGAAGGTTGTCGTAATTCAATTCCTCTAGACACGTTAAAGTGCCTTTCCTCCGCATCCCTTGAAGAATAAATAACGAATTATTTATTGAATCAAAACACATCAAGAAACATTCCATCCAAGTTTCCAAACGGAGTGAATCCTAATCTTATTCTTATCAGGGGGAGAAAGCCTTCCGGGCTTTGACTGACTGACACTGACAGGCTCCAACTGCAATTTCATTCCTTGTCAACCCCCCCTTCCCCCCTTCAACACCTCCCCACCTCAGTTAACTCTTCATAAGATAGACTCCTTGTCAAACACAGAAAGTCAGAATGAAGAGACTACATGGCTAAACCCTATAAAACTCAATGATATTATGAGGAACATATATCTGCAACTGAACTCCTGATGTTATACAGTTGACAAGGAATACAGGGTAGGGTGGGAAGACAGACCAGAGAGAAACTCGCTATCATGCCATGGGGGAGAAAACCCATAGAGAATACAGGACAAGAGACGACAACAGGTAGGAAAACGTCATCAAAAGTGGCTAGTGAGAGGTCGAGCGCCTCCATTTTCTTTTGTATGGAACCAGGGCGCTGTGCAATTTAATCTCTATATGAATGACTTTGACTGAGCTCGATTAACCTTGCTTTGTGGAAGGAAAATAGAAAAACAGGCCAGGTATACTTGACCATGACGTAACTATACTGTCGTCGGCCATGGACTTGACTGATCGACACCATAGATAACACAGTAGTCTGTGATCGACACTGACAGGCTCCAACTGCAATTGAATTCCTTGCTAGGACGGACTCCATATAGATGTCGCGGATTCCTTGTCAAACCCTCCCCCCCCCCCCCTCCCACTTCCCAATCTCAATCAACTCTTCATAAGACAGACTCCTTGTCAAAAAAAGTACGCACGGAAAGTACGTTACAAACCCTTAACTCACTCAACCCTAACACCGACTATATCCGTAGTTTACCTGGATTACTTTTACCCACATGCCTATTTATTAGATTTTTCTGAGACAAATTATAGGCTTATCAAAGCTTATGTTTTTCGTTTTTACATGTTAATGGTAGTTGAATAAAAATATATGTGTACATGCTCATTTTTAATACATTTTTTCCAATTTTAAAAAGTCGTAAGAATCTCTAGGATTGAGTGAGTTAACACTGATCAAATGAACCACTTGATAACGCTCTTGAAAATGAATGCGTGTATGAAATCTGTCATCTCCTCCCTGTTCGTAGTCATGAATTTTCAATCCAATTACCCAATTTAGTTCTATCGTGTTTTTTGGATTTTTTTTTGATGCTGTCATCGCAAATTTAGAAGGACGAAGTGGTTGAAGGCTCATTGGACAATGTTGGAATGATGTTGTTGAGGATGATGATGGTGATGATGATAATGATGATGATGATGATGTTGTTGTTGAGGATGATGATGGTGATGACGACGACGACGATGATGATGATGATGATGATGATGATGATGATGATGATGATGTTGTTGAGGATGATGATGGTGATGATGATAATGATGATGATGATGATGATGATGATGATGATGATGATGATGATGATGATGATGATGATGATGGTGATGATGATGATGATGATGATGATGATGATGATGATGATGTTGTTGAGGTTGATGATGATGGTGGTGATGATGATGATGAGGATGATGATGACGATAATGATGATGATGATGATGATGATGATGATGATGAGGAGGAGGAGGAGGAGGAGGGGGAGGAGTAGGTGGTGGTGGTGGTGGTGCAATTTCGGTCTAGTTAGACCTGTAAATTCTCAGTCAATTAACTGAAATCAGTCAATTCGTCAAATTCAAATATTTTTAAAAAGGGAAGAAAGAAATGAGTAAAGAAACAATTCATGAATCGTAGTCGATTGACTGTAAAGTTAACTAGGAATGTTCCACAGCCCCACGCATAGCTCATGGGCCGTTTATATTAATGATGGATATATATATATATATTGCCAAGGCTAAGCGACGCTTTTTAGAATTGCCGTGTCTGAACACACCCCAGTGTATTTTCACACAGCCTTCGTGAAATTATTTTTTCACTTTCGAAACCTGTCGTAGCCAATTTTAACTGAGCCGCCGAGCGATAAATTTCACTGTTTCGTCTTAGCCAAAATTGACCACATTTACTTGAAGGACAGGAAAAGTATGAGAAAGAAAAATTCGAAACACCGGAAGTTCGTTATGTAGACACCTTCAAATCGAAAGTTAAATGATTGCTACAAGCACATCTCGATTACCTCATGTTGTAAACAAACTGGTTGACCGTTTCTAAGTTTCTTCACTGATTGGGTACCTAATTACAAGGAACAATGGTAAGTAGCCTAATTAATTCCCTCGAAATTTAGTTTTCTGCCATTGCTTTGGTCAAGTGAGCTTGCTGTTTACCTTTCATTTTGATTCTTTGGATTTTACCGCTACGACGAATTACGAAGAGTTTCAGTTTCAGTCAATTTTTATAGAGCTCATTTACAGGTCTATCTAGTAGTTGATCAGTGTTTTGACGATTGGATCTGTAGAATTGAATGTGAATGGCTTGTCAAAATGTCCATTCTGATCCAACGAAGGGAATAGCCAGACAGCCCGTTATTCAAACATTATTAGATCTAGACTATATGGTCACTGAGTGGTACCGGCAGCGTTGTTGATCATCCATCTCTCTCTCTCTCTCTCTCTCTCTCTCTCTCTCTCTCTCTCTCTCTCTCTCTCTCTCTCTTTTTTTTTTTCTTTCTCTCCTTCTCTATCTCTCTTTCTATCTCTCTATCTCTCTCTTTCTCTCTCCCTCTTTCTTTATCTCTATCTTTCTCTATTTCTATCTCTCTCTATCTCTCTCATTCCCTCTCTCTCATTTTCTCTCCCTCTTTATTTCTCTCTATCTTTCTCTCTCCCTCTCTGTTTCTCTCTCTCCCTCTATCTCGCTTTTTTCTTTCTTTCTTTCTTCCTTTCTCTCTCTCTCTCTCTCTTTCTCTCTATATCTATCTCTTTCTCTTCTCTCATTCTCGCTCTATTACTCTCTCTCTCTCTCTTTCTCTCTTTCTTTCTCTCTTTCTCTCTCTCTTTCTCTCTTTCTCTCTCTCTTTCTCTCTCTCTCTATCTCTCTCTCTCTCTCTCTCTCCAATTCCTTACAGGCTCATTGTTGTAATGGAAATCTCAAAATATGACGTAGTATATTGTCCATTACAACCATGTTAAACCAGGGCCATAAGTGGCTTCGGATGTCAGACCTGTATGTATGTACACGCTGGTACAGTTGGTTTTGCCAATACGCTTCAACAGTCGTAAAGTCACTTCCCTCGTAATGACGCATGGTAACTTAGTAACTGGCTCTAAACTATCGGAACAATGGCGGACGCCCTTATGAAATATTTCTCCGACGAGCATAAAAGCGTATCCAGGGGGAAAAAAAACCCATTATAAATCTGATCATGTTTTGACTTTTGCACATTCTGATCACAAGACATATGAAAAGTTCTAGCCAGCATGAGGAATAAAAAGTACCGATTTTCTTTGTTTAGAACCACGATGGCCGCCGTTGCTGGGCGACGTGACATCAGACTATTGAATCCAATTGTCCCTGTCCCTAGCCCTAGGCTATCAGTTTACTAAGCCTCTGGTTCGATGCCCTCTAAAATTCTCTCTCTTTATTTTTTTTACAAGGGAAAATTTGGCCTTTCAGAAATGACATTGGGTCTTACAATTCTTTCGTTAAATTAAAATTAATTTGAGCTTTTATATAGCGCAATATCCACGAACGTGCTCAAAGCGCTTTACAAGGGGTCCCTGGTCAACAGCAACATCTAACATGTAGGACGGGACATAACGCCTGTTAGCGGATATTACAATTTTTCGGACAAAGGCAACGCTGTTACCGGCCAGGTACTCATTTTACACCTGAGTACGGTGAGAGAATGTGAGTAAAGAGCCTTTTCCAAGGACTCAACTATGCGCCGAGCGCGAGGCTCGAACCCAGGATCTTTCGATCCGAAAGCGAGTGTCATACCACAAGACCACATAGCCGCACATTGTGGATAGATTAAAAGACGAATCTTGTGGGGTAACGTGGCTCAGTAGTACGGTCTTTGCTTCGTACCCGAAAAGTACCGAGTTCAATCACCCGCCGCTTCGCTGTGTGGCTTCGAGCAAGTCACCTCGCCCTCGCTCACTTTGCGGTGCTGCACGGCGGCTGATGCCTGGGTTATTCCAGTCTTCCCTTGGAATAGACCATAAAGACAAATTTCCCCATGGGGTTGAATAAAGTGAATTCTATTTATTTTTAAAATTTAATTTTATTTGTCCATTAGTCCATATTGAGATCATTCACCTTGATCGACGTCAGATGATATGTAGGGGAATATCACTCGTCTTGGATACGTGTGACAAACTTGTCTCTACATCCTGCCTTGAAAGCATTCATTCTATCGACAGTATTCTAGTGCTATTGACACAATATCAAATTAAAGGAAGAATCTCTCTCTCTCTCTCTCTCTCTCTCTCTCTCTCTCTCTCCCTCTCTCTCTCTCTCTCTCTCTCTCTCTCTCTCTCCCTCTCTCTCTCGCTCCTTCTTTCACACCCCTCCCCCTCTCTCTCCTTCTTCTCCCCCCCCCTCTCTTTTTCTCTCTCATACTTTCTTTCTCTCTCTCTTTCTCCCTCCCTCCCTTTTTGTGTATTTCACTTCTCTCTCTCTCTCTCTCTCTCTCTCTCTCTCTCTCTCTCTCTCTCTCTCTCTCTCTCTCTACCTCTACCTCTCTTTCTCTTTCTTTCTCTCTCTTATTTTCTTTCTTTCTCCCCCCCCCCCCCCACCCTCCCCCCCCCTCTCTCTCTCCCCTCTCTCCTTCTCCCTTTCTTGTCACAATGTGTAAATAATGACACTATGAAGCAATTTATATTATGTCTCAAGACATATTTACCTTATCGCTTTACAAATTATGTTTTTAAAGGATATTGCATACAAATATACTCTCTTTACTCACAGGATTGTATTGTTCAGGAACAAGTGTTATGTCAATATCTATTACCCTTAGAATTACATCCATCAATCAACCCGCTACTCTTTCAATATTATTATATAATTCAACAACTTGAGCTTTTGTATAGCGCAATATCCACTAAACGTGCTCAAAACGCTTTACAAAGCGGGTCCCTAGCCAAAAGCAACACGTAACACGCAGAACGGGACACGACGCCTGTTAGACGATATTATTACAATTTTTTTCCGACAGAGACAAAGACAACGCTGTTAACGACTAGGTGCTCATTTTAACACCTGAGTGCGGTGAGATAATGTGAGTAAAGAACCTTTTCCAATGACCCAACTATGAGCCGAGTGAGGCTCGAACCCAGGACCTTACACTCCGAAAGCGAGTGTCATACCACTAGACCACATAGCCGCACGAATCTTAATTAAAGTGGGCAGCGGTGAAATACTGTAAACGACATGAAAAGGAAAATTCTTCTTCAAAAATACAACTTCAAACATAGGAACAATTTACCCACTCCTCATATTTCCCACTTCAGAAGCTGCCTTGTATTCATACAATGTGAGTTAATGAGCTTCATCTAATGTTGTTTGAGCGTATCAAATTGCCCAAAGCGTGTGGAAGAATGTTCGGGTAGGTAATTCAATTATGATCTGTGGAGATATAAATGCCATACGATGACAAAATATCAGGTTTTCTCTGCTAAGCAATACCCCCCCCCCCCAAAAAAAAAAAAAAAAAAAAAAAAAAAAAAACATAAAAAATATTTTAAAACCCACAAAAAACAAAACAAAACAAAAACAAATTAATAAACTAACAATAGAATAATAATATATTTTTTTAAATGACTGCATAAATTGAATGGCGATCAATGTTCTCAGAATCTTAAATCTTGAGATTCGGGTTTGATACTGTTGTTAAGTTGTATTTTACTTTTACTATAATATCGATATATGCTAAAGGAGCTTTCTGTCCCAAACATTAAAAAGTGGTTTGTCAGTTTAAGAGAAATAAAATGAATCCAAGGGTATTCGGGGTAGGGGCCCTGGAAATAAGCCAGTATTATGTGTGTGTGTGTGGGGGGGGGGGGGGGTATCTTGTCAATTGTTAGAAGTCATTTTCTTACTTTGATGTTCTTATCTTTTCATATGTGACCCATCGTCGTCCCAAAACGGTATGATGTCGGGAATGAACCAGATGCTAAAAAGTCAAATTATAGTTAAAATGGTGAAACAAATGAATTATTTGTATTTAGAACTATAAATAAATATCATATTCATCCTCCTCAATAAAACATATAAACTCAACTTATGTCTGATATTGCTGGCTAAAATTCAATTTTCAGCACCTTAATTATCCCGACTTAATACCGCTTTGAGACATATGACTGTTTGAAATTTTGACAATATAATACATACTAGTGCATTCTCTCTCTCTCTCTCTCTCTCTCTCTCTCTCTCTCTCTCTCTCTCTCTCTCTGTCTCTCTGTGGCATATCACTTGGACGTAGCCTCCCACACAGTCCTTCGGAAGAAGTCTCTGTCTTGTGCCCATCTGCCACATTCCGTCACGCCGTTGTTGAGCCATTCCTGTATATCCTGTTGCCATCTTCTTTGTGGTCTTCCTCTGCCTCTTTTGCCCTCCGCCATGCCCTCCAGTACATCTCTCTCTAGTGTGTCGTGCCTTTTCAGGTGCCCAACGTAATTGAGTTTCAGTTTTTTTATCTTACTCATTAGCAGGGACTTTTTTTAGTCCTAGTGTTTTCATGATGTTTGCATTGCTTTCTTTGTTTGTCCACGGGATGCGTAAGATTTTTCTATAGCATTTCATTTCGAATGCGGTTATTCTCTTTTCTGATTCTTTGGTTATAGACCACGTCTCGCATCCATATATTGCAGTAGGAAAAATACAGGATGTTAGGATCTTCATTTTCAGTCTGACTTCCTCGCTCTTCCAGATTGCCATCATTTTGTTTAGTTTGTTGCTTGCAATTGCAAGTCTTCTCCTGATATCTGGTGCCGATTTTCCATTGGCTTCTATTTGTGCTCCAAGGTAAATGAAATTTGTAACATTTTCCAGTTGTTCTCCTTCTATTTCGACCTGAGCAGTGCTGCTTTTATCTGTGCTCATTATGTTCGTTTTCTTTGCGTTTAATAATAGGTCTTTGTCTTCACTATGTTTTTTTTTTTACCGATTTTACTAGTTTGTTGAGACCTGTTGATGTTGTTGACAATAGCGCCGTGTCGTCTGCATATCGTAGGTCAGAGATCTTCCTGCCATTTATCTTAACGGCACTGTACTCTTCATCTTTTTCTTCTGTCATTACATCACGCATAATTGTTTCGGTGTATAGGCTGAATAGTGAAGGAGAAAGGATGCACCCCTGCCTCACTCCCCGCTTTATTGGAACCATTTTGTGAGTCCATATTCTAGTCTAACCGATGCTGTCTGTTGTTGTAAAGATTGTTTATGAGGTTGACTATTTGTAGTGGCAGTTTAAGTTCTTCAAAGTTGTTACTATTTGTTCGTGATTTTCGCAGTCAAACGCTTTGCTCTAATCTATGAAGCACATGTGTAGATCTATGTTTGCCTCCCTGCTTTTTTCAATCAGTGTCCTGATATTAAAATATTGGTCTCTTGTTCCCCTGTTTGGTCTAAAGCCTGCTTGACTTTGGCTGACTTCTTCTTCACCACGTTCTCTAATCTCTTCAAAATAATTTCCAGTAAGATCTTACTTGCATGGCTGATGAGTGATATCGTCCTGTAATTTGTGCATAGCTGTAGGTCTCCTTTTTTGGGGATTGGTATAAATACAGCCTTTGTCCATTCATTTGGCCATCGTTCTTCGTGCCATATCTTTTTACAGAGAGTGTGATATAATGCAGTCCCCTCGTCTCCACTAGCTTTGATCATTTCTCCCGATATTTCATCGTTTCCTGCTGATTTGCCTGTTGGGAGCTGTTTAATTGCCCATTCTACTTCGCTTCGTAGGGGTGGTAGTTCATCTCCATTTGGTTCCATCATTGGCAATGTGTTTTGCGTTGCCATCGTACATTTCCTTACGTATTCAGCCCACCTATCTCGATTTTTTCTGGGTTGTTAAGGGTGTGCCGTTAGTATCTTTATGGTCGATAGCGTGGTTTGAACTCATTTGTTAGGTTTGTTGATTTTTGTGCATTTTATTTGTCTGATTGATATACATTGCCAGTT
>NC_088366.1:10503778-10520138 GCF_034508935.2 Berghia stephanieae | reverse complement strand
CCCCCTCCTCCTCTCTCTCTCTCCCTCCTCTCTCTCTCTCACCCCCCCCAACACACACACACACACACATACACACACACACAATATTTACCTCTTGTGGCCCTGCTCTCAAAACATTGCTCAAATTATTAACTAAAGCGTTCACGTATGCTTGTTTACAACTAAGGACTTGATCGAGTAAGAAACACAAAACACAGGTCAGTGTTAGCGAGTCTAGATTGTAACCTTTTATATATATATTATATATATATATATATATATATATATATATATATATATATATATATATATATATATATATATATATATATATATATATATATTAAAACATGTTTAATTTATTGATTTCAAATTTTCGAAGATTGATTGAGTCCCATTCATTATGCTAAATGCCAACCAACCATGTCTATAAGATCCCAGTTGGGAGTCGTCTGTAAACATGCACAATACGTAAACCACAGCCCATTATTAGACAATTGTGACCCTTCGCCTCAAAACGGTATTAACCCTCTCCTTACCAGCCATTTTTAGAATTGTCCCCAAATCTTCACACCCACCCAACACAAAAACAGACATATCTTACTCCAACAGAAAAGCAAAAAGAACATTCTATATATAAGATTGTTCACCAATACGGGCTCTATTACAGAAAATCAAGTTTTTATAGCTATAGCAAAAAGAAAAATGAAATCTGGATGAGAAAAGAGACGGTTATATCGTAACAAATGTGACGATTTTCCAATAGGTGGTAAGGAGAGGGTTAAGTCGGGTTTGTTAAGATGTTGAAAAGTGAATTTATAGCCAGAAATCTCAGACTTGTGTTGAGTTTATATGATTTATTGAGGAAAATGGCAACCATATTTTAGGGTGCTAATGCCAACAATTTATATTTTTGACCAGTTTAACATTAAATTTGGCTTTTAAGAACATGGTTCCTTCCGACATAATACCGTTTTGAGACGATGGGTCACAAATACCAACCAACCATGTCTATAAGAACCAATGGGAGGCGTCTGCAAACATGCACAATAAGTAAACCACAGCCCATTATTAGACAATTGAATACCGGCGGCTGAGATCAGACTTCAAGGCGACACTCTTACAGACCTGCCTACTGTTACGAACAATTCGTTGAATTACCAATTTTTTATGCCAATTTCAGAATTTAATAAGCGTTTCTAAGTCACTAAACTCATTGAAAATGAAATTAGATATGATTCTGGACACAAAATTTTTAAGATTTTGAAGTGTTTATTAACATTCTTGTAAGTGTACATTGTTGGTTTTTAAAAGCCATGGACTACAATGTTTATCTTCAAAAGATTACGAATTTTTAAACTTCCGAGTAGGCAGGTCTGCTCTTATAGATAGTTCGAAGATGACGTCACTCAGGTCTTTGTTATTGTTTTTTGCCATCCGCGTTTATGAGTAATGATCACTGAACTGTATTAACCTGACTATAAACGTTCATGGAAACACACAGTTTTGTGTGTTGGTCCGTTATACTTCCGGGTGGCAATGTTGTGAGCTTCTTAGCCAAGCGCATACTATCTATAGACAATTAGACAACTCTTGACATTCGTTTAATGTTTGTCTTCGGGGTGGAGAAGAGGAACCTAAACAATATGAATGTTAAAATGGAGATTATAATTAAAAGAGTATGATTCTTATCATTTTGTTTTGATAGCATGATTAGTTCAGTCTTCTGTGGGGGTATAATTAAAAGAGTATGATTCTTATCATTTTGTTTTGATAGCATGATTAGTTCAGTCTTCTGTGGGGGTATAATTAAAAGAGTATGATTCTTATCATTTTGTTTTGATAGCATGATTAGTTCAGTCTTCTGTGGGGCGATGTGTGGCTCAGTGGTTTGACACTCGCTTTCGGATTTCTATTGTCTTATAGGCTATTACTACAATGTGTGACTCATCGTATCAAAGCGGTATTATGTAGGAACGAACCAGATGCTTAAAAGCGGAATTTAATGTTAAACTGGTCAAAAATATAAATTGTTGGCATTAGCACCCTATAATATGGTTGCCATTCTTTTCAATAAATCATATAAACTCAACACAAGTCTGATATTTCTGGCTATAAATTCAATTTTCAAAGTCTTAAACAACCCGACTTAATACAGTTCTGAGGTGAAGGGTCACATACCCTACGCAATATATAAAGTAACGTTCAATTTAAGCCGGCTTTGAATGAAGAATTTTAAAAAAATATCAGATGTTTTGGAATTGATTTTATTGCTTCTGTATTTCTGTTTCTTCTATTCCTGCTATTGTTTTCATCCATCCCTTTTCAGATATTATCTCACACCAGTGAGTGCATGATCCCCAAGTCTGCTACTCTTTATATTGTTTTGATTTTGATGTTTCCATCATGTTTCTTACTTACTTACTTATCCGAACCAGCGACCACCTGAGCTCTAGCCCTTCGGTCTTGTGCCATGACGTAGAAGTAGACGTCTTTTGTAGTTGTTTCAGGGGACTATACAGTGTGTTACTGATGCTTGCATTTGGTGGGAGGAATGTGCATCTCATGTCTTCAAGAGGTTGACATTCAAGCAAGTGGTGTGTTACTGTTTCATTGGGGTGTTGACATAGGGGGCAGGAAGGGGATGTGTCTTTTGTAATTTTGCTTAAATGGTTGTTGAGCGGTATGTGTTGTGTTCTTCGTTGAAAGATGATGCTTTGCTGGTGTCTTCTGAGCTTATTTAGGCAATCAGTCTTTACAGGAGTGGTCATATTGGAAAACATACATCTACCCGTGGTGCTCATTGCCCAATTGTTCATCCATCATGTTTCAAATATACAGCCGTTTCCAATTGACGATTTGAGTTCATCAATATTTTGTAATACGGCACTCACTCACACTTGGATTTCAACTCTCTCCTTACCTTGTGCGGCTATGTGGTCTAGTGGTATGACACTCACTTTCGGATCGGAAGGTCCTGGGTTCGAGCCTGGCGCTCGGCGCATAGTTGAGTCCTTGGAAAAGGTTCTTTACTCACATTCTCTCATCGTACTCAGGTGTAAAATGAGTACCTGGCCGTTAACAGCGTTGTCTTTGTCAGAAAAATTGTAATATCGCTTAACAGGCGTCATCTCCCGTCCTACATGTTAAATGTTGCTGTTGACCAGGGACCCCTTGTAAAGCGCTTTGAGGACATTTGGTGGATATTGCGCTATATAAAGCTCAATTTAAAATTTTTAAAAAATTACCAGCCATTTTCAGGATTTCCCCAAAGCTTCACGCCCAACTATCACAAAACTATATTTTTTTATCACTCAAAGCACAATAACAGAAAGTTCTTGCGATAAATAATTTCTTTAGCAAAACATGCTCTACAACAACACCCTGTTCATTTTCTTTCAATTTTATGATGTAGATTTAGAGAAATGTGACCATCGCCACACGGTATTAAGTAGGGTTTGTTAAGATGTTGAAAATTGAATTTATAGCCAGAAATATCAGACTTGTGTTGAGTTTATACGATCTATTGAGGAGAATGGCAACCATATTTTAGGTTGCTAATGAACAACAATTTATATTTTTGACATTAAATTCGGCTTTTAAGCATCTGGTTAGTTCCGTTATAATACCGTTTTGAGACGATGGGTCACATATTTGAATAAGAAAAATGTTGATTGTATCGTAACGAATGTGACGAGTTTCCTGTAGTTGGTAAGTAGGGGGTTAAACGTTTCAGATGGGTCGGTGTCATTGTCTACTGATAAGAAGTCACTGGTCGGTGTCTACTCTGTGCTTGCTTTATCCAGGAAATATGTTTTGACGGCGATTGGTAATCTACCTGTATTGAGTCTCGTGGTAACATTGCCAAATAATCTTTCCGGAAAAGTGACAATGGAGAGGCTTCGGATGGGAAAAAAAACAACCCCAGACAATGTCTATTATCAGTATTGTTTTTTTTTTTTCTTGAGCTTTTATATAACGCAATATCGACTAAACGTGCTCAAAGCCCTTTACAAGGGGTCCCTGGCCAACAGCAACATTTAACATGTAGGACGGGACATGACGCCTGTTATGCGATATTACAATTTTTCGGACAAGGACAACGCTGTTAACGGCCAGGTACTCGTTTTACACCTGAGTACGGTGAGAGAATGTGAGTAAAGAGCCTTTTCCAAGGACTCAACTATGCACCGAGCGTAAGGCTCGAACCCAGGACCTTCCGATCCGAAAGCGAGTGTCATACCACTAGACCACATAGCCGCACATCTTCACTCTTTCGTTAGTATTTTCACGATCACAAGCTTCAGGCAGCCCTACCGTTCTCAAAAATCTTTGTTGCATTCACAACTTTTTGTTTAATAACTTTTTGTAATAAGGCACTCACTCACTCACACTTGGATTGTTAAACGTTTCAGATGGTTTCTGTTCAATGTGCTTCATCCAGGAAATATGTTTTGATGGCGATTGGTAATCTACCTGTATTGAGTCTCGTGGTAACAATGCCAAATAATCTTTACGAAAAAGTGATAATGGAGAGGCTTTGGATGGGGGAAAAAACCCCCCAGACAATGTCTATTATCTGTATTGTTCCCATACGTAGCCTCTTCATTTTCACTCTTTCGTTAGCATTTTCAAGAACACAAGCTTCAGGCAGCCCCTACCGTTCGTAAAAAATCTTTGTTGCATCCAAAACTTTTGGTTTATCAATATTTTGTAATAAGACACTCAAAAATTGATAAAAGACAGAAACGGGCGCTTAAATGACCTAAATAGTGTCGAAAGCGCCGTTAAACACCCAAAAACAAACAAACAAACTCTCTCTCTCTCTCTCTCTCTCTCTCTCTCACACACACACACACACACACACACACACACACACACTTCCCAGGTTTCAGATGGTTTCTGTTTCTCTGTGCTTGCTTCATCCAGGAAATATGTTCTGACGGCGATATGTAATCTGCCTGTATTGAATCTCGTGGTAACATTGACACACAATCTGTGTTGCACTCACAAATGTCCGTTTTCGTTTGAAAGGTAGCGATTGTAAAGAGTATGGGGTGACAGCGACGTGTACATTTATTATGTACGTCTGACATTCGAACGCAGTACGCTTCAACAGTCGTAACGTCACTTCCCTCGTACTGACGCATGGTAACTAAGTAACTATCGGAACAATGGCGGACGAGGCTCAAACCCAGGGCCTTTCGATCCGAAAGCGAGTGTCATACCACAAGACCACATTATAGCCGCACAAAACCCCTCAAATCTGGGACTTTGCGAATTTGTAGGTGGGCTTACTTTTCCGAATTAAAAAACATTTTAGATTCTAGGATATTTCCTTTTCCTTGACAAAAGATTTTACAACAGTAACAACAATGCATGACTCGTTTCATATTTTGATAAAAACAAATATATATATATATATATATAATATATTATATTAGCGAAATACAAATGGAATGCGGTTAAGATTGGAACCAGACGGAGACGGAGTATTGAGTTCTCCACCTTTCTCCAGCCATGTTCATAATCGAGTCATTAGGGCTGCCGAGCTGCCAACTAAACGCCAAAATAGGCAAGTGCGCTTACTTAGTGGGGACTTTCCACCTGTCCAACATGTACCCGCTGTGGGCAAGAACCTGAGACGGCAGAACATCTAGTCGAACGGTGTGTTGTGACGATGCTACCCGGCGGGTTCGCGACAGTGCGCGAATGCGGACAGGACTTTGCTGATTGGGTCGATCGTCATAACATAGTAGTGTGATAACCATAAGAGGCTGCTGCCAAAAAAGGCGTATTATTACGCGTTTTAAATAAATAAATTACGTGTTTATGCTTTTTTTTTTGTGTGTTTGTGTGTGTGTGTTCCACGTGACGCCTTTGTGTCGTCATCAAGGCATGTGGGTGATTTATTTAAGCAATGTTTTTTCTTTCTTTTTCCTCTTCGTCCCGAATCCAATCTTGTCTCGTTGAAAATGGAAGAAAGCTGCATTTGTATTGCTGGCTGAGAAAACCCGGAAAGATGGGCACATTTCATAAATTGAGTTATGTATACAGTGGTGTAGACCACATCTTTCTGATCATTTACCGCTTAAATTTTTTTTTCTATGTCTATTAGAGCCAAGTTATGACTTTTTTTCTGTTGCTATGGGAAACTTTTAAAATTCGATTTAGCTCATATCTTGATTCGAAGCTTGCCGCAACTTCCTAGGTTTTCTCAGAAAGCCTCAAATTTTCATCATCCACTTCGATCCAGCTTATCTTGTTTTTAGAAGCCTAAACTAGAAGCGTTATAATTTGGACAAATCTAGTACCAAATGTATTGTGGAGATGAATCTCCCAATCGCGGTTGCAGGTGATTGTGTTTATAATAGGGAATGAGATTAGCAGAAGAGTAGCGTCCCTATATTGGACGTCACCTTACAGAGAGAACGTCAATTTGGTTTTGAAGTGTCTTAAGCCGCTTTAACCAGAAGCGAGGACGAGAGACGCATGCGCACAACCAACATGACGTTCTCTCTCTAATAACTTTTCCGCCGGTGACGTCACAGACTATGGGTGACGTCCAATCAAGGGACGCTACTCTTCCACTAATCTCATTCCCTATATTATAAAATACTGCCTTTGTTTTGCACGTTTAGACCTTTTCCTTCAACATTACACCCTTTTTTTTCAGTCAAAATTAAACCTTTTCTTCAGTTAAGGTTGGCAGCTTATGCTTTAGGGTTGTGTTTATAATATATAAGCACGCAGCTGTTTTCATATTTCTTCTATTTACGAGTGCGAAACAAAGAGTCTTACAACTTTTTGAGCATTTCTTTATTAACTTCCGATAATAGCTAAATTGTACATTGCCTTCCTACAATTACTCAAAACCCATAATTCTGCCTTTAATTCGTTTTAGACTAAGTGCTTCATTTATGGAAGTAACAATTAGCACATTGCTCTTGATGTGAGCGAAACGTGCTGCTGCTCAGTCGAGGAATTTTGTTTTGGGAATTAACGAGAGATAGATTTTAAGTGTTGGGTTTTAACTTATAAGTAGGGAAGACATCGGGGATGATCTTACATATCTACATGGAATTGGCAAACTGTTACACTCTCCTTAAAATACTAACCAAAGAGTGAACATGGAGAGACTTCGTAAGGGAACAGACATACGGATTGCACTCGTCAAGTTGTACGAACGATCACGTCATCAATTTTTTTTTAACCCGTTCTCTCGTCACAACAATTCAGAACGAAGATGGAGAGCCTGCCTTTCACGTTAGAAGATGAAAACGGTTAGGAATAATTGTGCTTTGATATTTATCATTTTGCGACAACAATAAAATATGCTGTAGAAATTGCGATTTGATCCTTTTTTTTTTTATTCGCGGGTGTAAATCGTTGACATTGCATTTTGTTTGGTAAAAATTGGGCAAACATTACGACTTTGGTGATAAAAAATGACTTTTTAATGACAATTATTGTAACTTTAAAAAATATTATGAATAATGTCAGTAACATTGTCTGTTTTGTTCCCATACGAAGCCTCTCCATTTTCACTCTTTCATTAGTATTTTCACGATCACCGGCTTCAGGCAGCCCCAACCACCGTTTTCTACATAACCCTTTCCTTACCACTCATAGGAAACTCGTCACATTCGTTATGACACAATATACATTTTTTCTTATTCGGATTTATTTTGTACATCACAATGAGCTTTCTTTAATTAATAAGAACATAAAGTTGTTTTGTAGAGAGATTGTTTGAGATTGTTTGAGTTTAAAAAAGCAACTTTTCTGCTGGGTAAGCCTGTCATTTTTGGAAAAATAGTGAGAACGATCGGTAAGGAGAGAGTTAACCCTCTCCTTACCACCCATAGGAAAATCGTCACATTCATTACGATGCACCCAATATTTTTCTCATTCTGATTTCTTTTGTACATCATAATATATATATATATATATATATATATATATATATATATAATATATATATATATATATATATATATATATATATATATATATATATATATATATATATATATATGGATCATATTATTGGCCATTATAATGATTATGTTCACACCAGTTGGGCATTGATTGTTGCACACAGCGGGCGTCTGTAAAATACTATTCTTTCCCCCCTTTTCTATGTAAGCAAACATTGATCAAGAGGATTTGAATACAAACCCAATCTATGATCCGCCTTTAGTCTCCTGTTATAACAATTAAAAACAACCCACAAACAATCAAATCATACCACTGATTCTCTCTCTCTCTCTCTCTCTCTCTCTCTCTCTCTCTCTCTCTCTCTCTCTCTATCTATATCACTATCTCTCTCTCTCTCTCTCCCCCCTTCCTCTGTCTTTCTCTATCTTTTTCTCTCTTTCTCTCTCCCCCCTCTCTTTCTCTCTCTCTTTCTCTCTCCCCTCTTCTCCTCTCCTCTCTCTCTCTCTCTCTCTCTCTCTCTCTCTCTCTCTCTCTCTCTCTCTCTCATTCTTTCTCTTCTCCCCTGTTTATTATTATTATTATTATTATTATTATTATTATTATTATTATTATTATTATTATTATTATTATTATTATTATTATTATTATTATATTATTATTATTATTATTATTATTATTATTATATTTTTATTTTTATTATTATTATTATTATTATTATTATTATTATTATTATATTATTATTATTATTATTATTATTATTATTATTATTATTATTATTATACCTTAATATTATTATCATTATTATTATTTTATTATTATCATCATCATCATCTCATCATCATCATCATCATCATCATCATCATCATCATCATCATCATATTATTATTATTATTATTATTATTATTATTATTATTATTATTATTATTATTATTATTATTATTATTATTTTATTATTATTATTATTATTATTATTATTATTATTATTATTATTATTATTATTATTATCCTTAATATTATTATCATTATTATTATTTTATTATTATCATCATCATCATCTCATCATCATCATCATCATCATCATCATCATCATCATCATCATCATCATCATCGTCATCATCACCATCATCATCACCATCATCACCATCATCATCATCATCATCATCATCATCATCATCATCATCATCATCATCATCATCATCATCATCATCATCATCTTTTCAAAAAAATCTCAAATCAAGTGAGTCTTTTATTTCTCGAATGCGGCAGTGGTTTATCTCGATTATTCTCTGGACATTTCCCGTGTATTCGACGTTAATTCTCTTCAACAGTCGTAACGTCACTTCCTTCCTAATGACGCATGGTAACTTAGTAACACTGGCTCTAAACTATCGGAACAATGCCGGAAGCCCGTATGAAATATTTCTTCGGCGAGCATAAAAGTGTATCCAGAGGGGAAAAAAACATAAATTTGATCATGTTTTGATTTTTACACATTCTGATCACAAGGCATATGAAAAGTTCTAGCCAGCATGAAGAATAAACAGTAATGATTTTCTTTGTTTGGAACCAAGATGACCGCCGTTGCCGGGCGGCGTGAGATCAGACTACTGAATCCAATTCTAAATAAGCAAGACGTTTTATACCTTTTGAAAAAGTTTTGTAAAAAGCCAAATCACCTCTTTAAAAACTAGTTTATAGATAGTACGCGCTTGTCTAAGAAGCTCATAACATTGCCATCGGGAAGTATAACGGACCAACACATAAAGCTATGTGTAACCTTGAACGTTTATCGTCTGGTTAATAATATTTAGTGAGAATTACTCATAAACGCGGTTGGCAAAGAGCAATAACAAAGGCCTGAGTGACGTCATCTTCGTTCTATCTATAGCCTATGTTTTGACTTGCTGTATCGAATCGAAGAAATTTTCAAAGGCTAAACATGAACAACCTTGATAATGTGTGTAAAAAATGATCTTTATATAGCGCAATATCCACTGAATGTGCTGAAAGCGCTTTACAAGAGGTACCTGGTCAACAGCAACATTTAACATGTAGGACGGGACATGACGCCTGTTAGGCGATATTACAATTTTTCGGACAAAGACAACGCTGTTAACGGCCAGGTACTCATTTTACACATGAGTACGGTGAGAGAATGTGAGTAAAGAGCCTTTTCCAAGGACTCAACTATGCGCCGAGCCCTAGGCTCGAACCCAGGACCTTCCGATCTGAAAGCGGGTGTCATACCACTAGACCACATAGCCGCACGTGTAGCGGAAGTCGGGGGGCGGGGTGGGGGGGGGGGGGGGTATGATGCATTCAAAGAAACTGTATGTTTTAGAAATATGAATTCAGATAAGCAATAACCGTCAACAATTGATAATCAATATAGTATTATGTCATATATTTAAACAAGCATGTGGGACTAATACTAATACTAATACCCCACTATTTCAAATGCATTTCATTGATCGCCTATCACCACTGCTTTGGGGAAGGCAATCTCGCTAATTTAAAAAAAAATGTGAGCTTTCATTTTTGTTACTATCAGAAACTCGTTAATAAAAAAACAAACGAAAAAAAAAAAAAACAAACCCAAACAAAACAAAAACAAAAACAAAAATTTGGCGCGCGTGATAAATGGCAGTCATGGTTTGTCTTTTTGGTCAAGCTGTTGCAGTTTGAATGTATTTATTTCGTGTTCCGTTCCCTGTAATAGTGACATGTTTGTTTTACCGTGTCAGTGATTTCAAATCGAGGTTATTCAATAATATCACACATCATATTTTTTTTTTACCTATATATTGTTTTAACTATCATGACAATCTAATACGTAGGACATAATATTTCATATTTCGTATTTACTTGAAGGAGGCCGATGGCCGAAGCGTCGGCTGTTTTGTGTTGTTCATATGAGCCACATTTACTTCCTTTATCTTTATCTCCATAGGGTATATTACTGACGTATACTAACCCCCCCCCCCCCCCCCTTCCCAAAAAAAAAAAACCCAACAACAATAAAAAAAAAAAAAGCAAACAATAATAAAAAAAAAAAAAAATTACAAAAAAAAAAAAAAATAACAAACAAAAACAAACAAACAAACCAGGTATTAAACGTTTTGGACAGAAAAATCAACATTTTTCTCCAAATATCGATGGATTGAAACGATCCCCTCACTCACCCACTCACTTACTCCCATGACCGGGTGGATGGTGGTCGGGGAGACTTGCGGGATGCATTTAGCCTTCACAACACGGTGCCATCCATTATCTCGGCCATTGTATTTCTCTGTCTAGCTCATACAGCGTCAATCATATCAATTCCTTGATGTTATCCAACCACATAATTTTCCTTCTTGTTCTTGTTCTTGTTCTTGTTCTTGTTCTTGTGTTGTTGTGTGTTGTTGTGTTGTTGTTTTCTTCTTTTCTTTCTTCTTCTTCTTCTTCTTCTTCTTCTTCTTCTTCTTCTTCTCTTCTTCTTCTTCTTCTTCTTCTTCTTCTTCTTCTTCTTCTTCTTCTTCTTCTTCTTCTTCTTCTTCTTCTTCTTCTTCTTCTTCTTCTTCTTCTTCTTCTTCTTCTTCTTTCTTCTTCTTCTTCTTCTTCTTCTTCTTCTTCTTCTTCTTCTTCTTCTTCTTCTTCTTCTTCTTCTTCTTCTTCTTCTTCTTCTTCTTCTTCTTCTTCTTCTTCTTCTTCTCTTCTTCTTCTTCTTCTTCTCTTCTTCTCTGACCTTCCACTGTGCCTTGTATGACTGACTTTCTTCCACAAGCTGTGATGTCTGTTTCCCCGTCTTATCCGAAATAAGTCTCGGCAACCCTTGTACGCAGAATCCCTGACTATGGACAGAGCTGCACATGTGAGATGGAAATCGGTTTGGACGAATTCAATCCCTCGTGGGGGCGGGGACGTACACTCCTCTTAGCTTGGTGAGAAGTTGCCAGGCTTTGATACCAGTAAGAGGAGACACTGGGTGGCTGCGAATCGGCTTCGGTCGAGGAGCTGCCTAACGGCAAGTGCGCTTCATCGATGGGGTCTTTCTACCTGACCAACATGTACCCGCTGTGGGCAAGAACCTGAGACGGCAGAGCATCTTGTCGAACGGTGTGTTGTGACGATGCTACCCGGCGGTTTTGCTACGGTGCACGGTGCACAAATGCGGACCGGACTTTGCTGATTGGGTCGATCGTCATAACATAGTAGTGTGAAAACCATAAGAGGCTGCCCGTCTTATCCAACCACATAAATTTCCTTTGTCTTCCTCTTCTTTGACCTTCTTCCACCGTGCCTAGTATGACTGTCTTTGCACAAGCTCTCATGTCTGACTGGATGTCCAAATCAAGCACGTTTTTCTCCGTCTTTTAACCATTGCAAGCAATGGGTTCCTGTCTTCCCGCTAGCTTCTCCACATCTTCAAGAACCACACAGTGATTCATCCTAATGAATCCATATCGGAAGAGAACGTTTTCTGTCAAACTAATGTAATTGGATTCGACAGTCTGATGTCACGTCCGTCCAGCAACCAGCAGCTTGGTTCTAAACAAAGAATATCCGTACTTTTTATTCTACATGCTGGCTACATGCTGACTTTTCCACATGTCATGTCATCAGAATGTATAAAAGTCATGACATGATCAGATTTATAATGTTCTTCTCCTCCTCTGGATACACTTTTATGTTCGTCGGAGAAGTATTTCATAAGGGCGTCCGCCATTGTTCCGTTAGTTTATAACCAGTTACTAAGTTACTATGCGTCATTGAGAGGGAAGTGACGTCACGACTATTGAAGCCTATTTAGACCGAGTGGTTAAAAACCACGACTCTAACCACCTACAAAAGACAGTTCACTTTTTTGTTTTGTTTAGCACTCTTTCATACATAGTTTATTTGTGTGTGTGTGTCTGTGTGTGTGTGTGTGTGTGTGTGTGTGTGTTTCTCCAACTTTTTACCATCCACTTTATACCCTACTGGCGTAAAATAATATTTTTCACGTTTCGTTTGGACAATTTTCGCCCATCAATAGATTAAAATGATCCCCAACTTGTCATAAACTTTATATACGACTATGTGTTCTATTGGTATGATACTCGCTTTCGGATCGGAAGGTTATGGGTTCGAGCCTCGCTCGACGCATAGTTGAGTCCTTGGAAAAGGCTCTTTACTCACATTCTCTCACTGTCCTCAGGTGTAAAATGAGTACCTGTCCGTACACAGCGTTGTCTCTGTCCGAAAAAATTGTAATATCGCCTAACAGACGTCATGTCCCATCCTACGTGTTAAGTGTTGCTGTTGACCAGGAACTCATTGTAAAGCGCTGTGAGATTTGGGATTTTTATGAACGCCGGAACCTATATTAGACGACCTTGAACCCCCCCCCCCCCTATGAGAATTAAGTTTTGAAGATTTTATTATTACTATTATTATCATTTGATAGGATACCTCATTGCAGAGGTTAAGTTCAAAACAAACAAACAAACGAACAAAATAAAACATGATAACTTAAATAGGGGAAAAAACAGCTATTTTATGAATAAATAAGAACTTAACTTCACAATAAGTAGTAAAGACGAGAAGATAAGTGAGCTTATTTCGTCAGCATTCACCAAAAAAAGAAAGTATCTAGGGAGAATAAGAAAAGGCTTCGTTTTGCAATAGGGTTTTCCACCTCCTCTTACAAGAATGATTACAGGGTCACTAGGCCTAGTGCGTACTCTGGAAAAACCAGTATTTTAAAATTTGGCCAGAAAATTCGTCCTTCAAATATCGATCGATTTAAATAACCCTCATCTCGGAAAAAAACTCTCAAACCTGGGACTTCGCGAAGTTCCGGGTTTGAGAGTGTATTTTTTTCTTTTTAACCAAGATGAGGGTCATTTAAATGGATCGATATTTAAATTTGAAGGGCGAGTTTCTGGCCAAATTTTAAAAATATGGGTTTATTCAGAGTACGGTAGAGTAATAGTCCTCTAACCACACGTCTGCTTCGATTTCGCAATGGTTAGTTAAGCCATTACCGGCGGCACTGATTTGGGTTCAATAGTCTGATGTCACGTCCGCCCAGCAACCGGCAGCTTGGTTCTAAGCAAGGAAAATCGGTTCTCTTTATTCTTCTTGCTGGCTATAACTTTTTCACGTGTCATGTGATCAGAATGTATGAAAGTCAAAACGTGATCAGATTTATAATGATTTTATCCTCTGGATACACTTTTATGCCCGTCGGAGAAGTATTTCATAAGGGCGGTGAGGTGATGGAGATAATGGCAGAATGGCGTCTGCCATTGTTCCGATGGTTGAAACCAGTTACTATGCGTCATTACAAGGGAAGTGACGTCACGACTGTTGAACCCTATTGCTTAATAATTGTGTGGCTGGTTGAGAAAACCCGGAAAGATGCTCAAATTTAATAAATTGAGTTATGTATGCAGTGGTGTAAACCACATCTTTCTGATCATTTACCACTTTTAATTTTCTTTCTTTGTCTATTAAAACCCAAGTAATGATTTTTTTTCTTTTCTGAATAAAATGTGTTGCTATGGGAAACACTTTATCTTCGATTTTGGCTCATATTTCAAATCGAATCTTGCCGCGTCTTCCCGGGTTTTCTCAGCCAGCCTCACAATTAATTTCTTCCTTCGTGTATTTCTATAGGGAATGAGATTAGCGGAAGAGTAGCGTCCCTTGATTGGACGTCACCCATAATCTGTGACGTCACCGGCGAAAAAGTTATTAGAGAGAGAACGTCAATTTGGTTTTGAAGTGTCTCAATCCGCTTTCACCGGAAGCGAGGACGAGAGACGTTGCGCACAACCAACATGACGTTCTCTTTCTAATAACTTTTTCGCCGGTGACGTCACAGATTATGGGTGACCTCCAATCAAGGAACGCTACTCTTCCGCTAATCTCATTCCCTATATATATATATATATATATATATATATATATATATATATATATATATATATATATATATATATATACAAACTGCAGATATAACAGTGTCACCAAGAGATCAGTGATAGCGATGCATCATTGTAACTAAAAGAGAATTCTTACGATGGATCTTAACTCACTCAATCCTAGAGATTTTTTGCTACTTTTCAAAATTGGAAAACAATTTATCAAAAATGAGCATGTGCATAGATAGTTTTATTTAACTACCATTAACATGTAAAAACTATTAAACATTATCTTTGATACAACGCCTATAATTTGTCTCATAAAATGTAATAAATAGGCTGTAACATGGGTAAACTACGGATATAGTCGGTGTTAGGGTTGAGTGAGTTAATCTTATGTCGGGTAAGACAAACATTGGATCTCGAGTAAGTAGATTTCGATAGTTCGAAGTTGACGTCACTCAGGTCTTTTATTGTTTTTTTTTTTTTCTTTTCTTTTTTTTTTTGTCATCCGCGTTTATGAGTAATTCTCACTAAACTGTATTAACCAGGCTATAAACGTTCAAGGTTACAAATAGTTTTGTGTGTTGATCCGTTTTACTTACGGATGGCATTGTTGTGAGGTTCTTAGTCAAGCGCATACTATCTATATTATAGATAGAATGCGGTTGGCCAAGGAGTTCACAACATTGCCATCCGGAAGCATAACGGACCAACACACAAACTCTGTGTAACCATGAACTTTTATAGTCTGGTTAATACAGTTTAGTGAGAACAACTCACAAACGCGGATGGCAAAAACAATAACAAAGGCCTGCGTGACGTCATCTGCATACTATCAAGATATAATAAGATTCTATTGATGCTATGCGTTTAGTTAAATACAAATAAATAAAAACTCAATATCTGTCAGCCGGATATAACGTACCAGTAATTAAAACTATGTGTAGCCTTAAAGGTTTGTAGATAGAGTAAAGTTGGCGTCACTCAGGTCTTTGTTATTGTTTTTTTGCCATCCACGTTTATTAGTAATTCTCACTTAACTGTATTATCCAGACTATAAAAGTCCATGGTTACAGTTTTGTGTGTTGGTCCAATATACTTCCGGATGGCACTGTTGTGAGCTTCTTAGCCAAGCGCATACTATCTTTCGTCCGCTTCGTACAGTTTAGTGAGAACTACTCATAAAACAGTTGGCTAAAAACAAAAAAACAAAGAGCTGAGTGACGTCAATTTCGTTCCTTTCTATAGATAGTTCGAAGACGACGTCACTCAGGTCTTTTTTGCCATCCGCGTTTATGAGTAATGCTCACTGAACTGTATTAACCCGATTATAAACGTTCATGGATACACACAGTTTTGTGTGTTGGTCCGTTATACTTCCGGATGGCAATGTTGTGAGCTTCTCAGCCAAGCGCAAACTATCTATACTGAAGGAGACACTGGAATTTCTTTCTTCTCCCTCAACAAACACATTAAACAAAAATAATACAACTCTTTGACCTTTGAAATAACCTTTAGTTTCACAATAACGGTATTTGCTGAATTCA
>NC_088366.1:10444213-10503678 GCF_034508935.2 Berghia stephanieae | reverse complement strand
CCCTATATAAGGTCACAGATGCCCCTCACAAAATCAACTACAACGCTTCGCCCTCTTTTGTCCCCAATAGAGTGGTGACACACTACGTGGCTTTTATTATTATTATTATTATTATTATTATTATATTATTATTATTATTATATTATTATTATTATTATTATTTATTATTATTATTATTACTATTTTAATTATTATTATATTATTAATATTATTATTAATTATTATTATTATTATTATTATTATTATTATTATTATTATTATTATTATTATTAATAATATTATTATTATTATTAATAATAATAATAATAAATAATAATAATAATAATAATAATAATAATAATAATAATAATGATAACAATAATAATAATAATAAACTCAAACTTGAATGAAATCAACCTCTCTCCTTCTCTCTGATCGTTTATTGTTTTTATACCTCCAGATTGGGGTGACCAGTTATCACATGGTTTTCTCGATCATAAACGTTTGAAATTACACATCGTTTTCTGTGTTGGTTCTATTGATCAAGCGGTAAACATTGGGTATTTTACTAAGACACCATACATCAATAGTAAATCCTGCACAGTTTGCTATGTTTACCAATCATTACCATTATTTACAGTATGACGACTGTCCGAGAGGCGTGGGTATCCAAGCGTGGCCTTCATAAAGCATGGCCTGACACTGACCAAAAAATGACTTCAAATGCCAGTCTTTTACCACAAAAGAAAACAAATCGTGAGTTGTATTCAATAGTTCAACCAATGAAATAACTTGTTTCTATGAGCTCAACAACGACCACTCACTAAGGCGGTGCAAAAACCAAATAATGACGTCAAAACTGCCATCCTTTTGGATTCAGTATCCGGCCATAAAATAGTTCTAAGATTGACGTCACTCGGGTCTTTGTTGTTGTTTTTTTGCCATCCGCGTTTGTGAGTAATTCTCACTAAACTATATTAACCAACTATAAACGTACATGGTTACACACAGTTTTTGTGTGTTGGTTCCGTCATACTTCCGGATGGCAATGTTATGAGCTTCTTAGTCGTGTCTATGAACTCACATTTGAATGTTGAAACGAACTGAAGTGCCCGGCCAACATCTTATTGATTTGGTCCGAGTTAGTCACAGTAGGGTTATGCAGAATGCTTTTAGAACTTACTTCTGTTACCTGTCCTCATCTACGTTCCAATGTCCTTCCTCTTTGTTTACTTGGAAGTGAAGATCAATATGGTATAAAAATCTCAATAGGATTCCAGTAGTCTGATGTCCGACGCCACCCGCAACGGCGGCCCATCTTGGTTCTAACAACAAAGAAAATCATTACTTTTTTTTCCCTCATGCTGGCTAGAACTTTTCTTCCCCTTTTCAAATGCCTTGTGATCAGAATGTGTAAACGTCAAAACATGGTCAAATTTATGGGTTTTTTTCCCCTCTGGAAACGCTTTTCTGCTCGCCGGAGAAATATTTCATACGGGCGTCCGCCATTGTTCCGATAGTTTAAGCCAGTTGTTACTAAGTTACCATGCGTCATTAGGAAGGAAGTGACGTTACGACTATTGAAGAGTATTAACCCCCTTTTCAGTGGTGCTAACATGATCTTAACTCACCCACCCTAAAACCGACTATATCCGTAGTTTGCCCGAGTTACTGTTACCTTACCTTACCTTTACACCACCCGGGTATCCATCTCTTTCCAGAGGTCGGATGTCATGGCTTTCCATCCTCACGTCCATTGCAGCCCGTTACAGTCTGCCATGCGCCGTCCTGTAGCTTCCTTGATGCCATCTGTCCAGGATTTCCTTTGTCTTCCTCTGCCTCTCTTTCCTTCAATTCTTCCCTCCATTATCCTTTTTTCGAGACTATCATGTCTTCGCATATGTCCCAAAAGTTACTGTTACCCCCATGCCTATTTATTACATTTTTATGAGACAAATTATAGGCTAAGTATCGAAGCTAACGTTTTTAAGTTTTTACTACATGTTAATTATAGTTAATAGAACTACCTATGCACATGCTCATTTTTAATACATTTTTTCCCAATTTGACAAGTAGCAAAAATCTCTAGGGTTGAGTAAGTTAAAGTGTTTACACGGGTGGGGTTCCTGACATCCCATAGTGGGCATGGGAGGGGGGGGGGGGTACATACTGTGTTCTTTTATCCCCTTATAACTGTTTTCCAACATGCTTTTCTGTCTTTGTCTTTGGAATGAGATTACTTGGTTTTGTCCTGGCCCTGGCCGGAGTCCAAGCCTCGGAGGGAAACAGTCAAATCCATAGTTATTGTTTTGGGAGATGATATTTTTTTTCCTTGTAAATCATCTCTCTGTTATGTATTATTATATTATTTGTTATTTTCAATGTATAATGTAAGCATTTGAGTGTATTCCTCTTTGTTGGATTTTGTGCTTGATGAAATTTTAGGTGATAAACTAAGTACATTGGTGTATGCTCTTGGGAATCTACATCTGATCCCCATTTGTTCCCAGTTCTCCCTATGTCTTACTTTGTCTTGGTGCTTTAATTGTAATTCTTGAACTTTACTCTCCCATTCTCTTCCTTTTTACTGGCCTGATATAACCTAAAAGCTCAATCTATGACCATCCGTTCCTTTTTGTTTTTTTCGTGCGTTAAAACGAGGCTGATTGAACTGTGGGTGGGTTCCGGCACTATTCCGGTCTCCCCTGAATTGATGCGTAAAAAAGAAAATGAAAATCTAATATTCCATCCAGTTCCACGAAGATTCATTTCGACATGTTTACTTTTCAAAATGAAATGTTGACTGGTACACAGCAACGATTCAAATTTCGCTTATTCGGTTGCGTCCGTTTTGACTTAAAAACCCTCTCCTTACCAATTATAGGAAAATCGTTACATTCGCACGATACAACCAACATTTTTCTTATTCAATTTTTTTTTGCACATCATAGAATTTAAAGAAAATGAACAGTGTGTTATATCTATAGCATGTTTTTGCTAAAGAAATTATGTATCGCAAGAACTTTACTGCTGTTGTGTTTGGTGATTAAAAAATCTATTTTTGTGTAAGTTGGTCTGAAGTTTGGTGAAAATCATGAAAATGACTGGTATGGAGAGAGTTAAAAACAAAAAAAACAAAATACAAAACAAAACAAAATTAAAATAATTTGGAAGTCACATTGACTTTAACCCGCAATAATTAGCCGTACCCGAAAAGACACGAATTAAAAAAAAAATAAAAATTGGCCAGCCAGAAAACTCGTCCTACAAATATTGATCGATTTCATTGAAGACTCTTCGAAGTCAAACTTTGGGTTTGAAAGGTTTTTTTTTTTTGGTTTTTTTTTTTGGGTGGGGGGGGGGGGGGGGGGGGGGGGGGGGGTGGGGGGGGGGGGGGGGGGGGGGGGGGGGGGGGGGTTGCCTTTTTTTTTTTTCGCCAATCTGAGGTCGATATTTCTGGAGGACCATTTTTCTGGCACAAATTTTTAAAATACGTGTCTCTCCAGTACGGCAGTTAACTGGTTAACGATATAGGACTCATCCACCACTTTTAAAAATTATTAAAATTGAACACAGCAATTGATATCGTTGATGATTAAGGAAATGTAAGAATTGATATAATAATATATCTTTCAATTCTTAAAAAAAATCGATAACATTTTTTCTATACTTTACAGATTTTTGATGGAATTTGTGACCCTTGTCCCGAAACAGTAATATGTTCGGATTGTCAGAATTCGTAAAAGTCAAAATAAGAACAAAACAAAACAAAAAAAAAAAAAAAAAACAAAAAAAAAAAAAACCCCAAAAAACCCCAATAATAATGAAATGCGAGATACAGAAATTAGGTTCAAACGGAGGAAGAGGAATAATAAATAATAATAATAATAATAATAATAATAATAATAATAATAATAATAATAATAATAATAATAATAATAATAAATAATAATAATAATAATAATAATAATAATAATAAGAAGAAGAAGAAGAAGAAAGAAGATGGGGGAGGATGGAGAGCAGGAGGAAGGGGAAGGGAAGGGAGAGGAGGATTCAGAGGAGACGGGAGGGGAGATTGAGAGAAGTGCGTGGAAGGGAGGAGGAGGAGAAGGTTGTCGTAATTCAATTCCTCTAGACACGTTTAAAGTGCCTTTCCTCCGCATCCCTTGAAGAATAAAAACGAAATATTATTGAATCAAAACACACCAAGAAACATTCCATCCAAGTTTCCAAACGGAGTGAATCCTAATCTTATTCTTATCAGGGGGAGAAAGCCTTCCGGGCTTTGACTGACTGACACTGACAGGCTCCAACTGCAATTTCATTCCTTGTCAACCCCCCCCCCCCCTTCCCCCCTTCAACACCTCCCCACCTCAGTTAACTCTTCATAAGATAGACTCCTTGTCAAACACAGAAAGTCAGAATGAAGAGACTACATGGCTAAACCCTATAAAACTCAATGATATTATGAGGAACATGTATCTGCAACTGAACTCCTGATGTTATACAGTTGACAAGGAATACAGGGTAGGGTGGGAAGACAGACCAGAGAGAAACTCGCTATCATGCCATGGGGAGAAAACCCATAGAGAATACAGGACAAGAGACGACAACAGGTAGGAAAACGTCATCAAAAGTGGCTAGTGAGAGGTCGGGCGCCTCCATTTTCTTTTGTATGGAACCAGGGGCGCTGTGCAATTTAATCTCTATATGAATGACTTTGACTGAGCTCGATTAACCTTGATTTGTGGAAGGAAAATAGAAAAAAAGGCCAGGTATACTTGACCATGACGTCACTATACTGTCGTCGGCCATGGACTTGACTGATCGACACCATAGATAACACAGTAGTCTGTGATCGACACTGACAGGCTCCAACTGCAATTGAATTCCTTGCTAGGACGGACTCCATATAGATGTCGTCGCGGATTCCTTGTCAAACCCCCCCCCCCCCCCCCCCCCCCCCCCCTTCCCCATCCTCAATCAACTCTTCATAAGACAGACTCCTTGTCAAAAAAAGTACGCACGGAAAGTACGTTACAAACCCTTAACTCACTCAACCCTAACACCGACTATATACTTTACCCGGGTTACTTTTACCCACATGCCTATTTATTAGATTTTTCTGAGACAAATTATAGGCTTATCAAAGCTTATGTTTTTTGTTTTTACATGTTAATGGTAGTTGAATAAAAATATCTGTGTACATGCTCATTTTTAATACATTTTTTCCAATTTTAAAAAGTCATAAGAATCTCTAGGATTGAGTGAGTTAACACTGATCAAATGAACCACTTGATAACGCTCTTGAAAATGAATGCGTGTATGAAATCTGTCATCTCCTCCCTGTTCGTAGTCATGAATTTTCAATCCAATTACCCAATTTAGTTCTATCGTGTTTTTGGGATTTTTTTTTGATGCTGTCATCGCAAATTTAGAAGGACGAAGTGGTTGAAGGCTTGTTGGACAATGTTGGAATGATGTTGTTGAGGATGATGATGATGATGATGATGATGATGATGATGATGATGATGATGATGATGATGATGATGATGATGATGTTGAGGTTGATGGTGATGATGTTGAGGATGATGATGTTGTTGAGGATGATGATGATGGTGGTGATGATGATGATGAGGATGATGATGAGGATGATGATGACGACGATAATGATGATGATGATGATGAGGATGATGATGATGATGATGATGATGATGAAGATGATGATGATGATGAGGAGGGGGAGGAGTAGGTGGTGGTGGTGGTGGTGGTGGTGGTGGTTCAATTTCGGTCTAGTAGTTGATCAGTGTTTTGACGATTGGATCTGTAGAATTGAATGTGAATGGCTTGTCAAAATGTCCATTCTGATCCAATGAAGGGAATAGCCAGACAGCCCGTTATTCAAACATTATTAGATCTAGACTATATGGTCACTGAATGGTACCGGCAGCGTTGTTGATCATCTCTCTCTCTCTCTCTCTCTCTCTCTCTCTCTCTCTCTCTCTCTTTCTCTCTTTCTCTATCTCTCTTTCTACCTCTCTATCTCTCTCTTTCTCCCTCCTATTCTCTCTTTTCTATCTTCTCTCTCTCATCTTCTTATTCTCATCTTCTCTCTTATTTTCTATCTCTCTCTCTCTCTTTTCCTCTCTCTCTCTCTCTCTCTCTCTCCTATTCTTTCTCTCTCTCCTTTTTCTTCTCTCTCTCTCTCTCTCTCTCTCTTCTCTCTATATCTGTCTCTTTCTCTTCTTCTTTCTCTCTTCTCTCTCCCTCATTCTCTCTCTCTCTCTTCTCTCTCTCTCTTTCTCTCTCCTCCTCTTCTGCTCTTCTCTCTCTCTTCTCCTTTCTCTCTCTCTCTCTCTCTCTCTCTCTCTCTCTCTCTCTCCTCCCTTCTCCTTCTCTTTCTCTCTCTCTCTCTCTCTCTCTCTCTCTCTCTCTCTCTCTCTCTCTCTCTCTCTCTCTCTCTCTCTATCTCTTTCTCTCCAATTCCTTACGGGCTCATTGTTGTAATGGAAATCTCAAAATATGACGTAGTATATTATCCATTACAACCATGTTAAACCAGGGCCATAAGTGGCTTCGGATGTCAGACCTGTATGTATGTACAAGCTGGTACAGTTTGGTTTTGCCAATACTCTTCAACAGTCGTAAAGTCACTTCCCTCGTAATGGTAACTTAGTAACTGGCTCTAAACTATCGGAACAATGGCGGACGCCCTTATGAAATATTTCTCCGCCGAGCATAAAAGCATATCCAGAGGGGAAAAAAATCATTATAAATCTGATCATGTTTTGACTTTTACACATTCTGATCACAAGACATATGAAAAGTTCTAGCCAGCATGAGGAATAAAAAGTACCGATTTTCTTTGTTTAGAACCACGATGGCCGCCGTTGCTGGGCGACGTGACATCAGACTATTGAATCCAATTGTCCCTGTCCCTAGCCCTAGGCTATCAGTTTACTAAGCTTCTGGTTCGATGCCCTCTACAATTCTCTCTCTTTATTTTTTTTTACAAGGGAAAATTTGGCCTTTCAGAAATGACATTGGGTCTTACAATGTGCGGCTATGTGTAGTGGTATGACACTCGCTTTCAGATCGGAATGTCCTGGGTTCGAGCCTCGCTCGGCACATAGTTGAGTCCTTGGAGAAGGCTCTTTACTCACATTCTCTCACCGTGCTCAGGTGTAAAATGAGTACCTGGCCGTTAACAGCGTTGTCGCTGTCCCAAAAATTTGTAATATCGCCTGACAGGCGTCATGTCTCGTCCTACATGTTATGTGTTGCTGTTGGCCAGGGACCCCTTCTAAAGCGCTTTGAGCACGTTTAGTGGATATTGCGCTATATAAAAGCTCAAGTAATTCTTTCGTTGTGGATAGATTAAAAGACCAATCTTGTGGGGTAGCGTGGCTCAGTGTACGGTCTTTGCGTCGTACCCGAAAAGTACGAGTTCAATCACCCGCCGCTACCTACGCTTTGTGGCTTCGAGCAAGTCACCTCGCCCTCGCTCACTTTGCGGCGCTGCACGGCGGCTGATGCCTGGGTTATTCCAGTCTTCCCTTGCAATAGATCCTAAAGACAAATTTCCCCATGGGGTTGAATAAAGTGAATTTAATTTATTTTTAAAATTTAATTTTAATTGTCCATTAGTCATTTGCCATCGTGGTTCTAAACAAAGAAAATCGGTACTTTTTATTCCTCATGCTGGCTAGAACTTTTCATATGTCTTGTGTTCAGAATGTGTAAAAGTCAAAACATGATCAGATTTATAATGTGCGGCTATTTGGTCTTGTGGTATGACACTCGCTTTCGGATCGGAAGGTCCTGGGTTCGAGCATCGCTCGGCGCATAGTTGAGTCCTTAGAAAAGACTCTTAACTCACATTTTCTCACCATACTCAGGTGTAAAATGAGTACCTGGCCGTCAACAGCGTTGTCTCTGTCCGAATAGAAATTATAATATCGCCTAACAGGCGTCATTTCTCGTTCTACTTGTTACATGTTGCTGTTGGTCAGGGATCCTTTGTAAAGCGCTTTGAGCACACTAAGTTGAATATTGCGCTATATAAAAGCTCTAGCTCTAGTCCATATTGAGATCATTCACCTTTATCGGCGTCAGATGCTATGTAGGGGGATGTCATTCGTCTTTGATACGTGTGACAAACTTGTCTCTACATCCTGCCGTGAAAGCAATCTATCCACATATTATTATAGTATTCTTGTGCTATCGACACAATATCAAATTAAAGGAAGAACTCTCTCTCTCTCTCTCTCCCTCTCTCTCTCTCTCTCTCCTCTCTCTCTCTCTCCTCTCTCTCCCTCTCTCTCTCTCTCCCTCTCTCTCTCCCCTCTCTCTCTCTCTCTCTTCTCTCCCCCACCCCTCTCTTTTTTCTCTCTCTCTTTCTCCCTCCCTCCCTTTTTGTGTACTTCATCTCCTCTCTCTCTCTCTCTCTCTCTCTCTCTCTCTCTCTCTCTCTCTCTCCTCTTCTTCTCCCTTTCTTGTCACACTATGTAAATAATGACACTATGAAGCAATTTATATTATGTCTCAAGACATATTTACCTTATCGCTTTACACACTATGTTGTTAAAGGATATTGCATACAAATATACTCTCTTTACTCACATGATTGTATTGTTCAGGAACAAGTGTTATGTCAATATCTATTCCCCCTAGAATTACATCCATCAATCAACCCGCTACTCTTTCAATATTATTATATAATTCAACAACTTGAGCTTTTGTATAGCGCAATATCCACTAAACGTGCTCAAAACGCTTTACAAAGCGGGTCCCTAGCCAAAAGCAACACGTAACACGCAGAACGGGACACGACACCTGTTAGACGATATTATTACAATTTTTTTTCCGACAGAGACAAAGACAACGCTGTTAACGACCAGGTGCTCATTTTAACACCTGAGTGCGGTGAGATAATGTGAGTAAAGAGCCTTTTCCAATGACCCAACTATGAGCCGAGTGAGGCTCGAACCCAAGACCTTACACTCCGAAAGCGAGTGTCATACCACTAGACCACATAGCCGCACGAATCTTAATTAAAGTGGGCAGCGGTGAAATACTGTAAACGACATGAAAAGGAAAATTCTTCTTCAAAAATACAACTTCAAACATAGGAACAATTTACCCACTCCTCATATTTCCCACTTCAGAAGCTGCCTTGTATTCATACAATGTGAGTTAATGAGCTTCATCTAATGTTGTTTGAGCGTATCAAATTGCCCAAAGCGTGTGGAAGAATGTTCGGGTAGGTAATTCAATTATGATCTGTGGAGATATAAATGCCATACGATGACAAAATATCAGGTTTTCTCTACTAGACAATAACCCCCCCCCCCCCCAAAAAAAAAAAAAAAAAAAAAAAAAAAAAAAAAAAAAAAAAACAAAAAAAAACAAAAAACAAAACGAAACAAAACCAAAAACAAATAAATAAACTAACAATATAATAATAATATATTTTTTTTAATGACTGCATAAATTGAATGGCGATCAATGTTCTCAGAATCTTAAATCTTGAGATTCGGGTTTGATACTGTTGTTAAGTTGTATTTTACTTTTACTACTCGTATAATATCGATATATGCTAAAGGAGCTTTCTGTCCCAAACATTAAAAAGTGGTTTGTCAGTTTACGAGAAATAAAATGAATCCAAGGGTATTCGGGGTAGGGGCCCTGGAAATAAGCCAATATTATGTGTGTGTGTGTGTGTGTGTGTGTGTGTGTGTGTGTGTGGGGGGGGGGTATCTTGTTAGAAGTCATTTTGTTACTTTGATGTTCTTATCTTTTCATATGTGACCCATCGTCGTCCCAAAACGGTATGATGTCGGGAATGAACCAGATGCTAAAAAGTCAAATTATAGTTAAACTGGTGAAACAAATGAATTATTTGTATTTAGAACTATAAATATATATCATATTCATCCTCCTCAATAAAACATATAAACTCAACTTATGTCTGATATTGCTGGCTAAAATTCAATTTTCAGCACCTCAATTATCCCGACTTAATACCGCTTTGAGACATATGACTGTTTGAAATTTTGACAATATAATACATACTAGTGCATTCTCTCTCTCTCTCTCTCTCTCTCTCTCTCTCTCTCTGTCTCTCTGTGGCATATCACTTGGACGTAGCCTCCCACACAGTCCTTCGGACGAAGTCTCTGTCTTGTGCCCATCTGCCACATTCTGTCACGCCGTTGTTGAGCCATTCCTGTATATCCTGTTGCCATCTTCTTTGTGGTCTTCCTCTGCCTCTTTTGCCCTCCGCCATGCCCTCCAGTACATCTCTCTCTAGTGTGTCGTGCCTTTTCAGGTGCCCAACGTAATTGAGTTTCAGCTTTTTTATCTTACTCATTAGCAGGGACTTTTTTAGTCCTAGTGTTTTCATGATGTTTGCATTGCTTTCTTTGTTTGTCCACGGGATGCGTAAGATTTTTCTATAGCATTTCATTTCGAAGGCGGTTATTCTCTTTTCTGATTCTTTGGTTATAGACCATGTCTCGCATCCATATATTGCAGTGGAAAAATACAGGATGTTAGGATCTTCATTTTCAGTCTGACTTCCTCGCTCTTCCAGATTGCCATCATTTTGTTTAGTTTGTTGCTTGCAATTGCAAGTCTTCTCCTGATATCTGGTGCCGATTTTCCATTGGCTTCTATTTGTGCTCCAAGGTAAATGAAATTTGTAACATTTTCCAGTTGTTCTCCTTCTATTTCGACCTGAGCAGTGCTGCTTTTATCTGTGCTCATTATGTTCGTTTTCTTTGCGTTTAATAATAGGTCTTTGTCTTCACTATGTTTTTTTAAAACCGATTTTACTAGTTTGTTGAGACCTGTTGATGTTGTTGACAATAGCGCCGTGTCGTCTGCATATCGTAGGTCAGAGATCTTCCTGCCATTTATCTTAACGGCACTGTACTCTTCATTTTTTTCTTCTGTCATTACATCACGCATTATTGTTTCGGTGTATAGGCTGAATAGTGAAGGAGAAAGGATGCACCCCTGCCTCACTCCCCGCTTTATTGGGAACCATTTTGTGAGTCCATATTCTAGTCTAACCGATGCTGTCTGTTGTTGGTAAAGATTGTTTATGAGGTTGACTATTTTGTAGTGGCAGTTTAAGTTCTTCAAAGTTGTTACTATTTGTTCGTGATTTACGCAGTCAAACGCTTTGCTGTAATCTATGAAGCACATATGTAGATCTATGTTTGCCTCCCTGCTTTTTTCAATCAGTGTCCTGATATTAAATATTTGGTCTCTTGTTCCCCTGTTTGGTCTAAAGCCTGCTTGACTTTGGCTGACTTCTTCCTTCACCACGTTCTCTAATCTCTTCAAAATAATTTTCAGTAAGATCTTGCTTGCATGGCTGATGAGTGATATCGTCCTGTAATTTGTGCATAGCTGTAGGTCTCCTTTTTTGGGGATTGGTATAAATACAGCCTTTGTCCATTCATTTGGCCATCGTTCTTCGTGCCATATCTTTTACAGAGAGTGTGATATAATGCAGTCCCCTCGTCTCCACTAGCTTTGATCATTTCTCCCGATATTTCATCGTTTCCTGCTGATTTGCCTGTTGGGAGCTGTTTAATTGCCCATTCTACTTCGCTTCGTAGGGGTGGTAGTTCATCTCCATTTTGTTCCATCATTGGCAATGTGTTTGCGTTGCCATCGTACATTTCCTTACGTATTCAGCCCACCTATCTGCGATTTTTTCTGGGTTGTTAAGGGGTGTGCCGTTAGTATCTTTTATGGTCGATAGGCGTGGTTTGAACTCATTTGTTAGGTTGTTGATTTCTTTGTGCATTTATTTGTCTGATTGATATACATTGCCAGTTCTATGTCATCGAGTTTTTGTTTTAGTGAATCGGTCTTGTCCCGTTTTGTTAATTTCTTCACATATGCTTTTGCTTCTTTCTACTCGTCAGAATGTAGACCATACCTTTGCTTGATGTTTTTCCTTGTTTCCATGGCTTCAAGAGTTTCGTTTGTTATCCATGTTTTTTTTCTTATATGACCTTTTTGGTAGGTGTTCCACTGCTGCTTTTTTTAAAGTATTCTCAATCTTTTCTGCCAACTCTTCAGGTTCCATCTCTTCTGCCATGTCTTGTAATGCACTGAAACTTCTTAACTTCAAGTTTGTACTGGATGTTGATATGTATCATTGAGAGGTCATACCGAACTGGTTTGGGAGGCGATTTGATAATCTTGAGTCTGATTTTGGCGTCTGCTATTAGTAGCTCATGATCGCTATCACAGTCTGCCCCGGGTAGGGTTCTTGCCGCTGTCACTGATGTTCTCCATCTCTTGTTTATGATTATATAATCTATTTGGTTCTTTGTCTACCCATTTGGTGCTGTCCACGTATATAGCCTTCTTTTGTGTACCTGGAACATGGTGTTTGTAATGGCAAGGTTGTTTTCAATGGCAAATTCTACCAGCCGTTCTCCTTCTTTGTTTCTTTCTTCTAGACCATACTCTCCTACTATGCCTTTTTCCTGTTCGTCTTTCCTACTACCAACCTTCGAGTTGAAATCTCCCATGATAATATTCTGTCTGATTTGTCACATGAGTCAATAGCATTTTGGAGTGATGCGTAGAAGGTATCCTTTTCTTCTTCTGTCGCAACTGATGTCGGAGCATATACTTGTATGATCGTAAGGTTGTGCCCTACTCCTCTTACACGCACAGTGATAATGCGGTCGTTGTGTGGATTGTAACCCATTAGTGCTCCGGCTGTTCCTTTACTCAGATGTATTGCAACCCCGCTTTGTCCTGGTTTCTCTTTTCCTGAGTAAATGACCCTTCCTCCACTTAGAGGAGTGAAGTGTCCTTTTCCTCCCCATCTATGCTCAGAGATACCCAGGCAACTTATTCCATTGTCATCAGCCTCTTCAATGATGTTTTGTAGCTTGCCAAATGGAAGTCAGAAGAAGTAAACGTCATAGAACCACTGATGGGACCTACAGATCTGAGGGGTCTACAACACGCGATGGGGAAGAGCAGATCTCCCTGACCAGTACCTCCTCAGCTGATGATGGTCACAAGCCTGACTGTGCGAGGAGCGGAACATTAGGTAGCAGGAAGCTAAAAATAGGACAGCAGATACGGATAGGGACATGGAACATAAGGTCCATGTCATCTGGCAAGCTACAAAACTAGTGCATTACGTTTCATATATCCCAGGACAGAATTTGCCTCCCGGCTTCCGTTTTTTATATTATTCTATCAATTGTCTTGAATAGTGACCCATGAGTTATGTCCCGTCTTAGTCCTACATGTTAAATGTTGCTGTTGCGCTTTGAGAACGTTTAGGGGATATTGCCCTATATAAAAGCTCAATTTTAATTATTTTTTTAAAATGAGTATCTTGGGTGTTTATTATTTTTTAATTTATTTATTATGTTTTTTTAGGTTTCGCCATGAATGATGTCATTAGATTTTATTGGTTTAGTGGTTTTAATTTGCGATTCTCAACACCTTGCATTGGATGGAATTCCGTTTCCCCATCGTCGTCAAATATCATGATCTTGCTATCCCAGGACAGAATTTGCCTTGCGGCTTCCGTTTTTATTAAATTTTATTCTATCCATTGTCTTGACAATAGTGAGCCATGAGTTTTTTGGATGTTTATTATTTATTTATTTATTTATTAAAAACCATGACTGATGTCATTAGATTTTATTGGTTTATTATTATTTGCGATTCTCAACTCCTTGCATTGGATGGAATTCCATTTCCCCGTCGTCGTAAAATATCAAGGTCTTGCCGCAACATAATGTTGCCTCATTTCAGAGTGCATTTTTCTATTCTATGAACCATCCGGATTCTCCTAGCTTTCTATCTGGACAAATAGTTTATTAACGTCGTTAAACTAATTTAGAAAAAAAAAGTGATGCCCCTAAAACTGCTCCTTGAGGTTCTCCAGCTGTTACACGAATTCCATTTGACTCTTTTATTAACTATTATTGTTTCGGTCCTCTTTAAAAAGAAACGAATTGGATTGATTCAATTTAGTGTTTGCCCTGAAATTCCCCTTATTTTAAATTCGATTTTATAAAAAATCCTTTGCGATCTATCTGCTTCATCAAAAGCTCTTGGATAATCTAAAAGCAGTGAATTAATTGCTCCTTTGGTGTTTGAACAAGCTGAAGCCATTTATGGTTGTTTATTCCTATCTTTGTTATTTCACCGCAATTATTTAAAAAGAAATAACACTTTGTTCTTAGGACAATTTATTACAAGATTTCAAAGAAAAGCCCAATACTCTCTCTCTCTCTCTCTCTCTCTCTCTCTCTCTCTCTCTCTCTCTCTCTCTCTCTTCCCCCCCCCTCTCTCTCTCTCCCCACTCCTCTGCAAAAGTCTAAATGTATTGTTATATCTATCTTTGTTATTTCACCGCAATTCTGTAAAAAAGAAATACACTTTGTCATTAGGTAAATTCATTACAAGATTTCAATCAAAAGAGTAAGAGTCCCCCCCCCCCCCTCCCCCCAATTCCCTATCCCTGCGACTCCTTAAAGGAACCAAGACAAAAACATAAATTATAATTGCAGAGAGTCGTGATTTCTACGGTGATTATAATAATAATAATGATACATTTTAGAATGAGGACACTGAGTACAGGCCCTTGAGGTGATCCAGTTTAATTGAGCAATTAACGATTCATTCAATTATACAATTATATTATGTCTATTGTGAAATAAACAGGTCAGTAATTAAGATTAGTACAATAAAAACGTTTTGAGGCATAACCACGAAAAGTACATTTTCATTTCAGTAGTAGAATTGAAGAGAAGTTTTTCAAAACTCCCTATCTCCGTTTTTCCCATTTTGAGATATTGAGGATTATTTCCCCTGAAATTTCTCATTCGGTCTATTATTTTATCATATTCAAACTTCAAATTCAACAATTCTAAGGAAATTCTTGTGTCAATTGATGCTTACAATAAAATTTACATTTCAATTTATCTCATGGAAGGAAAATCTCAAAAAGTAGAAAAATCGACTTAACGAGTTTTGGAAAACCAGTGTTCAATTTAAGAGGGAAGTTAGGATTCCAAAAATATTTTTTTCTAGAAGGACCAAAATCGACGTCACTCAACTCTTTGTTTTTGTTTTTAGACAGCCATTTTAATGATCAGCTCTCACTAAACTATATCACTCGGACTTTAAATAAACGTTTAATATTACACACAGTTTTGTGTGTTTGTACACGTTATATCCGGTTGTCGGATGTTGTGCGTATTTGACCCAAACGCATAGCATCAATAGTAGCATATATTATGGAAAGGGCCAATTCCTAAACTGTTGGTTCGTAACACTTGCGATCGGAGATAATGGTCACGAGTACACCAAACACTATCTGGGGTGTGAAGTCTAGTTTAAATCTCCCGGAAAGAACTGTGATAGACTTATAACAATAAATTATGAAGTGAATAGGAAAGTGCCAGAAGACATAACAGAGAATAAAACATTCGCGGCGGCGAGGGGTGCTCGAACCACAGCTCTATCTAGTCTGGGGATCGAACCCTCGACCTTACTGGTACGACAACTCCGCCTGGCCGGGGGAGATTGTGACTCTACCATAATATGAGCTATCCAACCCCCCCCCCCCCCCCCCCCCCCCAAAAAAAAAAAAAAAAAAAAAAATAAATAAAAAAATAAATAAATAAAAATAATAATTAATAAATAAATAAAAAAAAAAATAAATAAATTTAAAAACAAAATAAAATTAAAATTAAAATAAAAAAAAAAGGTTAAGAAACAAAATCGCTTCAAACCTTAGTTTAACTAGAGCCTCTCTCCCTGACGACGGTAGAGTCACGATTTCGACGCAGTGGTCCAATAAACACTGGCGAACATGGCCATTAATCGAACGGTTTATCTCACTTTCATCTTTGATGACGATAGAGTCACGATTTCGCCGCAGTTGCCCAATAAACATCTATTTTGGATTATCCCATTTTCATCATTGATGGTGAGTTTCCCGTAAATTGGATCATCAGAGGAAAATAAAGACAATGTACAATCTATTTATGACCTTACAAAACATCCTATGAACGATAATGACTGTCGTGTTAATCAAGAAAATCGCTTCAAACCTTAGTTTAACTAGAGCCTCTCTCCATGACGTCAGTAGAGTCACGATCTCGCCGCAGTGGCCCAATAAACACTGGCGAACATGGCCATTAATCGAACGGTTTATCCCACTTTCATCTTTGATGGTGGTTTCCCTCCGTAAATTGGATCAAGATTAATCAAGAAGAACGAGCAAGCGCGTATTGACCTATCTGAATCGTGTTGCGGAAATTGTTACTTTACCATGGCTGGTCATTTTCCACTTAGATCTTGAATTTTGAGCGGCTATGTGGTCTAGTGGTATGACACTCGCTTTCGGACCGGAAGGTCCTGGGTTCGAGCCTCGCTCTGCGCATAGTTGAGCCCTTGGAAAGGGCTCTTTACTCACTTTCTCTCACCGTACTCAGGTGTAAAATGAGTACCTGGCCGTTAACAGCATTGTCTCTGTCCGAAAAATTGTAACATCGCCTAATGTCCCGTCATGCATGTTAAGTGTTGCTGTTTTCCAGGGACCTCTTGTAAAGCGCTTTGAACACGAATAGTGGATATAGCGCTATATAAAGCTAATTGTTTTTATTGACTGGTAGAATTGTTTGGTGTTATATTGTTTTTAGTCTTTCAATTCTGTGACATTTATGTTCAATACAATCTTCCTTTGCTCTCTTACACTCACGTTTTATATCTTATAGCTTTTAATCATTTGTTTGTTTCTGTTTTTGTCTTTCATTCATCAGTTTCAGATCTTGTCATTCCATCCACTTTTTTTGTCGTGTTTTTTCACAGGTGGAATAGTTTCTCTTGCAGATTCTGTGATGCAATTCGATACTTGATTCCAGTAGTCATCTATGTTTATATCTGAGGTCAAGTTTTCACTTTTTTTTCTTTCACGTATTCTTTGTAATCATTTTTTAAAATTTGATCTTTACACTGGTTAATTACAATCCGTGGGCCATAAAAAGTGCCAGAATAGGGCACACACTTAGATTAACTCTCTCCTTACCAGCCATTTTCAGGATTTTCCCCAAAACTTCACACCCAACAAACACAAAAATATATTTGTATCACTCAAACACAATAGCAATAAAGTTCTTACGATGCATAATTTCTTTAGCAAAACATGCTGCTCTACAACACACTGTTCATTTTCTTTAAATTTTATGATGTACAATAGAAATTTGAATAAGAAAAATGTTGGTTGTATCGTAACGAATGTGACGATTTTCCTGTAGTTGATAAGGAGAGGTTTAAGCCCTCAGGGAACGCTTTTTTTCTCTCACTTTCACGCACTGTGAAAGACTGACACACGATTCAGATGAAGACCACAGGGGAAAAATGATCTTTTTTTCAGATTTTGAGAAAATCAAAATCAAAGTTTGGAAACCCATTTGAAAACGCCACATGATAATAATATGAATTGAACTGAATGTGAATTACTAAACGTATATATATATTTTGACCACAAGTCAGATGCATATAAAAAAAAACAAGCTCTTGGTTGATTTTAAGACCAAATTATTGTGACATTAGACTAGAACAGTGAATGTCTTTCGGACTTTGGTCGATTTTCCCCTGTGGCCTTCAGATGTGTTCCTGCTGTCAACTGCAGAACTGACTGGCGATTCGTATATAGTTCTAAAGTAAACGTTGTCTACATACACGCCGTTAGAAAAAGACTATAATATGTGACCCCTCGTCTCAAAACGGTATTAAGTCGGGATGATTTTAAGATGCTGAAAATTGAATTTGTAGCCAGAAATATCAGACATGCATTGAGGTTTGTTTGTCTTATTGAGGAGGATGAATATGATATTTTATAGTTCTAAATACAAATAATTCATCTGTTTGACCAGTTTTGGGACGATGGGTCACATAATATGCTCTCAAAATGCTGTTGGTAGAAAAATCCATATCTTGAAGTACCTATGAAATGAATGAGATTTTTAAAAATCTCATATAATATATATATATATATAATATATATATATATATATATATATATATATATATATATATATATATATATATATATTATGTATATATATAAAATATATATATATATATATATATATATATATATATATATATATATATATGTATGTATATATAATATATATATTATATATATATATATATATATAATAAAGAATTTTTTTGTGCGGCTATGTGGTCAAGTGGTTTGACACTCGCTTTCTGATCGGAAGGTCCTTATTTCGAGCATCGCTCGGCGCATAGTTGAGTCCTTAGAAAAGGCTCTTTACCTACATTCTCTCACCGTACTCAGGTGTAAAATGAGTACCTGGCCGTTAACAGCGTTGTCTCTGTCCGGAAAATTGTAACATGGCCTGACAGGCGTCATGTCTCGTTCTACATTTTACGTGCTGCTGTTGTTCAGGGACCCCTTGTAAAGCGCTTTGAGCACATTTAGTGGATATTGCGCTCTATAAAATCTCATTAAAAAAAATAAATTATCTTGCTATTGGGACTTTGTCAAACTCCAGTGTTTGATTCTAATATCAAGACGCCGGGAACTTCGCCTCAAAACGGTATTAGGTCGGGTTTGTTAAGATGTTGAACATTGAATTTATAGCCAGAAATATCAGACTTGTTTTGAGTTTATATGATTTATTGAGGAAAATGGATACCATTTTTTATGCCAACAATTTATATTTTTGACCAGTTTAACATTAAATTCGACTTTTAAGCATCTGGTTCGTTCCGACATAATACCGTTTTGAGACGATGGGTCACATTTAACAAATTTCTATCACAAAATAACATTCTAGAAGACTGGAATTTTGCCCACTTAGCCCATCATTTGTCAAGGGCAATGTCTAGAAACAAACCTAGAAATTACAGATATTACATTAGTTTAACGTATTGTTAGGTAGAAATACATAATCAATACTCTTCAACAGTCGTAACGTCACTTCCTTCCTAATGACGCATGGTAACTTAGTAACACTGGCTCTAAACTATCGGAACAATGGCGGACGCCCGTATGAAATATTTCTCCGGCGAGCATAAACGGTATCCAGAGGGAAAAAAACATAAATTTGATCATGTTTTGACTTTTACACATTCTGATCACAAGACATATGAAACGTTCTAGCCAGCATGAAAAATAAAAAGGAATGCTTTCTTTGTTTAGAACCAAGATGGCCGCCTTTGCCGGGCGGCGTGACATCAGACTATTGAATCGTATTCCCGAAGACAAAAAACAATGACATCACTGAATAAGCATACAACGTCGTATATCATTATACAAACAAATGATCAGGTTGGTTGCATAAATAATAACAAACGAAGATCAACTCGTTGCGTATCTAGATAATATGTGACCCTCCGTGTCAAAGCGGTATTATGTCGGGATACACTAGGTTAGGGAAATTGAATTCATAGCCACAAATATCAAACTTGGGTTTACTTTCTCTACGCCATGGTAGAATATAAATACTATTTATTGCTTTGCAAAAACTTCTAAGGTCCGATTTCTCATCATTCTATCTCTAAATTTATATTTTTGGGTTATGAATCATCCCGACATAATACCGTTTTGAGACGGAGGGTCACATATAAGCATACAACACTTGTGATTTATTTGGATTTGTGTTCTTGTGTTTTTAGGCTGCCAGAAGCTGTGGACTGTAAAAAGTCATCAACAAGAATGAATATAACAGCTTCAAAAAAAGAACAAAATACTAAACACCAAACGTTTCGGGCTCAAAATCCTTCTTCAGCCAACAACAAAAAAAACAATAAATACATTACTAAATTCCAGATAGACGACAGAGAAATTTTTTAGGTCCTCTCTGTTGAAAAATATTGGAAAGTACCCCCCCCCCCCCCCTCCAAATAAAGGGTGATCGATATGTAACTAAGAAGTTTGAAACTGAGTGGAATTAAAACAACGCATACAATTTTGGTGCGCACTATAAAATAAGGAAATCGCGGGTAGAACAGAAATAGGTGTATAATTTATCCGTGCAAGAGATCCAATATAGCGGTGAAAATGATAATCCAGAAAGTATAGCTTCTTAGAACCTCTATTCAGCACTTTGGAGCATTTGTGGAGCATGCTCAGAGCAAATTGTTTCTTTCTAAATTTATTTAAAGTAATTTTTTTTCTTTTGATGTCTTATGTGTCACCATTCGCGTATTCGAGCTAAATTGAGCTTTCTCAAGCGCAATATCCACTAAATGTGCTCAAAGCGCTTTGCAAGGGGTCCCTGGTCGACAGCAACATTTAACATGTAGGAGGGGACATGACGCCTGTTAGGCGATATTACAATTTTTCGGACAAAGACAACGCTGTTAACGGCCAGGTACTCATTTTACACCTGAGTAAGGTGAGAGAATGTGAGTAAATAGTTTTTTCCAAGGACTCAATTATGCGGCGAGCGCGAGGCTCGAACCCAGGACCTTCCGATCCGAAAGCGAGTGTCATACCACTAGACCACATAGCCGCACAGGGCAGAGATAGGGTTCTGTGATTTAACTGTTTTGAGATTAGCCCAATGGGCATACTGTGTCTTGAACTTTGAACCTTTTTAATTTTTGTTTGCTTGTTTTAGCACAGCCTCACCCGGGTTTGTCAGGACTCTTTGGCGTGTTTAACCTCACTCAACCCTAACACCGACTATGTCCGTAATATACCCAGGGTTACTTTTACCTCACTCAACCCTAACACCGGCTATGTCCGTAATATACCCAGGGTTACTTTTACCCCACTCAACCCTAACACCGACTATGTCCGTAATATACCCAGGGTTACTTTTACCTCACTCAACCCTAACACCGACTATGTCCGTAATATACCCAGGGTTACTTTTACCCCACTCAACCCTAAACACCGACTATGTCCGTAATATACCCAGGGTTACTTTTACCTCACTCAACCCTAACACCGACTATGTCCGTAATATACCCGGGGTTACTTTTACCCCATGCCTATTTATTCCATTTTTAAAGACAAATTATAGGCGCAGTATCAAAGCTAATGTTTTTAGTATTTACATGTTAATGGTAGTTGAATAACACCATCTATCTATGTAGGTACTTGCTCATTTTTAATACATTTTTTCCAATTTTGAAAAGTAGCAAAAATTTCTAGGCTTGAGTGAGTTAATTTGTGACCCTTCGCCTCAAAACGGTATTAAGTCGGGTTTGTTAAGATGTTGAAAATTGAATTTATAGCCAGAAATATCAGACTTGTGTTGAGTTTATATGATTTATTGAGGAGAATGGATACCATATTTTAGGGTGCTAATGCCAACAATTTATACTTTTGACCAGTTTAACATTAAATTCGACTTTTAAGCAACTGGTTCGTTCCGACATAATACCGTTTTGAGACGATGGGTCACATTTGATAATCCACAAGATGTACACGATGTAATAACCAATGTTAATTGCCCGGAAGGGGCGATGTGTTCTCTCTCATTCTGATTGAAAGACCAATCATCAAGGGATTACACACGGAATAATCTATACTCATTGACACGGTGGCCGTGAAATTAACTCTCAGCTCACATTATAGGGAAGGAGCTAAACATGTTTTAATTATTACTTTAACTTCCCAAATAACTGAAAATCTTGTTACACACACACACACATACACACACACACATACACACATACACACACATACACACACACTCTCTCTCTTTCATTCTATCTCCCTCTCTCGGCCTCTCTCTCTCATCCTCTCTCAGCCCCTCTCTCACTCTTTCTCGCTCTGGCTCCCTCCCCCCCCCTCTCTCTCTCTCTCCTCTCTTTCATCCTTTCTCGCTCTCTCACCATCTCTCTCACTCTTTCTCACTCTGGCTCCCCCCCCCCCCCTCTCTCTCTCCTCTCTTTCATCCTTTCTCGCTCTCTCACCATCTCTCTCACTCTTTCTCGCTCTGGCTCCCCCCCCCCCTCCCTCTCTCTCGCTCTCTTTCTCTCTCTCTCTCTTTGTCTTTCTCTCTCTCTCTCTTTGTCTTTCTCTCTCTCTCTCTTTCTCTCTCTCTCCCTCTTTCTCTCTCTCTTTCTCTCTTTCTCTCTCTCCCTCTTTCTCTCTCTCTCTCTCTCTTTGTCTTTCTCTCTCTCTCTCTCTCTCTCTCTCTCTCTCTCTCTCTCTCTCTCTCAAATTGTTTTCACTCCAAAATTAGCCGTTTCATGTTGATCTTTTCCATTGCTTTATCATTGTTGTATAATAAATGTTGTTATTAATTTAGGGGAGAAAACATCTAGATGCCATGAATATTTAATCATAAAGCCGGTTTTAGAATGAACACAATAACAGCCTATGTATGGCAAAGAGACTGCTGACGTGTCTAGATCTATAATTAATGATTCGGTTTTCTTGATCAGGTGTCGCTCTGTTGAAGTAGGACCACTGTTAACTGCCGTACTCTGGAAAAACAAAAAACAAAAAAAACAAAAACAAAATAACAACACGTTTTGAAAAATTTGACCAGAAAACTCGTCCTTCAAATATCAATCGTTTTCAAATGACCCTCATCTCGGCAACCCCCCCCCCCCCCCCCCCACCCAAAAAAAAAAACAAAAACAAAAACAAAAACAAAAAAAAAAACAAAACAAAACAAAAAAACAAAACAAAACAATAAAAAAACAAAACAAAAACAAAAACAAAAAAACAAAACAAACCAAAAACCCCAAACAAACAAAAAACAAACAAACAAAGTGAAAACAAAACAAAAACAAAAAAAAAAAAAACAAAAAAACAACAAAAACCCCAAACAAACAAAAAACAAACAAAGTAAAAACAAAACAAAAACAAAACAAAACAAACCATTCAAACTTGCGAAGTTACAGATTTGAGAGTTTTTGCCAAAGATGAGACGGAAAGTCCTGGGTTCAAGCCTCGCTCGCTCGGCGTATAGTTAGGAGTCTTTGGAAAAGGCTCTTTACTCATATTCTCTCACCGTATTCATGTGTAAAATGAGTACATGACTGTTAACAACGTTGCCTAACAGGTGTCATGTCTCGTCCTATATGTTAAGTGTTGCTGTTGCCAGGGACGCCTTGTAAAGCGCTTTCAGCACGTTTAGTGGATATTGCTCTATATAAAAGCTCAGTTTCTAATATATATATATATATATATATATATATATATATATATATATATATATATATATATATATATATATATATATATATATATATAAATTGAAGGACGACATTTTTGACCAATTTTTTTCAGTACAGGTTGTTCCAGATAACGGCAGTTAACTGTTGATAGAAAGCGAGGTTTTTAAGAGACAGGAAAGAACTAGGGGATTGGTATAAACCAAGCCTGTTAGACTTTAAGAGACAAAGAATACCCAGACATATTGACAGTAATCTGACTTAGGGATTGAGTTTTCTTCTCATCAGACCCAAGTATTTATTAACCCTCTCCTCACCAACCATAGGGAAAACGTCACATTCGTTCCGATGAAATTAACAATTTTCTCATTCTATCTTCTTCTTTACATCAGAATATTTGAAGAATTTATTTTTGCTATAGCTATAAAAACGTGACACTGTGTTGTTGTAGAGCTCATTTTGATGAACAATATTATCTATAGAATTAGAATGTAGGTGTTGCTTTTCTATTTGAGTAAGAAAAGTCTATTTTTGTGATGGATTGGCCTGATGGTGCAGGGAAAATATCTGGAAATGGCTGGTAAGGAGAGAGTTAACCCCCTCCTTACCACCCATAGGAAAACCAACATTTGTTACGATGCAGCTAACATTTTTCTCATTTTAATTTCTTTTCTACATCATAATATTTGAATAAAAATGTTTGCTATAGTTAAAGTATATTAACACTTTGTTGAAGAGCTCGTTTAGCAGAAAAAATATGTATAACAAAAACTAACAGCTTTTGGGTTTGAGTGAAATAAATCTATTTTTGCACAGGTTGGGTGTGAAATTTTGGGGAAAATCCGGAAAATGGCGGTCCGGTAAGGAGAGAGTTAAGACCCGATAAATAAGTAATTCGATGTCTCGGAAGACGGAACAAAAGTGTGAGGTCACAAAAATTTGGTTCCCGTCTCATTGGAATAGGACGTAGCGTCACTTCCTTCCTAATGACGCATGGTAACTTAGCAACATTGGCTCTAAAATATCGGAACAATGGCGGACGCCCGTATGAAATATTTCTCCGGCGAGCATAAAAGCGTATCCAGAGGGGGGAAAAAAAAACATATAAATTTGATCATGTTTTGACTTTTACACATTCTGGTCACAAGGCATATGAAAAGTTCTAGCCAACTTGAAGAATAAAAAGTAATGATTTTCTTTGTTCAGACTACTCAATCCAATTTATAACAATTTTTTTTTCATTGACGAAGAGTTTAAACCAATGTTAATATTCATTTCTGATTCCCCAGAACATGGATGTATGTCTGATGTACAGTTATTACATCAACTGCACCCGGGATCCATCTTGGTCCCCTTTGCGTGTGATGCAAGAGCTCTATCAACTGAGATATCGAGATCTAGTTTTGTTGGTTTAAAAAAAAATGAGATCTTAATATTATATATTGTTATTAGTATTAGTCATGTCTTTGCTAAGAGCATTATAAATATGACAAATTTGGAAAATCCCAAAACTATGGCCTTTTTTTTGTTTGTTGTTGTTGTCTTTATGTTACTGGAAAATAAATGATTGTTGTGGTAAAGCCTCTAAGCCATTTTACGGTCCCATTTATGTTTAGTTATTACATTGTTGTATAATGATAATATTATGTTGATGCAGTTTGTATAATGTTTCATTTGTATAATAATGTCACTGTATTATTGTTTCGCGCATTGAGCATCACCCAGTGATGAAAATGCGCGTTATAAATGTCATGTATTATTATTATTATTATTTATCAGGCGTTGCTCTCCAGATTACCGTCGTATCAGATCCAGATAAACCCACATTAAATATTGGAAGAAAACACAGAATTACGTATTGCGTCTCCGCCAATCATTTGATAACATTAACTCCCTCCTTACCGGCTATTTTCCGGATTTTCCCCAAAACTTCACACCCAATCTATACAAAAATAGATTTATTTCACTCAAACACAAACGCAGTTAGTTCTTGCTATATATATATATATATATTATATATATATATATAATATATAATTATATATATATATATATATATATATATATATATATACACACACACACACACATACACACACACACACACAATATATATATATATATATATATTATTTATTTATATATGTGTGTGTGTGTGTGTGTGTATATATACATATATATTTTTTTTTTTTAAATTAATTTTTTTTATTTATTTATTTATTTTTTTTAATTATTGGTTTTTTTTTTTTGCTATACAGGCTCTTCAACATCGTGTTTATATACTTTAACTATAGCAAACATTTTTGTTCGTTTTTTCTTCTTCTTTTTTTCTCTCTTCTTCTAATGTTCCATGTTTTGAAAAAAAAAAAATAAAAAAAATTAAAAAATTAAATTTGAGCTTTTATATAGCGCAATATCCACTAAACGTGCTCAAAGCGCTTTACAAGGGGTCCCTGGTCAACAGTAACATTTAACATGTAGGACGGGACATGACGCCTGTTAGGCGATATTACAATTTTTCGGACAAAGACAACGCTGTTAACGGCCAGGTACTTATTTTACACCTGAGTACGGTGAGAGAATGTGAGTAAAGAGCCTTTTCCAAGGACTCAACTATGCGCCGAGCGCGAGGCTCGAACCCAGGAGCTTCCGATCCGAAAGCGAATGGCATACCACTAGACCACGTAGCCGCACATATTCCATATTCCAACATGTTCCAAGTTGTGAATTAATTGGTTTTCGTTTACAGCGAGCTGGCGGGCGGATGTTTGCTTAACCCAGGGTCTGACTACAGATAGCTGCTCACGCAAGAGGATTGGCCAGGCAAGAGCGAACGGCGCTAACCAAATAAACGTGACATGTGTCGGGATTTTGATCGTACATAATAATTAGTTAGCTAATGCTAGTGCGGCTATGTGGTCTAGTGGTATGACACTCGCGTTCGGATCGGAAGGTCCTGGGTTCGGGCCTCGCTCGGTGCATAGTTGAGTCCTTGGAAAAGACTCTTTACTCACATTCTCTCACCGTACTCAGGTGTAAAATGAGTACCTGGATGTTAACAGCAGCGTTGTCTTTGTCCGAAAAATTGTAATATTGCCTCATAGGCGTTATGTCCCGTTCTACATGTTAAATGTTGCTGTTGACCAGGGACCTCTTGTAAAGCGCTTTGAGCACATTTAATGGATATTGCGCTATAGAAAAGCTCAATTTAATTTTCATTTTTAATGGGATAGGTTATAGATAGTATGCGCTTGGCTAACAAGTTCACAACATTGCCATCCTGAAGTATAACAGACCAACACACAAAAACGGTGTGTAACCTTGATCGTTTATAGTCTGGTTAATACAGTTTAGTGAGAAGTACTCATAAACGTGGATGGCAAAAAACAATAACAAAGACCTGAGTGACGTCATCTTCGTTCTATCTTCGTTCAGGTCTTGATATTAGACTATAATCTTTTCACTTTCACATGAAATGTTGTCACCATAATTTTCAATCTCCTCTCTACCGCAACCTCCACTTCCTCCTTATCCTATTCCTCCCCTATTCCTCCTCTTTTCCTCCTCTTTTCCTCCTCTTCCTCCTCCTATTCCACTTCCTCTTCCTCCCCTAACCCTCCTCTTTTTCCTCCTCTTCCTCCTTTTCCTCCTCTTCCTCCTTTCCTCCTCTTCATCATCTTCCTCCTCCTTCTTCTCTTCTCCCCTCTCCTCTCTTTCCTCTCTTCTCCTCTTCTTCCTCCTCCTATCTCCCCTCCTCCTCCTTCTCTTCTTCTTCTTCTTCTTCTTCTTCTTCTTCTTCTTCTTCTTCTTCTTCTTCTTCTTCTTCTTCTTCTTCTTCTTCTTCTTCTTCTTCTTCTTCTTCTTCTGACTTTTTTTCTTATCCCAACCGGAAGTGTCAGGATTGCTTGAATAGTATTGTGTAAACTAAAAATAAATAGCATGCAGGTGCAAATCCTGTTATAGAAAAGCAACATAAAATGAAAGAGGGCCAAGAGTGTTGATATAATATAATATTCGTTCTATTCAGGAAGTGTAAGTGAAAGTGTGTTTGTGTGTGTTGTGTTTGTGTGTGTGTACGTGTATGTGTGTATATATTATGTATATATAAACATATAAATTAATTCACTCACGTATTTTTTACCGAAACAATCGTTTTTATGTCGTCCAATTTCAACCGTTGTTTCGGCAAAAATACGTGAGTGAATTTATTTATACTCTAACCAACATTATCGAACACTCGTACCTACAAGTACCCACCAACACCTATATATATATAATATATATATATATATATATATATAATATATATATATATATATATATATATATATATATATATATATATATATATATATATATATATATATATTATATAATATATATTATATTAATATAATTATATTAATTAATAATATTATTAATGATGACAATACAGCAACACATATGAATCTCTTATAACATAGAGTACGATTCATTAAAAATGATAATATTGTTGTTGTTGTTCTTGTTAAATGTTGTTGTTATTAAATGTTGTTGTTGTTGTTAAATGTTGTTGTTGTTGTTGTTGTTTAATGTTGTTGTTGTTGTTAAATGTTGTTGTTGTTGTTGTTGTTGTAAAATGTTGTTGTTAAATTTTGTTGTCGTCGTCGTCGTCGTTTCCCTGGTGATCAAAGCAAACATTAATCCCTTGTTATAATGCTACCCATGTGAAAGCTGTCTACTTGAAATGTCAGAAATTCGTAGATTCCAAGGGAAAACAAGAAAAGTCACCATAGAAATAGCTTTACAAATGTGAGGCTGGCTGAGAAAACCCGGAAGATGCGGCAAGCTTTGATTTGAGATGTGAGCCAAAATCGAAGATAAAGTGTTTCCCATAGCAACACATTTTATTCAGAAAAAAATTCATAACTTGGGTTCTAATAGACATAAAAAGAAAATTTAAAGTGGTAAATGATCAGAAAGATGTGGTCTACACAACTTCATATATGTGGCCCATCATCTCAAAACGGTATTATGTCGGAACAAACCAGATGCTTAAAAGCCGAATTTAATGTTAAACTGGTCAAAAATATAAATTGTTGGCATTCGCACCCTAAAATATGGTTGCCATTCTCCTCAATAGATCGTATAAACTCAACACAAGTCTGATATTTCTGGCTATAAATTCAATTTTCAACATCTTGACCAACCCGACTTAATACCGTTTTGAGGTGAAAGGTCACATATATACTCAATTTATGAAATTTGCGCTTCTTTCCGGGTTTTCTCAGCCTGCCACACAAATTATAATTTGCCCTCAACATGTTCAAAAAATGCTACCAGTTCCTGAATATAGGTTTTCGTGAATGGCACATTCCTTTTCAGGAAGAATTATTGAGTCAAAAACACTTTTGAAACTGTGCTGCCGTAGCCAAAAATAAAATTCGTATTTCTACGAATCTTTCGTAGAACCAGGCAGGTCTTCATTATGTTGACTGGCTGCAATACTGAGTGAGAGAGTGAGAGAGAGAGAGAGAGAGAGAGAGATAGATAGATAGATAGATAGATAGATAGATAGATAGATAGATAGAAAAGAAGAAGAAGAAGATAGATAGATAAAGAGAGAGAGAGAGAGAGAAGAGAGAGAGAGAGAGAGAGAGAGAGAAGATGAAGAGAGAGAGAGAGAGAGAGAGAAGATAGATAGATAGATGAGAGAGAGAGATAGAGATAGAAGATAGATAGATAGATAAAGAGAAGAGAAAAAGAGAGAAGAGAGATAGAGAGAGAGAGAGAGAGAGAGAGAGAGAGATAGATAGATAGATAGATAGATAGATAGATAGATAAATAGAGAGAGAGGGAGAGAGAGAGGGAGGGAGAGAGGGATGGGGGGGGGGGGGGGGGGGGTGAAAGTGAAAGAGCTGGAACTTCTTTATCGTCTGTTGATGATACAGTTATCGATGAGCTTGTGTCCAAACATTGTAAGGAAACCTAAGCTGCCGGTCTCTGGGGGAAAAAAAAAAAAACATATTCAAAAATTTGGCCAGAAAACCCGTCCTTCAAATTATATCGATCGATTTCAATGACTTTCATCCTGGCAGAAACTCTCAAACCCGGGACTTCGCAAAAATGTGTTGCAAGCACCGTATGACCCTTAAAAACAAACAAACAAAATATAAATAGCCCTCACAGTTTGAATGATCCTCCTCTTGCTAGGAATATCATTGATCCTAAACACAGGGCTTTGTTGATCTCTACGTCATGACTACGTCTCAAGTGTCCCGTCTTCACACCCCGATTAACGAGGTAGACAATGGCACGGGTACTTGTAGTAGTTAGACATGTGGGAGATGACATCTGAATTCGATACCTATGCTGTGGTTTCAATCAAGGAGTATTCATCTTACTCACTCAATGATTGAGACTTTTGCTACTTTTCAAAATTGGAGAAAAAAAAAATGTAAAAATGTATTTAAAATGAGCATGTACATAGATAGTTTTATTCAACTATAATTAACATGCAAAATCTAAAAACTTTAACGTTGATACAGTACTACGCCTATAATTTGTCTCATAAATATGTAATAATTAGGCATGGGGTAAAAATGACCAGGGTAAATTACAGATATAGTCGGTGTTAGGGTTGAGTGAGTTAAACAAACAAAAACAAAACAAAACAAAACAAACCCAAAGCATTATGAAATGCATCAAAAACTCACAAAAGGGGAATTTCCTCCATTATTTAAATGTATGTTTGTTATAGTGAATGAGAATGACGTAATCAGTCAGATGGTGAAAAGGTTCGAACTGAGATATTGCCAAGTTTAGTTAGAAGGTCAATTTTTATCAAAAATGAGTTCTTTTCATCAATTTTAAATCAACCCTTTATGTACATTTTCAGGAAATATCAAAGCTTAATTTCACTTCTAAACATTTTTTTTTACCACGATAGTCAAGTTGAAAAAGTATGAAATTTGAGAAATGTTGCTGGATACCTTTCTTTCCCATACATCTGACCATAACTTCATAAAAAAAAAAAATTACTTCAAATAAAGATTAAAACGCCCCGGGGAGCTTATTAAAAACCTGACTATAGTTAAAATGCCCTTTTTATTGTGTTTTTGTTTTCTCTTATATTTTCTTATCTAGATAAGCAGACCTCCCTCGAGGGTCCGACCTCTTCAGCTCAGGGGACAGTAGTTGGTCGGAAGAGGAAACCCACCAAGAAAGGACCTCCTCCGTTTGACCCGTTGCTATGGACAGCCGATAGTTACCATGCAGGCCTCCCCTCTTCAAAACGCAGAAGTGTCCAAAAGGCTTTTATGACTGGTATGTGACTAGTTTACAGTGCTTCCTCTTTTCCGCATTTTTAATGATCCGTGAAAAATCTGCACTTGTCAAAATCCAAGAGAAATATCCGCGGAAAATTTCAAGAAAATTTTTCTTTATTGGAGTGCTTAACGAAAATCATAATTTTGATGCCAAAGTGGCTCCAAATGGCTCTAATTGCATGTCAATTTATAAAATTTTCCGGGGGGAGCATGCCCCAGGACCCCCTTTTGGCACTGAGTTTAAATATTTAACTCTCTCCTTACCAGCCATTTTCAGGATTTTCCCCAAAACTTCACAAAACAACTAACACAAAAATATATTTTTTTTATCACTTAACTACAATAGCAGTAAAGTTCTTGCGATAAATTATTTCTTTAGCAAAAACACACTTTACAACACACTGTTCATTTTCTTTAAATTCCATGATGTACAAGAGAAATTTGAATTTTTAAAATGTTGGTTGTATCGTAACGAATGTGACGATTTTCCTATAGTTGATAACTCACTTAATACTAGAGATTTTTGCTACGTTCAAAACTGGAAATAGATTATTAACAATAAACGTGTGCATTGTATTCAACAACTATTAACATGCAAAAATTATAAAAAAACATTAGCTTTGATACTACGCCTTTAATGTGCGGCTATGTGGTCTAGTGGTATGACACTCGCTTTCGGATCGGAAGGTCCTGGGTTCGAGCCTCGCTCGACGCATAGTTGAGTCCTTGGAAAAGACTCTTTTCTCACATTCTCTCACCGTACTCAGGTGTAAAATGAGTACCTGGCCGTTAACAGCGTTGTCTCTGTCCGAAAAATTGTAATATCGCCTAACAGGCGTCATGTCTCGTCCTACATGTTAAATGTTGCTGTTGACCAGGGACCCCTTGTAAAGCGCTTTGAGCACGTTAAGTGGATATTGCGCTATATAAAAGCTCAATTTTAAATTTTAAATTTTTAAAATTTCTCTCAGAAAAATGTAATAGTAAATAGGCATAGAGTAAAAGCAACCCGGGTTAACTACGGATATAGTCGGTGTTAGGGTTGAATGAGTTAAATTGGTTTATCATAGACTCTTTTTCTTCCAATATTTAGTTTTCACGGCCAGACACCAAAATGAGATTATTCTCATACTTGAAAGCTTTTTTGTATAGATCATTGCGTTTTTCTGTCATAAATGTCTCCAATTCTCATCTTTGTGTATGTCTGTGTGTATCTCTGTGTGTTTGTGTGTTGGTGTGTACATGTGTGTGTGTGTGATAGGGCGTCATCATCTGTGGGCGACAAGTAGTCTTCTCCATACTCCCACCTTCATATTCAGGTACTGTGTACATCATATAAGTTTCAATTAACCAAACATTCCATTTTAACGAATTCCTTTTAAAAAAGAAAAAAAAAACCAACAAAACAAAGCCCCCCCCCCCCCCCCCCAAAAAAAAAAAAACAACAAAAAAAAAAAACAAAAAACAAACAAATCTACAAAATACATATTTTGAAATATGAATCATTGACAAAATACTTTATTAACAATTATTTCAATATCTTTGATTAATAAAGATATGATAACTTTCCGATTTTTCAAAATTTGAAAATAAAAGAAGATGAGGTGATGTGCATAAAATACAATTTTATTGCAGAATCATCCGTCGTCCATGGAATAGATAATCAGGATAACACAATAATAATAATAGTAATAACAATAATAATAATAATAATAATGATAATAATTAATAATAATAATAATAATAATAATAATAATAATAATAATAATAATAATAATATAATAATAATAATAATAATAATAATAATAATAATAATAATAATAATAATAATAATAAGTAGTTGTAGTGTTTTACCCACCCACGGAGCCTTAATGTTTCCACTGTAATGGTCAGTGGGATGGTCAAAGACAGATAGCTATTTTGTTCTCCTTAATGCCAACAACCACTTAGCTAGAGTTAAAAAAAAAAACAAAACAAAACAAAACAAAACAAAAGTAAATAAATATATTACAGTGACTCCGCCTCATCGCTCACTCGGTAGTTTGGATTAGTGTGTCGATTAAGCGTAGTGTGTGATTAAGCGGAGTGAACTGTACCTTTATTCATCACACAGGGGAAATTTGTCTCTAGGGTCTATTCCAAGGGAAAACTGGAATAACCTCAGGCGTCAGCCGCAGCGCAGCGCCGCAAATTGAGCGAGGGGGAGAAGACTTGCTCAAGGCCACATAGCGCAGATTTTTCTACAACAGAGAAGATCTACAACATTTCTCTATCGTCAATTTGGAATTTAGTAATGTATTTATGTCTTTATTGATTGCTGTTGTTGGCTGAAGAAGGGTTTTGATCCCGAAACGTTTCGTTTAGGGTGTTTTTGTTCTTTTTTTTTTGGTTAAAGCTGTTATGTTCATTTTTGTTTATTACTTTTTAATATTCAGAAAAGTGAGTGGAGCAGGCATTTATGTTGGTAACAACAAGAGATGAAGTGAGTAGAAAAGTGCCAGAAGACAATAGAGAATAAAAATTTTCGCGGCGGTGGTGGGGTTCGAACCTGCGACCTTATTGGTACGACAACTCCGCTGGCAGGTGAGAGCGTGGCTCTACCGTTTGAGCTATCCACGAACACAAAAATATTCGTATCAAACTCAGGTCATTTCTAGAACTCTCTCTCACCCACTTCTGGAGATCGCGGGCTCGCTCGCCACACAACCATCGCGAAGTTACTTGACCAGCAGTTAAGCTTAATAGCCAATATTCTCAACACAAACATATATACATAGAAATGATTGAGACATTGATATGCTCCGGTATATGGGGTGAATTTTTAATTCAGAAAAGTGAGTGGAGCAGGCATTTATGTTGGTAACAACAAGAGATGAAGTGAGTAGAAAAGTGCCAGAAGACAATAGAGAATAAAAATTTTCGCGGCGGTGGTGGGGTTCGAACGGTTCTTGCTAAGTATGCTGAGAATCAAACGAGAAATTGACATTTCGTCTCTATTCAGATAGCTGAATTGACCGTACACCAGCCATCCTTTGGACGCAATCAAAGGTGCCATTGTCACTACTCTTTGAAGTCGTGAAGAGCTCACTCGCTTGATGAAAAGACCCTTTCTTCCATTTGTCTATAATATGTTCTTTTTTTTTGTTTGTTTTGTTTTGATTTGTTACTTTATGACAGCCTCTTATCCTGCCAACCACACAGACATGTCCTTAAGAACTCCTCCTCCCTCCACCCCCCCCCCCACTCCCTCCCTCCTCTCTTCCCTTTTATCTATTGAAGGAGTAGTCATCATAATCAAGTGAAGCATCAGAGAATGATATTTGCTGACAAAGTGCAAAACGCTGATTATTATGTGTCTTCCTCTATAGTGGCCTTTCTTTCTTTCTTTCTTTCTTTCTTTGTTTACATTTTCACATGTTATCGATACATAATTTATATACGGCAATGTAGTCTAAAGTGGTATGACACTCGTCTTCGGATCGGAAGGTCCTAGGTTTGAGTCCCGAGCGTACAGTTGAGCCCTTTGAAAAAGACTCTTTACTCACATGAGTAAAAACGAGTATCTGGCCATTAACAGCGTTGTCTTTGCCCGGAAAATAAATTGTATTACCGCCTAACAGGTTTCATGTCTCGTCCTACATGACGGAGTTGTTGAACTATTTTTTGTAACGAATCACATCTTTGCCTATAGAAAATCATCAAGTATCAAAACAGATCTGTAAAAAGAAAACATTATTGTTTTTATTAAGCTTTTATATAGAGCAATATTCACTAAACGTGCTCAAAGCGCTTTACAAGTGGTCACTGGCCAACAGCAACACTTAACATGTAGGACGGGAAATGACGCCTGTTAGACGATATTACAATTTTTTTTCTCGGACAGAGACAACGCTGTTAACAGCCAGGTATTTATTTTAAACCGGAGTACGGTGAGAGAATTTGAATAATGAGCCTTTTCCGAGGACTCAACTATGCACCGAGCGGGGTTCGAACCCATGACCTTCCGATCCGAAAGCGAGTGTCATACCACAAGACCACATACCATGTGGTCTAGTAGATATATATACACTCGCTTTGGGATCGGAAAGTCATAGAGCCGCACATAACAGAAACACGGCGTCCGTTTCGACCCAATTCTCTTTACCATGTTTTTCCCCCCGATCTCAATCCAGGTCGTCTGCGTGTCGTGGTGGCGACCGTTGCTTTTGGAATGGGTCTGGACAAGGCTGACGTACGGGCTGTGATCCACTACACCATGGCCAAGTCGTTTGAGAGCTACGTGCAAGAAATCGGCCGTGTCGGGAGAGACGGATTAAGGGCTGATTGCCATACATTCCTCGGAAGAGATGTAAGTCAGTTTTTTTTCCTTCATAACATATGGAAATCCTACTTGGTCCCTATCGCCAAGTAAGTTTTTCTAACATATGGAAATCCTACTTTCCCCTATCGTCAGGTACGCTTTTTCATAACTTATTGTAATCCCACTTGTCCTAATCGTCAAGTTAGTCCCCCCCCCCCCCCCCCTCCCTATCTCTGACATACGGATATCCTGCTTTTCCCTATCTTCAAGAAAGTTTTTTTCATAACTTATTGTAATCCCACTTTTCCTAATCGTCAAGTAAGATTTCCCCCCCCCCCCCCCCCCCGACATATGGATATCCTACTTCGTCATATAAGTGTTTTCATAACATATGGAAATCCTAAGTTTTCTTCCCCCCTGACATAATAATATGGTAACCCTATTTTATCCCTATAGTGAAGTAAGTTTTTGTTCCTAACCTATTGTAATCCTACTGTTTCCCTATCGTCAAACTTATATCGTTGCCCGCTCTACTGAGCAATACATTGACGATGGTGACTTTGCATTTTGATGATATATCATCATATGTGACCCATCGTCTCAAAACGGTATTATGTCGGATCGAACCAGATGCTTAAAAGTCGAATTTAATGTTAAACTGGTCAAACATATAAATTGTTAGCATTCGCACCCTGATAAATATGGTATCCATTTTCATCAATAAAACATATAAACTCAACACAAGTCTGATATTTCTGGCTATAGAATTCATTTTCCAACACCTTAACCAACCCGACTTAATACCGTTTTGAGGCGAAGGGTCACAAATGTTCTTATTTGTCCAACCACCCATTTGTCCACTCTTGCCTTAATGTACCTAAGCTTCTTAATTATTATTTTTTTTAATCCACTGACTCTAACTCGTCATGGGTGTGTAAAATTGGGTGGAAAAAAACAAACAAACTTTTAGATTCTTCCTATCATTTTTTGTTGTTGTTGTTTTGTTTTGTTTTGTTTGGTATGTTACGGATCACTAACATTGCTATAGTGAGACGGTGAATGATTTAATTTTGTCTATACGTTGGACTGGAACCCTCAGGGCAGAAGATCAAGGGGAAGGCCACGAGGAACATGGAGAAGAATTAAAGAAGCTGATATACAGAGAAGTTGTAAGACCTGGAATGAGATAAAAAAAAAAAAGAAGTTAGCTCAGGATAGAGAAGGATGGAAACGGTTTGTCGGTGGCCTATACCCTGACCCAGGGTGAAAAAGGAAATGATGATGATGATGATGATATAGAAGGATGGAAACTGTTTGTCTGTGGCCTATACCCTGACCCAGGGTGAAAAAGGCAATGATGATGATGATAGAGAAGGATGGAAACTGTTTGTCTGTGGCCTATACCCTGACCCAGGGTGAAAAAGGCAATGATGATGATGATATGTCGTGATCAATCAATTGAAATTGTCTGCCTCATGGTTTCTGTTAAAGCTTTATTTTTATCGTCTACCAACTTACTATCTGTCATGCATGGTTATTGTCAAAAGTCGAACTCTCGAAATAGCGAGCGGATGACATAAGTTGGTAAAAGTAACGTTTGTTTGTTGTCCTGAATGTCGTAAAACTGGGTGAAAAAAACCCAAACAAACCAACTTTTAGATTCTTCTTATCATTGCATCGTTTTGTTTTGTTTGCTTGTTGTTTTTCGGATCACTAACATTGCCACAGTCAGTGAGATGGTGAATGACATAATTTTGTTTATGTGTAAGCTATGTGGTCTAGTGGTATGACACTCGCTTTCGGATCGGAAGGTCCTGGGTTCGAGCCTCGCTCGGCGCATAGTTGAGTCCTTGGAAAAGGCTCTTTACTCACATTCTCTCACCGTACTCAGGTGTAAAATGAGTACCTGGCCGTTAACAGCGTTGTCTTTGTCCGAAAAATTGTAATATCGCCTGACAGCAGGCGTCATGTCCCGTCCTACATGTTAAATGTTGCTATTGACCAGGGACCCCCTGTAAAGCGCTTTGAGCACATTTTAGTGGATATTGCGCTATATAAAAGCCCAATTAATCAAGTAATTGAAAATGTCTGCCTAGATGTTTCTGTTAAAACTTGATTATTCTCGTCTGCCTACTTACTATCTGTCATTGTTATTGTCAAAAGTCGAACTCACAAAATGGCGATCGGATGACATGAGTCGGTAAAAGTAACGTTTTTTTTGGTTTTAACTCAATCAACCCTAACACCGACTATATCCGTTGTTTACCCAGGTTACTTTTACCCCACGTCTATTTATTACTTTTTTTCTGAGACAAATTATAGGCGTATCTAGTATCAAAGCTAACGTTTTTTTTATGTTTTTACATGTTAATGGTAGGTGAAAAAAACTATCTATGCACATGCTCATTTTGAATACATTTTTTCCAGTTTTGAAAAGTAGCAAAAATCTTTAGGATTGAGTGAGTTAACACAACTGTCTCTTCCCGTTATTTGTGGGTTGTCCTGAATGTCGTAAAATTAGTGGGGAAAAAAAACAAACAAACCCAACAACTTTTAGATTCTTCTTTTCATTTTTTGTTTGTTGTTGTTTTGTTTGTTGTGTTTCGGATCACTAACATAAGTCGGTAAAAGTAACGTTTGTTTGTTGTCCTGAATGTCGTAAAACTGGGTGAAAAAAAAGACAAACCAATTTTTAGATTCTTCTTATCATTGTATCTTGTTGTTTTGTATGGTATGTTACGGATCACTAACATTGCCAAAGTCAGTGAGATGGTGAATGACATAATTTTGTTTATGTGTATTCAATTAATTGAAATTGTCTGCCTAAATGTATCTGTTAAAACGTGATGATTATTCTCGTCTGCCTTTTAACTGTCTGACCTGGTTATTGTCAAACGTCGACCTCACCAAATGAATGACATAAGTCGTTAAAAGTCACGTTTGTCTTTTTAACCCACGCTAACTCTAACTCGTCATTTGTGTATTGTCGTGAATGTCGTCGTAACACTGGGTGAAATAAAAAACAAAACAAAAAACTTCTAGATTCTTCCTATGATGTTCTCTTTTTTTTGTATTTGGTATGTTACATGTCACTAGAAATATATATATATATATATATATAATATATATATATATATATATATATATATATAATATATATATATATATATATATATATATAAATTATAAAAAAACAAAAACCATGAAATAATAGTGCTCAACTTTAGGATAAACGGAGCTATTTATAAACATTTTAAAGATAATTAAGATTGTTTGACTTCTACAACGTTGTTATCGAGTGTTGCTCTCATCAGGAAGTGGAAGTGAAAGTAGAAAGAAAGGAATCACTCAGTTTAGTAACCTTTAGCCATAGATTTATAAATAGTATTAAGACCGTCTATATTTACCTATGCCTTTAGCACACTAACTATTGGATGACCAGGGTGTTGGGGTGAACCAAACCTTAGGGCTATCTAACCCACACAGGAGACTGACTCCGACGACCCGTCTTCCGGATAAAGGCGTGTCATACCATATGAAACAGTGCCAGACAAAGTAAGAAAGAAAAATACATGGAGAAAAACAAACAAACATCCCCTTAAAAGTCAAGGAAGACCAATACACACATATCACACACACACACACACACACTCTCTCTCTATCTCTCTCACAAACACACAGATGCACAAACACACGCCCTCACACAAACGTAAAGCTTAAATAATAACGTGAAATACGTTGAAAAGGCGTTTTAAATAACAACTTTAGGGCTCCAAAACGTTAACTCTCTTAACGTTAAGAGATAGATAGATAGATAGATAGATAGATAGATAGATAGATAGATAGATAGATAGATAGATAGATAGAAGAAAGAAAGAAAGAAGAAATATATATATATATATATATATATATATATATATATATATATATATATATATATATAGAGAGAGAGAGAGAGAGAGAGAGAGAGTGAGAGTGTGAGAGTGTGTGTATGTGTGTGAGAGAGAAAGAGAGTGTGTGTCTGTGTGTGTGAGCGTGTGTATGTTTGTGCGCGTATGTATGCGTGAGAGAGTGTGTATGTGAGAAAGAGAGAGAGAGAGAGACAGAGAGAGAGAGAGAGAGAGAGAGAGAGAGAGAGAGAGAGGGAGAGAGAGAGGGGAGGGAGGGAGGACTTACTTCAAATAGATTAATTAATTCCCCGTTATTAAAACACAGTAAAGCGTGATTAACTCGACCACCGTCGTCATCGATACAAGATCCAGACATAGTAGTGGGTCCGTCGCTGGAACATTGGCCTGGAGAGTGGAGTTTGAGTGGATGGATGGATGGGATGAATTACCTTTTTAATCAGGTCTAGGTCCTCATCACACACTAGAGAGAGAGGGATCTGTGGTCCCCCCCCCCCCACACACACACACACATACAAGATCGGGGGTCTGTGGTCCCCCACCCCCCTCCAGATACAAGATCCAGACATAGTAGTGGGTCCGTCGTTTGAACATTGGCCTGGAGAGTGGAGATTGAGTGGATGGATGGATGGATTACCTTGGGAATCAGGTCTAGGTCCTCATCACACACTAGAGAGAGAGAGGGGTCTGTGGTCCTCCCAGCCATTGCCGACCAGCGGAATTTCGATTTCATTCTCAGTCTCTCCGGTAGACAAAATATACAAAATACATCCCCTCCCCCTTTTTTTTTTTGTTTTAAGAAAAAGGAATAAAGTTGAGCGGCCTATTCTATCGTTCGAACTTTTTAAAAAATCAACTTTCATGATAACTTCAGCTCTCAGAGAGAGGGATGGAGTGGAGTGAGTCAGAAAGGGAGAGGGAGAAAGAGGGAGAGAGAGAGAGAGAGAGAGAGAGAGAGAGTGAGAGAGAGAGAGAGAGAGAGAGAGAGAGAGAGAGAGGGGGGGGGAGAGAGAGAGTTCAAATATTATGTAATCAAAATTGAAGAAGAAGAATAAACAAAAATCCAAAGTGACTAACTTTGCCATTGTCGTCTCCAAACAATACCCAGACATTACATAGTGTGTCCTCCGTCTCTTGAACATTGGCGTGGAGATGGAGTGGCTGGATTGTCTTGGGAATTCAGTCTGGGACCTCCCAGGAATTGTCGGCGACCAGTGGGATTTTCATTTCATTTTCAGCCTATCCAGTAGACAAAATATACAACCCTCCCTCCTTTTTTTTGGTTTTAAGAAAAAGGAATACAGCCTATTCTATCGTTCGAACTATTTTTTAAAAATTAACTGATTCAGCTGTCAGAGAGAGACAGAGAGAGAGATAGATAGATAGATAGAGAGAGAGAGAGATAGATAGATAGATAGATAGATAGAGAGAGAGAGAGAGAGAGAGAGAGAGAGAGAGAGAGAGAGAGAGAGAGGGAGAGAGATATTATGTAATCCAGTTTGAAGAAGAACAATCAACAAACCCAAAGTGGCTAAATTTGCCATCGTCGTCTCCAAACAATAACCAGACATTACATAGTGTGTCCCTTGGCGTGGAGATGGAGTGGCTGGATTGTCTTGGGAATCCAGTCTGGGACCTCCCAGCCATTGTCGGCGACCAGCGGGATTTTCATTTCATTCTCTTCGAACCCCCCAAATATATTTTTCTCTTGGGTATTTGATAAACAATCACGCCCCCCCCCCCCCCGCCCCCAAAAGATAAATTAAAAAACATCATTGGTTTCCTCTAACGTTCGAGTTTTTTTTTAATTAACTGACATGATAATAAGTGTTCTGTGTTCCTGTGGCCTAATGCTACTGATGCAGTTTTCACTGAGCTTCGCAACTACTACTACTACTACTACTACTACTACTACTACTACTACTACTACTACTACTACTACTACTACTACTACTACTACTACTACTACTACTACTACTACCTACTACTACTACTAGTACTACTACTACTACTACTACTACTACTACTACTACTACTACTACTACTACTACTACTACTACTACTACTTCTAATTACGATGATTATTATTGTTGTTTTTGTTGTTGTTGATGATGATGATGATGATGATGATGATGATGATGATGATGATGATGATGATGATAATGTTGACGATGATGATGATGATGATGATGATGATGATGATGATGATGATGATGATAATGATGATTATGATGACGACGACGACGAGGACGACGACGAATATGTTTATAAATTTGCTTTCTATTTTCTTCTACTTCCATTATAGCAATGATTGGGGAGACAACCAGAATGAATGTTTTTTCCTTAGCCTTTTAACTAACCATTGGTTGAGCTTCTAACAGTCTTGCTATCGATTTGCAATTTGTTTGTCGTGACCATTTGATAATCATTCCTGTAGTTAATGAAAGCTGAGTCTTTTGTCGTGGGTCTGAGATGCACTTTTATTCTATATAATAATTGTGACCCTTCGCTTCAAAACAGTATTACGTCGGGTTGGTTAAGATATCGAAAATGGAATTTATAGCCAGAAATATCAGACTTGTGTTGAGTTTATATGATTTATTGAGGAGAATGGATACCATATTTTAGGGTGCTAATGCCAACAATTTATATTTTTGGCCAGTTTAACATTAAATTCGACTTTTAAGCATCTGGTTCGTTCCCACATGTTACCGTTTTGAGACGATGGGTCACATTTGAGATAGAGCACGATATCCACTAAACATCCTCAAAGCTCTTTACAAGGGTCCCTGACCAACAGCAACAGGGAACATGCAGAACGAGACACAACGACTGTTAGGCGCCGATTTTACACTTTCTTTTTGGACATAGACAACTGTTAACCCTCTCCTTACCAGCCATTTTCAGGATTTTCCCCAAAACTTCACACCCAACTAACACAAAATAGATTTTTTTATTACTCAGACACAATAGCTGTAAGTTCTTGCGATAAATAATTTCTTTAGCAAAACATGCTCTACAACACACTATTCACTTTCTTTAAATTTTATGATGTACAAAAGAAATTTGAATAGAAAAATGTTGGTTGTATCGTAACGAATGTGACGATTTTTCTACAGTTGGTAGGGAGAGGGTTAAAGGCCTGAGTACGGTGAGAGAATGCGAGTAAAGAGCCCTTTCCAAGCACTCAACTATGCGCCGGGCAAGACTCGAACCCTTGACCTTTCGATCCGAAAGCGAGTGTCATACCACAAGACCACATAGACGCATCTAAAAGTCCCCATAGTCCATTGTAGTCCTTCAGAGCCATTCGACCCATGGAACCGGAGTTTATCCCGGTTTCTATAGCGTGAAACGGACAATAGCAATCGCTTGCTGTTGTTTGGATAGAACGCTAGTCTTTCGCAAAGTACTTTCCGCCAAATCTAACTCAGCTACCCATTCATTGCTGGATGGACAGGGGGGTCAATAAAAAATCTCGACTGCACCCGGGATCGATCTCGGTCCCTTTACGTGTGAAGCGATTGCTCTACAAACTGAGCTATCGGGGACCCCCCCCCTCCCACCCCCACCCATAGCTCATTACAATCCCCCAACTACTAAGAGAAGTGCTGCAATAATGGAATATTATTGTTCTGAGGAAGTGAGACGGAAGTGTGACCATCTGTCGATAAACAAATACTGTTTTGATTGTTGTCAGGCTGTGAAGGGGAAAGTAGGGGGGGGGGGGGGTACAGAACTGAACAACAGTCGACCTCGACTGGGGATCAAACCTCAGACCTTCTGATTACCAGTCAGACCATTAATTAGAAGGTCTGAGGTTCGATTTCCAGTCGAGGTCGCCTGATATTTTGGGATTTTTTTTTCTTTTTCACTGTATTTTTCTTTCTTGCTTTGTCTGGCACCTTTCATACACACTTGATCGGTTCTTTATCATATTTTAAGACTTTGCTGACTTTCCCAACTATTTATTTTCATTCGTCATAACATACAGGACGACGGGATTGCTTTTGAGAATGCGAGCGATCTATAGATAGTATGAAGTTGACGTCACTCGAGTCTTTGCTATTGGGTTTTTTTTTGCCATCCGCGTTTATTAATAATTCTCACTTAACCGTATAAACCAGACTATAAACGTTTAAGGTTACACATAGTTAAAGTTTTTTTGTGTTGGTCCGTTATACTTCTGGATGGCAATGTTGTGAACTTCTTAGCCAGGCGCATACTATCTATATCCAGGTTTTCCTCCAACCGAGTCATCGATCACATGATTATTTAATTGCTGGGACCTTCCATACACGCTTGGTCAGTTCTTTATCTTACACCAGTGCCTGCTCCGAAGTTTCTTGTATTTTTATTTTTTATTTTTGTGCGGCTATGTGGTCTAGTGGTATGACACTCGCTTTCGGATCGGAAGGTCATGGGTTCGAGCCTCTCGCTCGGCGCATAGTTGAGTTCTTGGAAAAGGCTCTTTGCTCACATTCTCTCACCGTGCTCAGGTGTAAAATGAGTACCTGGCCGTTAACAGCGTTGTCTTTGTCCGAAAAATTGTAATATCGCCCAACAGGCGTCATGTCCCGTCATACATGTTAAATGTTGCTGTTGACCTGGGACCCCTTGTAAGGCGTTTTGAGCACATTTAGTGGATATTGCGCTATATAAAGCTCATTTTTTTTTCTTTGTCTGGCACCTTTCATACACACTTGTTCAGTTCTTTATCTTACACACCAGTGCCTGCTCCGACGTTTCTTTGTTTGGCACCTTTCATACACACTTGTTCAGTTCTTTATCTTACACACCAGTGCCTGCTCCGACGTTTCTTTATCTGACACCTTTCATACACACTTGTTCAGCTCTTTATCTTACACACCAGTGCCTGCTCCGACGTTTCTTTGTTTGGCACCTTTCATACACACTTGTTCAGTTCTTTATCTTACACACCAGTGCCTGCTCTGACGTTTCTTTGTTTGGCACCTTTCATACACACTTGTTCAGTTCTTTATCTTACACACCAGTGCCTGCTCCGACGTTCCTTTATCTGACACCTTTCATACACACTTGTTCAGCTCTTTATCTTACACACCAGTGCCTGCTCCTCCTTAATTTGTTACTGTGGGGGAATTCTTGTGGCTGATTAAAGCCGTGACATGCCTGACGTCATCACCATCAAAGATCCACGAATGATAAGCATTATCACACTCTATATTTCCATTTGGAATTGTAACAAAGCCCTTCTTATCACGACTACAAGTCTAGGTCGGCAGTGATGGGTAATTTGGAACAAAGTCAATCAAAAGCCGGTAATCAAGGTGGCTGGCTAATTTGGGCGTCGGTCCTCAAGTAATAACGTCGTGTTTTGTATATAATTGAGGATAATGCCCTAGAAAGAGGAGCTACGTAGCGTTAGCTCTCCTCTTTCTAGGATAATGCTACCGTACTCTGGAAAAAGCCACATTTAAAAATTTGGCCAGAAAACTCGTCCTTCAAATATCGATCGATTTAAATGACCCTCATCTTGGAAATTAATACTCTCAAACCTGGGACTTCGCATTTTTTTCCAAGATGAGGGTCATTTAAATCGATCGATATTTGAAGGACGAGTTTTCTGGCCAAATTGTTAAATATGTTGTTTTTTTTTGTCCAGAGTACGAATAATGGGTGTCTTGTTATGAAGAAATTTCCACATCATTGTCTTTGATTGCTTGAGTGAAAATTGAAAAAAAAAAAGTCATATTACGTCCGCAGACCTGCCAACTGTTACGAATAATTCGTAGTATTTACTACGAAATTTTTGGATCCAATGTCAGAACTTCATGAGCATCTGGAAGTCATTAAAACTTATTGAAAATAGTTTATTTTAGACTACAGCGTTTTGTGGATGTCCACGGACGTGACGATAACAGTGTTGTAATCTGTGGACAACGCGCAAGTGTGTTTGTTAAATTATTTACCTTGTCCTTGTTTAGAATTTTTTAGGTAGAGGATTTATAAGTTTAGCTGTCTCTCCCAACCCCCCCCCCCCTCCTCCTCCTCCCAACCCACTCCCACACACACACGTACGCCCACACATTGAAAAAATAAATGGCAACAAATATTGTGCCGTCAGCGGAAGTCATGCAATAATAATGATAATGCATTGGCAGGAAATATAAGCCAAGCGAGCTATTATAATAATAAACAGTTTTGATGCGTCCAAGATGCTCCTTGATGTTTTATCCTTCTATTATTTTGATAGAAACATCAACCATGTCTTCTGCATGGCGGCATGCTGTCAGGATCACTTCATATTTGTTTAACCAGTTGAAAAAGAGATTCAGATAGATACATCTGGAGTTTTAAAAAAAATTGAGCTTTTATATAGCGCAATATCCACTTAACGTGCTCAAAGCGCTTTACAAGGGGTCCCTGGTCAACAGTAACATTTAACATGTAGGACGAGACATGACGCCTGTTAGGCGATATTACAATTTTTCGGACAAAGACAACGCTGTTAACGGCCAGGTACTCATTTTACACCTGAGTACGGTGAGAGAATGTGAGTAAAGAGTCTTTTCCAAGGACTCAACTATGAGCCGAGCGAGGCTCGAACCCAGGACCTTCCGATCCGAAAGCGAGTGTCATACCACTAGACCACATAGCCGCAGTTTACCACTTGTTTGTAGGCATCTCTTCAAACTATGTCTCCTTGGTATTATATTCAACTGGTAGGACTTCCCTCTCCACACTATAAAAGCCGCTAACACTTAAAGAAATTGTTTTTGTTTTTTGTTTTTGTTGTTGTTGTTGAAATTTTGAAGCTAATTTCACGGAACTTTACACATTAACTCACTCAATCCTAGAGTTTCTTGCTACTTTTCAAAATTGGAAAAATTATGCATTAAAAAAACTACCATTAACATGTAAACACTAAAAAAGCATTAGCTTTGATACTACGCCTATGATTTGTCTCAGAAAAATGTAATAAATAGACATGGGGTAAAACTAACCCGGGTAAACTACGGATAAGTCGGTGTTAGGGTTGAGTGAGTTAATTAGGTAAGCTATGCATTTCTCTCTTATTTTAAAACTTTTCAAAAGTTATTTCGTATGATGAAAAGTCTAATTAATGCTTTGGGCGTATCAAATCCTTTTTCACGGGCACCTGAATGTATTTGAAGTTAATAAAATTAACCTGCCTACAGCAGATATCTTCCGATTTCTATTGAACGCTAACTTAAACATTATTTAGATTACTTCAAAGGCAACGTGTCTGAAGTCAAGATCCAACAACGGGTGTTGCATGATTGTTTGAAGTAGGATTTTAACACCAAATCTATCGTCATTTGAATGCGATTTGTTACAGTTCTTCTTCTATCGCATTCTTCTGAATGCATAATGGGACAGACCAACGGGAATCTGTTAATTACAATGTCTGACTCGGCCAGCATTGTTTAAGGAATCTCCGCTAACTCTAATTGTTCCCTTATAATATACGTGCAGAATGTTTCACGCTGAGTTAATAAAATAGACCATTTAATTCTTTTACAGGCAAGCTCAAATTTTTCTTTTACGATTCGTTGATTGGATCCGATCAAAAAATTGTTGCCTCGTCTGATGATGATTTGGAATTGAACCATTTATTTCTTTTCTATAGACTCTCCCCTCCCCTTCCCCCCGACACACAAAAATAGAAAAATATATCACGACAACAATTTTTTTGCCGTCAGCGGATGCCATGCAATATTAATAATGAATTGGTAGGGAATATCAACCAAGCCGACTATTCTAATAATAAACAGTTTTTTGATGCGTCCAAGAAACTCCTTGATGTTTTATCCTTCTATTATTCTGATACAAACATCAGCCATGTCTTCTGCATGGCGGCATGCTGTTACGATCTTTTCATATTCGCCCAACCACGTTGAAAAAGAGAATCAGATCATGTCAGGCCTGTAAATCTTCCGATCTGGAGTTGACCACTTTTTTTTTTGGGGGGGGGGGGGTGCTCTTCAAACTTTGTCTACTGGTCAAGATCCAACAACGGGTGTTGCATGATTGTTTGTTTGGTTGGATGGGAGCATCACCCTTGAATCATATACCTATGATGTTCGCATGGGTGTACGATCCGATAGTGATGTCGTTTCTTCTTCTCTTTACTAGCCTATCCTGCTTCTTTGGTTTGTGATTGTATTTTTGACAGGGGATATTTTTTTTCTGTAAATCTTCTGCCTGTTTGTTCTTGGTTATTTATGATTTAGCTTATGATATCTTTAGGTTATGATTTTGATTTACATTTGTACTATTTTTGTTGGATTGCTTGTTTTTTTTGTTTCAGCGGTCTCTCATATAACCTCAATTGTGTTGGAAGAGACCTAAAGCAACAAACAAACAAAAAAAAAAAACCATGATTGTTTGAAGTAGGATTTTCCCACCAAATCTATCGTCATTTGAATGCGATTTGTAACAGTTCTTCTTCTATCGCATTCTTCTGAATGCATAACGGGACAGACCAACGGGAATCTGTTGTAATTACAATGTCTGACTCGGCCAGCATTGTTTAAGGAATCTCCGCTAACTCTAATTGTTCCCTTATAATATACGTGCAGAATGTTTCACGCTGAGTTAATAAAATAGACGATTTAATTCTTTTACAACCAAACTCAAATCTTTCTTTTACGATTCGTTGATTGCATCCGATCATTATTGTTGCCTCGTCTGATGATTAATTGAAATTGAACCCTTTATGTCTCTTCTATAGACTCCCCCCCCCCTCCCCCAACACACAAAAATAGAAAAATATATCACAACAACAATTTTTTTGCTGTCAGCGGAAGGTCATGCAATATTAATAATAATGTATAGCAGTACAATATGGGGCAAGCCGGCTATTCTAATAATAAACAGTTTTGATACGCCCAAGAAACTCCGAGATGTTTTATCCTTCATCAACCATGTCTTCTGCATGATTATTTCATTTGATGTTTAACATTTCTATTAGGCCTACATATTATAGATATCCTAAATTTTCATCTTGTAGCACAGTGCGTGGTAATTAAATTACAAATTGATTAATGCTATTCCAATATGATAGATTCTATGCTTAAATTATCAATTTATTGTTGTGTTTTATTTGCATTGTAAAGCGCCTCGGAGCACATTGTGGATCAATGCGCTATATAAATTCATTCATTCATTCATTCATTCATTCATTCATTCATTCATTCATTCATTCATTCATTCATTCATTATTTTGAATTGAATTGTCTATTTCTTTTCTATACATCCCCACACAAAACCTTGCGTAAATTGGTAATTCTGTGCCGTTATATTACGTGATTGGTATTTTCCTTTTCAGTAGGACTTGATTTATTGAGTCAAAGAGGCGAATGTACTTCTGTAGCTGGAGCCAAAAATTCTGTATTTCTACGAATTTTTCGTAGTGCTAGGCAGGCCTGGTAATGAGTCGCCTATGTGAGCTGATGGAATCAAGGATTAGGGACTACTGGATTGACGAGGATACGAGTAAAGAGAGACGGGACGGACTGTTTATTTGATAAGCTTTTTACAGGACGAATAGTATGGAATAGATGGGGTGATGCTAATAATATGTGACCCTTCGCCTCAAAATGGTATTAAGTCGGGTTGGTTAAGATGTTGAAAATTGAATTTATAGCCAGAAATATCAGACTTGTATTGAGTTTATACGATTTATTGAGGAAAATGGATACCATATTTTAGGGTGCGAATGCCAACAATTTATATGTTTGACCAGTTTAACATTAAATTCGGCTTTTAAGCATCTGGTTAGTTCCGACATAATACCGTTTTGAGACGATGGGTCACATAGGGCGTGATTTGAATGGATGAAGAAGAGATGGAAATCCATTCTGCACGATTGGTTTCGTTTGGGAAATTTGATTAAGTGCGCCTGGGCGGATATTTTGATTATTGATGGCTTTATCAACATGCATGGCCAGTCGACTCGAGTTGACAATTATACGATGAACGAACCCCTATAAGCAGTCAGTCGGTTGATAGCATGGTTATTTCAGTCTTCTGTGGTTTAGTAGGATGACACTTGCTTTCGGATAGGAAGGTTCTGGGTTCGAGCCTCGCTCGGCGCATAGTTGAGTCCTTGGAAAAGACTCTTTACTCACATTCTCTCATCGAGTAAAATGAGTACCTGGTCGTTAACAGCGTTGTCTCTGTCGGAACAAATTGTATTATCGCCTAACAACAGGTGTTATGTCTCGTTCTACAAGTTACGTGTTGCTGTGGTCAAGGAACCTTTGTAAAACGCTGTGTGAACCCCCCCCCCCCCCCCCCACCCCCCCCCCCCCCAAAAAAAAAAAAAAAAAACAAACCAAAAAAAAAAAAACAACAAAACAAAACCAGCTCGGAATGTCCTGAGGTCCTTAGGGTTTAAGAAGAAATCAGAGAATTCAGAGGAACCTAAACATTATGAATGTAATGACTCACGTATTAGCTATGAGAAGAGGCAAAGGACTAGATTGTGTGAGGTTATTTCCAGTTTAACAATAAGAAAGAAAGAAATGATTTTAAATCGACAACAAAAAAAAAAATAAAAAAATAATGATAGTCCGGGGGTGGGGAGTGGTGGGTTGGGGGGGGGGGGGGGGGGGATATAAGGAGACTGGTGCAGCAGAAGGGGCAGATAGGCAAGCCCAAGTGGAATTGGAATTGGAAGTTCATATGATTTAGAATAGAATCAATACAGAATTATTTGTTCTTGCTATTGAGTTCAGGTGACTGATGTTCCATGAAGTGTCGCCTTTACACTTACATTAAACGACAGAGCTCTTATGAAAGAAAACCTACAAAAAACCAATTGAAATCAAAGTGTTTGTATGTCTTCTTAATCTTTGATATTTCTTAGCTATCAGACTGATCCATGACGTTCCAATTCCCCCCCCCTTCTCTCCCCCCCCCCCCCCCTCCCACCCCCCTCTCTCTCCCTCACTCTCTCTCACATCACACTCTCTCTCTCTTCTCTCTCTCTCTCTCACACACACTACTACTCTCTCTCTCCAACACACACACACTCTCTCTCACACACACACACCCCACTCTCTCTTCTCTCCTCTCTCTTCTCACTACACCTCACTCTCTCTCCAACACCATCTCTCTACCCACTCACCCACCCCCCCTCTCTCTCCTCCTCTCCTCTCTCTCTCTCCCCCACCACTCCTCCACCCTATCTCTACCTCTCTGCTCCCTCTCTCAAACATGCCACACACACACACACCACAACGTCACACACTATTTACCACTTAGGGCCTTGCTCTCAAAACAGCCAAATATTAACTAAAGCGTTTCAGTAGCTTGTTTACAACTAAGGACTTGATCGAGTAAGAAACAAAACACAGTCATGTTAGCAGTCTAGATTGAACTTTATATATATATATATATATATATATATATATATATATATAATATATATAATAAATTTATATATATATATATATTTATAATATATTATAAACTGTTAATTATTGATTCAAATTTTCGAAATTGATTGATCCATTCCCTTATGTCTAAATGCAACCAATGATGTCTATAAGATCCCATTGATCGACTGTAAACAAGCACAATACGTAACACAGCCCATTATGACATTGTGACCCTTCGCCTCAAAACGGTATTAACCCTCTCCTTACCAGCCATTTTTAGAATTGTCCCCAAATCTTCACACCCACCCAACACAAAAACAGACATATCTTACTCCAACAGAAAAGCAAAAAGAACATTCTATATATAAGATTGTTCACCAATACGGGCTCTATTACAGAAAATCAAGTTTTTATAGCTATAGCAAAAAGAAAAATGAAATCTGGATGAGAAAAGAGACGGTTATATCGTAACAAATGTGACGATTTTCCAATAGGTGGTAAGGAGAGGGTTAAGTCGGGTTTGTTAAGATGTTGAAAAGTGAATTTATAGCCAGAAATCTCAGACTTGTGTTGAGTTTATATGATTTATTGAGGAAAATGGCAACCATATTTTAGGGTGCTAATGCCAACAATTTATATTTTTGACCAGTTTAACATTAAATTTGGCTTTTAAGCACATGATTCCTTCCGACATAATACCGTTTTGAGACGATGGGTCACAAATACCAACCAACCATGTCTATAAGAACCCAATGGGGAGGCGTCTGCAAACATGCACAATAAGTAAACTCATTATTAGACAATTGAATACCGGCGGCTGAGATCAGACTTCAAGGCGACACTCTTACAGACCTGCCTACTGTTACGAACAATTCGTTGAATTACCAATTTTTTATGCCAATTTCAGAATTTAATAAGCGTTTCTAAGTCACTAAACTCATTGAAAATGAAATTAGATATGATTCTGGACACAAAATTTTTAAGATTTTGAAGTGTTTATTAACATTCTTGTAAGTGTAAATTGTTGGTTTTTAAAAGCCAGGGACTGCAATGTTTATCTTCAAAAGATTACGAATTTTTAAACTTCCGAGTAGGCATGTCTGCTCTTATAGATAGTTCGAAGATGACGTCTCTCAGGTCTTTGTTATTGTTTTTTGCCATCCGCGTTTATGAGTGATGCTCACTGAACTGTAGTAACCTGACTATAAACGTTCATGGATACACACAGTTTTGTGTGTTGGTCCGTTATACTTCCGGATGGCAATGTTGTGAGCTTCTTAGCCAAGCGCATACTATCTATAGACAATTAGACAACTCTTGACATTCGTTTAATGTTTGTCTTCGGGGTGGAGAAGAGGAACCTAAACAATATGAATGTTAAAATGGAGATTATAATTAAAAGAGTATGATTCTTATCATTTTGTTTTGATAGCATGATTAGTTCAGTCTTCTGTGGGGGTATAATTAAAAGAGTATGATTCTTATCATTTTGTTTTGATAGCATGATTAGTTCAGTCTTCTGTGGGGCGATGTGTGGCTCAGTGGTTTGACACTCGCTTTCGGATTTCTATTGTCTTATAGGCTATTACTACAATGTGTGACTCATCGTATCAAAGCGGTATTATGTAGGAACGAACCAGATGCTTAAAAGCGGAATTTAATGTTAAACTGGTCAAAAATATAAATTGTTGGCATTAGCACCCTATAATATGGTTGCCATTCTTTTCAATAAATCATATAAACTCAACACAAGTCTGATATTTCTGGCTATAAATTCAATTTTCAAAGTCTTAAACAACCCGACTTAATACAGTTCTGAGGTGAAGGGTCACATACCCTACGCAATATATAAAGTAACGTTCAATTTAAGCCGGCTTTGAATGAAGAATTTTAAAAAAATATCAGATGTTTTGGAATTGATTTTATTGCTTCTGTATTTCTGTTTCTTCTATTCCTGCTATTGTTTTCATCCATCCCTTTTCAGATATTATCTCACACCAGTGAGTGCATGATCCCCAAGTCTGCTACTCTTTATATTGTTTTGATTTTGATGTTTCCATCATGTTTCTTACTTACTTACTTATCCGAACCAGCGACCACCTGAGCTCTAGCCCTTCGGTCTTGTGCCATGACGTAGAAGTAGACGTCTTTTGTAGTTGTTCCAGGTGACTATACAGTGTGTTACTGATGCTTGCATTTGGTGGGAGGAATGTGCATCTCATGTCTTCAAGAGGTTGACATTCAAGCAAGTGGTGTGTTACTGTTTCATTGGGGTGTTGACATAGGGGGCAGGAATGGGATGTGTCTTTTGTACTCGTAATTTTGCTTAAATGGTTGTTGAGCGGTATGTGTTGTGTTCTTCGTTGAAAGATGATGCTTTGCTGTTGTCTTCTGAGCTTATTTAGGCAGTCTTTACAGTAGTGGTCATATTGGAAAACATACATCTACCCGTGGTGCTCATTGCCCAACTGTTCATCCATCATGTTTCAAATATACAGCCGTTTCCAATTGACGATTTGAGTTCATCAATATTTTGTAATACGGCACTCACTCACACTTGGATTTCAACTCTCTCCTTACCTTGTGCGGCTATGTGGTCTAGTGGTATGACACTCACTTTCGGATCGGAAGGTCCTGGGTTCGAGCCTCGCGCTCGGCGCATAGTTGAGTCCTTGGAAAAGGTTCTTTACTCACATTTCTCCATCGTACTCAGGTGTAAAATGAGTACCTGGCCGTTAACAGCGTTGTCTTTGTCAGAAAAATTGTAATATCGCCTAACAGGCGTCATCTCCCGTCCTACATGTTAAATGTTGCTGTTGACCAGGGACCCCTTGTAAAGCGCTTTGAGGACATTTGGTGGATATTGCGCTATATAAAGCTCAATTTAAAATTTTAAAAAAATTACCAGCCATTTTCAGGATTTCCCCAAAGCTTCACGCCCAACTATCACAAAACTATATTTTTTTTTATCACTCAAGCACAATAACAGAAAGTTCTTGCGATAAATAATTTCTTTAGCAAGACATGCTCTACAACAACACCCTGTTCATTTTCTTTCAATTTTATGATGTAGATTTAGAGAAATGTGACCTTCGCCTCAAAACGGTATTAAGTCGGGTTGGTTGAGATGTTGAAAATTGAATTTATAGCCAGAAATATCAGACTTGTGTTGAGTTTATACGATCTATTGAGGAGAACGGCAACCATATTTTAGGGTGCGAATGCCAACAATTTATATTTTTGACATTAAATTCGGCTTTTAAGCATCTGGTTAGTTCCGACATAATACCGTTTTGAGACGATGGGTCACATATTTGAATAAGAAAAATGTTGATTGTATCGTAACGAATGTGACGAGTTTCCTGTAGTTGGTAAGTAGGGGGTTAAACGTTTCAGATGGGTCGGTGTCTACTCTGTGCTTGCTTTATCCAGGAAATATGTTCTGACGGCGATTGGTAATCTCCCTGTATTGAGTCTCGTGGTAACATTGCCACATAATCTTTACGAAAAAGTGACAATGGAGAGGCTTCGGATGGGAAAAAAAAAACCCCAGACAATGTCTATTATCAGTATTGTTTTTCTTTTTTTCTTGAGCTTTTATATAACGCAATATCCACTAAACGTGCTCAAAGCCCTTTACAAGGGGTCCCTGGCCAACAGCAACATTTAACATGTAGGACGGGACATGACGCCTGTTAGGCGATATTACAATTTTTCGGACAAGGACAACGCTGTTAACAGCCAGGTACTCGTTTTACACCTGAGTACGGTGAGATAATGTGAGTAAAGAGCCTTTTCCAAGGACTCAACTATGCACCTAGCGCAATGCTCGAACCCAGGACCTTCCGATCCGAAAGCGAGTGTCATACCACTAGACCCCATAGCCGCACATATTCACTCTTTCGTTAGTATTTTCACGATCACAAGCTTCAGGCAGCCCCTACCGTTCTAAAAAATCTTTGTTGCATTCACAACTTTTTGTTTAATAACTTTTTGTAATAAGGCACTCACTCACTCACTCACACTTGGATTGTTAAACGTTTCAGATGGTTTCTGTTCAATGTGCTTCATCCAGGAAATATGTTTTGATGGCGATTGGTAATCTACCTGTATTGAGTCTCGTGGTAACAATGCCAAATAATCTTTACGAAAAAGTGACAATGGAGAGGCTTTGGATGGGGGAAAAAAACCCCCCAGACAATGTCTATTATCTGTATTGTTCCCATACGTAGCCTCTTCATTTTCACTCTTTCGTTAGCATTTTCAAGAACACAAGCTTCAGGCAGCCCCTACCGTTCGTAAAAAATCTTTGTTGCATCCAAAACTTTTGGTTTATCAATATTTTGTAATAAGACACTCAAAAATTGATAAAAGACAGAAACGGGCGCTTAAATGACCTAAATAGTGTCGAAAGCGCCGTTAAACACCCAAAAACAAACAAACAAACAAACTCTCTCTCTCTCTCTCTCTCCCACACACACACACACACACACACACACACACACACACACACACACACACTTCCCAGGTTTCAGATGGTTTCTGTTTCTCTGTGCTTGCTTCATCCAGGAAATATGTTCTGACGGCGATGGGTAACCTGCCTGTCTTGAATCTCGTGGTAACATTGACACACAATCTGTGTTGCACTCACAAATGTCCCTTTTCGTTTGAAAGGTAGCGATTGGAAAGAGAAGTCGCTGGGTGACATCGACGGGTATACATTTATTATTTACATTCGAACGCAATACGCTTCAACAGTCGTAACGTCACTTCCCTCGTACTGACGCATGGTAACTTAGTAACTGGCTCTAAACTATCGGAACAATGGCGGACGCCAAAATGAAATATTTCTCGGACGATCATTAAAGTGTATCCAGAGGAGAAAAACATTATAAATATGATCGTGTTTTGACTTTTATGCATTCTGATCACAAGACATATGCAAAGTTCTAGCCAGCATGAAGAATAAAAAGTACACATTTTCTTTGTTTAGAACCACGATGGCCGCCGTTTCTGGGCCACGTGACATGAGACTATTGAATCCAATTGTAGGCCTAGTCTAACATTGTGTTGTAATGGACAATATTTTGCGTCATTTTATATTTTTATATTTCCATTACAACAATGAGCCCATAAGGTGTTGGGTTCGCGACGGTGCACGAGTGCGGACCGGTCTTTGCTGATTGGGTCGATCGTCATAACATAGTAGTGTGATAACCATAAGAGGCTGCTGCCAAAAAAGGCGTGTTATTACGCGTTTTAAATCTATAAATTACGTGTTTATGCTTTTTGTTGTTGTTTTTTTTGTTTTTTTTTTTTGTTTTTGTTCCACGTGACGCCTTTGTGTCGTCATCAAGGCATGTGGGTGATTTATTTAAGCAATGTTTTTTTCTTTCTTTTTCTTCTTCGTCCCGAATCCAATCTTGTCTCGTTAAAAACGGAAGAAAGCTGCATTTGTGTTGCTGGCTGGGAAAACCCGGAAAGACGCGCAAATTTCATAAATTGAGTTATGTATATAGTGGTATAGACCACATCTTTCTGATCATTTACCACTTAACATTTTTTTTTCTATGTCTATTAGAATCCAAGTTATTACTTTTTTTCTGAATACAATTTGTTGCTATGGGAAACTTTTAAAATTTAATTTTGGCTCATATCCGCTTGCCGCAACTTCCTGGGTTTTCTCAGCCAGCCTCAAATTTTCATCATCCACTTCGATCCAGCTTATCTTGTTTTCAGAAGCTTAAACTAGAAGCGTTATAATTTGGACAAATCTAGTACCAAATGTGTTGTGGAGATGAATCTCCCAATCGCGGTTGCATGTGATTGTGTTTATAATAGGGAATGAGATTAGCGGAAGAGTAGCGTCCCTATATTGGACGTCACCTTACAGAGAGAACGTCAATTTGGTTTTGAAGTGTCTTAAGCCGCTTTAACCAGAAGCGAGGACGAGAGACTCCTGCGCACAACCAACATGACGTTCTCTCTCTAATAACTTTCCCGCCGGTGACGTCACAGACTATGGGTGACGTCCAATCAAGAGACGCTACTCTTCCGCTAATCTCATTCCCTATATTATAAAATACTGCCTTTGTTTTGCACGATTAGACCTTTTCCTTCAACATTACACCCTTTTTTTTCCAGTCAAAATTAAACCTTTTCTTCAGTTAAGGTTGGCAGCGCATGCTTTAGGGTTGTGTTTATAATATATAAGCACGCAGCTGTTTTCATATTTCTTCTATTTACGAGTGCGAAACAAAGAGTCTTACAACTTTTTGAGCATTTCTTTATTAACTTCCGATAATAGCTAAATTGTACATTGCCTTCCTACAATTACTCAAAACCCATAATTCTGCCTTTAATTCGTTTTAGACTAAGTGCTTTATTTGTGGAAGTAACAATTAGCACATTGCTCTTGATGTGAGCGAAACGTGCTGCTGCTCAGTCGAGGAATTTTGTTTTGGGAATTAACGAGAGATAGATTTTAAGTGTTGGGTTTTAAATTATAAGTAGGGAAAACATCGGGGATGATCTTACATATCTACATGGAATTGGCAAACTGTTACACTCTCCTTAAAATACTAATCAAAGAGTGAACATGGAGAGACTTTGTAAGGGAACAGACATACGGATTGCACTCGTCAAGTTGTACGAACGATCACGTGATCAATTTTTTTTTTAACCCGTTCTCTCGTCACAACAATTCAGAACGAAGATGGAGAGCCTGCCTTTCACGTTAGAAGATGAAAACGGTTAGGAATAATTGTGCTTTGATATTTATCATTTTGCGACAACAATAAAATATGTTGTAGAAATTGCGATTTGATCCTTTTTTTTTATTCGCGGGTGTAAATCGTTGACATTGCATTTTGTTTGGTAAAAATTGGGCAAACATTACGACTTTGGTGATAAAAAATGACTTTTTAATGACAATTATTGTAACTTTAAAAAATATTATGAATAATGTCAGTAACATTGTCTGTTTTGTTCCCATACGAAGCCTCTCCATTTTCACTCTTTCATTAGTATTTTCACGATCACCGGCTTCAGGCAGCCCCAACCGTTTTCTACTTAACCCTCTCCTTACCACTCATAGGAAAATCGTCACATTCGTTATGACACAATATACATTTTTTCTTATTCGGATTTATTCTGTACATCACAATGAGCTTTCTTTAATTAATAAGAACATAAAGTTGTTCTGTAGAGAGATTGTTTGAGATTGTTTGAGTTTAAAAAAGCAACTTTTCTGCTGGGTAAGCCTGTCATTTTTGGAAAAATAGTGAAAATGATCGGTAAGGAGAGAGTTAACCCTCTTCTTACCACCCATAGGAAAATCGTCACATTCGTTACGATGCACCCATTTTTCTCATTCTAATTTCTTTTGTACATCACAATATTATTTGAACAAAACTGTTTGCTAGAGTTAAAGTATATTAACACTGTGCTGAAGAGCTCGTTTAGCTGAAAAAAATTATGTTTAAGTGAAATAAATCTATTTTTGTATAGGTTGGGTGTGAAGTTTGGGGGAAAATCCCTCTCCTTACCACCTGCATCAAAATCGTCACATTTGTTACGATCCAATATACATTTTTTCTTATTCAGATTTATTTTGTACATCACAAACTTTAATGAATGAGCTTTGTCCGTGAGTTACATTGGTTTCCTGTGGAAAAAAGAGTTGCCTATAAGATTTGTACTGTTGTCTACATTTCCCTGAGCACGAACAGTCCCTCCTATATTAAAGACCGTCTAAACATATATGTCCCCAATAGAAACTTGAGGTCAAGCAATGACCGATCAATCCTTGTCAAACCTAAGCCATTGCGTAAAATAGGTGAACAGTCTTTTCAATTTTCGGCCCCCCATTTTTGGAACTCTCTCCCATCACACGTGAGATGCTCGGATTAGTTGACAACGTTCAAATCTCGCTTAAAGTTTTATCTTTTTACGTCATAATGTTGCAATATTATTTTCATATTTTGTTGTTGTTAAATTGAATTCGTATCACGTTTCCTTCACACTTGTCTCACTGTAATATGTTTTGTTTTATATCACTGTAAAGCGCTTAGAGCCTGTGACAACGGGGTAAAGCGCTATATAAATGCCATTTATTATTATTAATAAGAACATATACTTGTTTTGTAGAGAGCTGGTTTGAGTTTAAAATTCTATAGGGAATGAGGTTAGCGGAAGAGTAGCGTCCCTTGATTGGACGTCACCCATAGTCTGTGACGTCACCGGTGGAAACGTTATTAGAGAGAGAACGTCATGTTGGTTGTACGAGGACGAGAGACGCATGCTCACAACCAACATTACGTTCTCTCTCTAATAACTTTTCCGAGGAAGAGAGACGCATGCGCACAACCAACATGACGTTCTCTCTCTAAAAACTTTTCCGCCGGTGACGTCACAGACTATGGGTGACGTCCAATCAAGGGACGCTACTCTTCCGCTGATCTCATTCCCTATAATATTTCTGCCTGGTAAGCCTGCCATTTTGGGAAAATGCTGAAAATGATCGGTAATGCGAGAGTTAAAGCATTCAATTCTACACTATATTATCAATTTGCTCTCTGCATGATCCAAAAATGCTCCAATATCCTGAATATAGGTTCTAAGAAGCTAGACTTTCCTTTTCTACAAGATTTATTGAGTCAAAGAGACCTATGCAGCTCTATAGGTTGGAGCCAACAATTCGTATTTATACGATTTTTTCGTAGTACTAGGCATGTCTGCTATATATCGTCTTTTGTTTTCGTCTCTCATCCTTTCAAAATTTCTGGAAGTGTCTGTTTTCATCTGGGGAATTAGACACTGCCAACATCATTGCTGTCTTTTATTTTCTAGCTGTTCAAATTAACTCGCATTATTTGCGGCTATGCGATCTGGTCTAGTGGTATGACACTCGCTTTCGGATCGCAAGATTCTGGGCTCGAGCCTCGCTCGGCGCATGGTTGAGTCCTTAGAAAAGGTCTGATAACCTAAATCCTTATGGGCTCATTGTTGTAATGGAAATCTAAAAAAGAAAAAATGACGCAAAATATTGTCCATTACAACAATGTTAAACTAGGCCCATAAGTTGGATCGGATGTCATACCTGCATATATGTGACCCATCGTCTCAAAACGGTAATATGTCGGAACTAACCAGATGCTTAAAAGCCGAATTTAATGTTAAACTGGTCGAAAATATAAATTGTTGGCATTCGCACCCTGAAATATGGTTGCCATTCTCCTCAATAGATCGTATAAACTCAACACAAGTCTGATATTTCTGGCTATATATTCAATTTTCAACATCTTAACCAACCCGACTTAATACCGTTTTGAGGCGAAGGGTCACATATGTATACGTCAGTCCTGATTGATGTAGTTTCCATTAGATTTTATTGGTT
>NC_088366.1:10419213-10441713 GCF_034508935.2 Berghia stephanieae | reverse complement strand
AGTAAACGGTTTCTGTCGAACTACGACAATTTAGACCGAGTGGTTCAACCACGACTACCACCACCTGCCCAACATGAATGTAAATAGAGTAGATTATACTACGAATATTGAATATGACACTTATTATTTATGTACTATCTAGATATTTCATTCTCTATATTATCAATTAATTGACATTGAATACTAATTATATAATTCATAAATTATATCTATGCATAGCGGGTGGTTGGATGGGAGCATCACCCTTGAATCATATACCTATGATGTTCGCATGGGTGTACGATCCGATAGTGATGTCGTTTCTTCTTCTCTTTACTAGCCTATCCTGCTTCTTTGGTTTTTGATTGTATTTTTGACAGGGGATATTTTTTTTCTGGAAATCTTCTGCCTGTTTGTTCTTGGTTATTTATAATTTAGCTTATGATATCTTTAGGTTATGATTTTGATTTACATTTGTACTATTTTTGTTAGATTGCTTGTTTTTTTTGTTTCAGCGGTCTCTCATATAACCTCAATTGTGTTGGAAGAGACCTAAAGCAACAAACAAAAAAAAAAAAATAAAAAAATCTATGCATAAAAGTTGCACAGAGAATTTTAAGGTTTTTAGAAACTATTAGCTCACATATTTTTTGCCGAGACAATTGTTTCTATACCCTCCATGTCGTCAGTCAGCATATACTAGCTGTATACGATACAACAACAATAGACAGTTCACTTTCTGTTTTGTTTAGCACTGTTTCATACATATTTTTCCCCAGTTTTCCACAACACTAGCGTAAAATAATATTTTAACATTTGAGAGTATTCCTCTTAGTGAGATCTGTCAGGGTGAGGAGACTTTTTGGTAAAAAAAAACTTGAGCTTTTATATAGCGCAATATCCATTAAACGTGCTCAAAACGCTTTACAAGGGGTCCCTAGCCAACAGCAACACGTAACATTTAGAACGGGACATGACGCCTGTTAGGCGATATTACAAATTTTTGTTTGGACAAAGACAACGCTGTTAACGGCCAGGTACTCGTTTTACACCTGAGTACGGTGAGAGAATATGATTAAAGAGCCTTCTCCAAGGACTCAACTATGCGCCGAACGCGAGGCTCGAACCCACGACCTTCGATCCGAAAGCGAGTGTCATACCACTAGACCACATAGCCGCACTTCATGGTAAATTCAAACTACAAAGTACACTAATCGTGTGCTTTTGGAATCTACACATCTGTTCGCTATTTGAATCATGTCTCCCGTGTCTTACTTTTTCCTCAGGTCATTTTAATTGTACATCTAGTCTAGAATGCTTTTTACTATCCAATTTTCTTCCTTTTTATTGGTGCTGATATGACCTAAATATGTTGCAAGCGCCGTAAAAGCCTTAAAAAAAACTTTCTTACTTTTTCTGGCGCTTAACCCTTTCCTTACCAACTACAGGAAAATCGTCACATTCGTTACGATACAACCAACATTTTTTCTTATTCAAATTTCTCTTGTACATCATGAAATTTAAAGAAAATGAACAGTGTGTTGTAGAGCATGTTTTGCTAAAGAAATTATTTATCGCAAGAACTTTACTGCTATTGTGTTTGAGTGATAAAAAATCTATTTTTATGTTAGTTGGGTGTGAAGTTTTGCGGAAAATTCTGAAAATGGCTGGTAAGGAGAGAGTTAAATGACCCATGTTCGATGTATACTTATATGCAGGTCTGACATCCCAATCCACTTATGGGCCACGTTTAATACTGTTATAATGGACAATATTTTGCGTCATTAAAAAAAAAGATTTATATATTTCAACAATGAGCCCCTAATGAATTGGGTTATCAGTTTGGTACAAATAAGTGTACGCCGCCTATGTCGTACGCTGCAACGTTAAACATGTGTATCATTAAAATTTACTTCACATATTTTGGGGTTGCTAAACATTAAGCATAACAACGAGCACTATTATTTCATGGTTTATGTTTTCATTATATATATATATATATATATATATATATATATATATATATATATATATATATATATATATATATATATATATATATATATATATATATATATAATAAAAATAAAGTCACTCACATATTTTTTTGCCGAGACAATTGTTTCTATGCCCTCCATGTCGTCAGTAGTATATACATATATATATATATATATATATATATATATATATATATATATATATATATATGGATCATATTATTGGCCATTATAATGATTATGTTCACACCAGTTGGGCATTGATTGTTGCACACAGCGGGCGTCTGTAAAATTCTATTCTTTCCCCCCTTTTCTATGTAAGCAAACATTGATCAAGAGGATTTGAATACAAACCCAATCTATGAACCGCTTTTAGTCTCCTGTATAACAATTAAAAACAACCCACAAACAATCAAATCATACCACTGATTCACTCTCTCTCTCTCTCTCTCTCTCTCTCTCTCTCTCTCTCTCTCTCTCTCTCTCTCTCTCTCTCTCTCTCTCTCTCTCTCTCTCTCTCTCTATCTATCTCTCTCTCTCTCTCATTCTTTCTCTTCTCCCCTGTTTATTATTATTATTATTATTATTATTATTATTATTATTATTATTATTATTATTATTATTATTATTATTATTATTATTATTATTATTATTATTATTATTATTATTATTATTTTTATTGTTATTATTATTATTATTATTATTATTATTATTATTATTATTATTATTATTATTATTATTATTATTATTATTATTATTATTATTATATTATTATTATTATTATTATTATTATTATTATCCTTAATATTATTATCATTATTATTATTTTATTATTATCATCATCATCATCTCATCATCATCATCATCACCATCATCATCATCATCATCTCATCACCATCATCATCACCATCATCACCATCATCATCATCATCATCATCATCATCATCATCATCATCATCACCATCATCATCATCATCATCATCATCATCATCATCATCATCATCTTTTCAAAAAAATCTCAAATCAAGTGAGTCTTTTATTTCTCGAATACGGCAGTGGTTTATCTCGATTATTCTCTGGACATTTCCCGTGTATTCGACGTTAATTCTCTTCAACAGTCGTAACGTCACTTCCTTCCTAATGACGCATGGTAACTTAGTAACACTGGCTCTAAACTATCGGAACAATGGCGGAGCCCGTATGAAATATTTCTTCGGCGAGCATAAAAGTGTATCCAGAGGGGAAAAAACATAAATTTGATCATGTTTTGATTTTTACACATTCTGATCAAAAGGCATATATGAAAATTTCTAGCCAGCATGAAGAATAAACAGTAATGATTTTCTTTGTTTAGAACCAAGATGGCCGCCGTTGCCGGGCGGCGTGAAATCAGACTACTGAATCCAATTCTAAATAAGCAAGACGTTTTATACCTTTTGAAAAAGTTTTGTAAAAAGCCAAATCACCTCTTTAAAAACTAGTCTATAGATAGTACGCGCTTGTCTAAGAAGCTCATAACATTGCCACCAGGAAGTATAACGGACCAACACATAAAGCTATGTGTAACCTTGACCGTTTATAGTCTGGTTAATACAATTTAGTGAGAATTACTCATAAACGCGGTTGGCAAAAAGCAATAACAAAGGCCTGAGTGACGTCATCTCCGTTCTATGTATAGCCTATGTTTTGACTTGCTGTATCGAATCGAAGAACTTTTCAATTTGTTGGTCCAAAGGCTAAACATGAACAACCTTGATAATGTGTGTAAAAAAAATTTGAGCTTTATATAGCGCAATATCCACTGAATGTGCTCAAAGCGCTTTACAAGAGGTACCTGGTCAACAGCATCATTTAACATGTAGGACGGGACATGACGCCTGTTAGGCGATATTACAATTTTTCGGACAAAGACAACGCTGTTAACGGCCAGGTACTCATTTTACACATGAGTACGGTGAGAGAATGTGGGTAAAGTGCCTTTTCCAAGGACTCAACTATGCGCCGAGCCCTAGGCTCGAACCCAGGACCTTCCGATCTGAAAGCGAGTGTCATACCACTAGACCACATAGCCGCACGTGTAGCGGAAGTCGGGGACGGGGTGGGGGGGGGGGGGTATGATGCATTCAAAGAAACTATATGTTTTAGAAATATGAATTCAGATAAGCAATAACCGTCAACAATTGATAATCAATATAGTATTATTTCATATATTTAAACAAGCATGTGGGACTAATACTAATACTAATACCCCACTATTTCAAATGCATTTCATTGATCGCCTATCACCACTGCTTTGGGGAAGGCAATCTCGCTAATTAAAAAAAATATGTGAGCTTTCATTTTTGTTACTATCAGAAACTCGTTAATAAAAAAAAAAAAAACGAAAAAAAACCCCCAAAACAAAACAAAACAAAAACAAAAATTTGGCGCGCGTGATAAATGGCAGTCATGGTTTGTCTTTTTGGTCAAGCTGTTGCAGTTTGAATTTATTTATTTCGTGTTCCGTTCCCCTTTAATAGTGACATATTTGTTTTACCGTGTCAGTGATTTCAAATCGATCAGTCGAGGTTATTCAATAATATCACACATCATATTTTTTTTACCTAGATCTATATAATGTTTTAACTATCATGACAATCTAATACGTAGAACATAATATTTCATATTTCGTGTTTACTTGAAGAAGGTCAATGGCCGAAGCGTCGTCTGTTTTGTGTTGTTCATATGAGCCACATTTACTTCCTTTATCTTTATCTCCATAGGGTATATTAATATTACTTACGTATACTAACCCCCCCCCCCCCACCCCCTCCCAAAGAACTAAAAAAACACCCCACATAAAAAAAAAAAAAACACAAAAACCCACTAAACAAAAACAACAACCCCCACCCCCCAAAAAACAAAACAAAACAAAAGAAACAAAAAACAAAAAAAAAAAAACAAAAACAAAAAGCAAAAAACAAAAAAAACAAAAACAAAACCAAAAAAAGACAAAACAAAAACAAACTCCAAAAAAACAAAAAAACAAAAAAAAAAAAAACAACAAAAAACAAAAAAACAAACAAACAAACCAGATATTGAACGTTTTGGTCAGAAAATCCATTTTTCTGCAATTATCGATGGATTGAAACGATCCCCTCACTCACCCACTCACTTACTCCCATGACCGGGTGGATGGTGGTCGGGGAGACTTGCGGGATGCATTTAGCCTTCACAACACGGTGCCATCCATTATCTCGCCATGTATCTTTCTGTCTAGCTCATACAGCGTCAATCATATCAATTCCTTGATGTTATCCAACCATAACCCCTCTTCTCTTCTTCTCTTTCTTCTTTCTTCTTTCTCTTCTTCTTCTTCTTCTCTTCTTCTCTTCTTCTTCTTCTTCTTCTCTTCTTCTTCTTCTCTTCTCTCTTCTTCTTCTATTTCTCTGTCTCTCATTCGTCTTCAATCTTCTTCTCTTATTTTCCCCCATTCTTTCCTTTGTCTTCTTCTTCTTCTTCTTCTTCTTCTTCTTCTTCTTCTTCTTCTTCTTCTTCTTCTTCTTCTCTTCTTCTCTTCTTCTTCTTCTTCTTCTTCTTCTTCTTCTTCTTCTTCTTCTTCTTCTTCTTCTTCTTCTTCTTCTTCTTCTTCTTCTTTCTTCTTCTTCTTCTTCTTCTCTTCTTCTTCTTCTTCTTCTTCTTCTTCTTCTTCTTCTTCTTCTTTCTTCTTCTTCTCTTCTTCTTCTTCTTCTTCTTCTTCTTTTCTTCTTCTTCTTCTTCTTCTTCTTCTTCTTCTTCTTCTTCTTCTTCTTCTTCTTCTTCTTCTTCTTCTTCTTCTTCTTCTTCTTCTTCTTCTTCTTCTTATTCTTCTTCTTCTTTGACCTTCCACTGTGCCTTGAATGACTGACTATCTTGCACAAGCCGTGATGTCTGTTTTCCCGTCTTATCCGAAATAAGTCCCGGCAACCCTTGTACACAGAATCCCTGACTACGGACAGAACTGCACATATGAGATGGAAGTCGGTTTGGACGAATTCAATCCCTCGTGAGGGCGGGGATGTAGGCTCCTCTAAGCTTGGTGAGAAGTTGCCAGGCTTTGACACCAGTAAGAGGAGACACTGGGTGGCTGCGAATCGGCTTCGGTCGAGGAGCTGCCTAACGGCAAGTGCGCTTCATCGGTGAGGTCTTTCTACCTGTCCAACATGTACCCACTGTGGGCAAGAACCTGAGACGGCAGAGCATCTTGTCGAACGGTGTGTTGTGACGATGCTACCCGGCGGGTTTGCGACGGTGAACGAATGCGGACCGGACTTTGCTGATTGGGTCGATCGTCATAACATAGTAGTGTGAAAACCATAAGAGGCTGCCCGTCTTATCCAACCACATAAATTTCCTTTGTCTTCCTCTTCTTTGACCTTCTTCCACCGTGCCTTGTATGACTGTCTCTGCACAAGCTCTCATGTCTGACCGGATGTCCAAATCATGCACGTTTTTCTCCGTCTTTTAACCATTGCAAGCAATGGGTTCCTGTCTTCCCGCTAGCTTCCCCACATCTTCAAGAACCACACAGTGAGTCATCCTAATGAATCCATATCGGAAGTGAACGTTTTTTGTCAAACTACTGTAATTGGATTCGACAGTCTGATGTCACGTCCGTCCAGCAACCAGCAGCTTGGTTCTAAACAAAGAAAATCCGTACTTTTTATTCTACATGCTGACTTTTCCACATGTCATGTGATCAGAATGTATCAAAGTCAAACCATGATCAGATTTATGTTCTTCTCCTCCTTTGGATACACTTTTATGTTCGTCGGAGAAGTGTTTCATAAGGGCGTCCGCCATTGTTCCGTTAGTTTAGAACCAGTTACTAAGTTAGTATGCGTCATTGAGATGGAAGTGACGTCACGACTATTGAAGCCTATTTAGACCGAGTGGTTAAAAACCACGACTCTAACCACCTACAAAAGACAGTTCTTTTTTTGGTTTTGTTTAGCACTCTTTCATACATAGTTTATTTGTGTGTGTGTGTGTGTGTGTGTGTGTGTGTGTGTGTGTGTGTGTTTCTCCAACTTTTTACCATCCACTTTATACCCTACTGGCGTAAAATAATATTTTTCACGTTTCGTTTGGACAATTTTCGCCCATCAATAGATTAAAATGATCCCCAACTTGTCATAAACTTTATATACGACTATGTGTTCTATTGGTATGATACTCGCTTTCGGATCGGAAGGTTATGGGTTCGAGCCTCGCTCGACGCATAGTTGAGTCCTTGGAAAAGGCTCTTTACTCACATTCTCTCACTGTCCTCAGGTGTAAAATGAGTACCTGTCCGTACACAGCGTTGTCTCTGTCCGAAAAAATTGTAATATCGCCTAACAGACGTCATGTCCCATCCTACGTGTTAAGTGTTGCTGTTGACCAGGAACTCATTGTAAAGCGCTTTGAGATTTGGGATTTTTATGAACGCCGGAACCTATATTAGACGACCTTGAACCCCCCCCCCCCCCCTATGAGAATTAAGTTTTGAAGATTTTATTATTACTATTATTATCATTTGATAGGATACCTCATTGCAGAGGTTAAGTTCAAAACAAACAAAACAAACGAACAAAATAAAACATGATAACTTAAATAGGGGAAAAAACAGCTATTTTATGAATAAATAAGAACTTAACTTCACAATAAGTAGTAAAGACGAGAAGATACGTGAGCTTATTTCGCCAGCATTCACCAAAAAAAAAGTATCCAGGGAGAATAAGAAAAGGCTTCGTTTTGCAATAGGGTTTTCCACAAGACTGATTACAGGGTCACTAGGCCTAGTGCGTACTCTGGAAAAACCAGTATTTTAAAATTTGGCCAGAAAATTCGTCCTTCAAATATCGATCGATTTAAATAACCCTCATCTCGGAAAAAAACTCTCAAACCTGGGACTTCGCGAAGTTCCGGGTTTGAGAGTGTTTTTTTTTTTCTTCTTTTTAACCAAGATGAGGATCATTTAAATGGATCGATATTTAAATTTCAAGGGCGAGTTTTCTGGCCAAATTTTAAAAATATGGGTTTATTCAGAGTACGGTAGAGTAATAGTCCTCTAACCACACGTCTGCTTCGATTTCGCAATGGTTAGTTAAGCCATTACCGGCGGCACTGATTTGGGTTCAATAGTCTGATGTCACGTCCGCCCAGCAACCGGCAGCTTGGTTCTAAACAAGGAAAATCGGTTCTCTTTATTCTTCTTCTGGCTATAACATTTTTCACGTGTCATGTGATCAGAATGTATGAAAGTCAAAACGTGATCAGATTTATAATGATTTTATCCTCTGGATACACTTTTATGCCCGTCGGAGAAGTATTTCATAAGGGCGGTGAGGTGATGGAGTTAATGGCAGAATGGCGTCTGCCATTGTTCCGATGGTTGGAACCAGTTACTATGCGTCATTACAAGGGAAGTGACGTCACGACTGTTGAACCCTATTGCTTAATAATTGTGTGGCTGGCTGAGAAAACCCGGAAAGATGCTCAAATTTAATAAATTGAGTTATGTATACAGTGGTGTAAACCACATCTTTCTGATCATTTACCACTTTTAATTTTCTTTCTTTGTCTATTAAAACCAAGTAATGATTTTTTTTTCTTTTCTGAATAAAATGTGTTGCTATGGGAAACACTTTATCTTCGATTTTGGCTCATATTTCAAATCGAATCTTGCCGCGTCTTCCCGGGTTTTCTCAGCCAGCCTCACAATTAATTTCTTCCTTCGTGTATTTCTATAGGGAATGAGATTAGCGGAAGAGTAGCGTCCCTTGATTGGACGTCTGTGACGTCACCGGCGAGTCTCAAGCCGCTTTCACCGGAAGCGAGGACGAGAGACGCATGCGCACAACCAACATGACGTTCTCTTTCTAATAACTTTTTCGCCGGTGACGTCACAGATTATGGGTGACGTCCAATCAAGGAGACGCTACTCTTCCGCTAATCTCATTCCCTATAAAATACAAAGAATAATTAATTGTATTATGTATAAAACGATAATAGTTAAATGCAGATAACGTCACTCAGGCCATTTGTTAATTCTTGTTTTTCGCCATCCGGGTTTGTGATTTTTCATTAAACTTTATTAAAACCAGATTTTATTAAATTCATGGTTACACATATCTTGATTGTAGCCTTTAATATTCCATAGAAATGTTTGTGTAACAGTCCTGGAAGCGCTTTTACTATAATATTTGAAGTTAGACATTGGATCTCAGTAGTAGTTTTGATAGTTTTTTTCGTCTTTTTTTTTTTCTTTTTTTTCTTTTTTTTTTTTTTGCCATCCGCGTTTATGAGTAATTCTCACTAAACTGTATTAACCAGGCTATAAACGTTCAAGGTTACAAATAGTTTTGTGTGTTGATCCGTTTTACTTAGATGCGGATTGGCTATTGTGGTTGAGGTTCCTCCCGTAGTCCAAGCGACATACTAAAACTTATAATCTCAATAATTGGATATCAAGATATAATAAGATTCTATTGATGCTATGCGTTTAGTTAAATACAAATAAATAAAAACTCAATATCTGTCAGCCGGATATAACGTACCAGTAATTAAAACTATGTGTAGCCTTAAAGGTTTGTAGATAGAGTAAAGTTGGCGTCACTCAGGTCTTTGTTATTGTTTTTTGCCATCCACGTTTATTAGTAATTCTCACTTAACTTATTATCCAGACTATAAAAGTCCATGGTTACAGTTTTGTGTGTTGGTCCAATATACTTCCGGATGGCACTGTTGTGAGCTTCTTAGCCAAGCGCATACTATCTTTCGTCCGCTTCGTACAGTTTAGTGAGAACTACTCATAAAACTAGTTGACTAAAAACAAAAAACAAAGAGCTGAGTGACGTCATTTGCATACTATCTATAAGACAGTTCGAAGACGACGTCACTCAGGTCTTTGTTATTGTTTTTTGCCATCCGCGTTTTTGAGTAATGCTCACTGAAATGTATTAACCCGATTATAAACGTTCATGGATACACACAGTTTTGTGTGTTCGTCCGTTATACTTCCGGATGGCAATGTTATGAGCTTCTCAGCCAAGCGCAAACTATCTATACTGAAGGAGACACTGGAATTTCTTTCTTCTCCCTCAACAAACACATTAAACAAAAATAATACCAACTCTTTGACCTTTGAAATAACCTTTAGTTTCACAATAACGGTATTTGCTGAATCATAACATTAACATTAGGGACGAATCCAAAACTTAAACAAAGAAAGAAAATAAAAAAAACAAACACGACAAAAAGCACCAAAAAAAATAATAATATATATATATATATATTGAAAAAAGCCAACACAAAAAAACAACAAAACAAATAAACCAAAAACAAATACAAAAACAAACAAAACAACAACAACAAAAAAAAAACAAACATTAGGGACGAATCAAAAACTAAAACAAAGAAAGAAGATAAAATACAAAAACAAACACGACAAAAAGTAAACAAAAAAAAATAATTAAATAAATAAAAAAGCCAACAAAAAAAAAACCCAACAAAACAAATATCTAAACCAAAAACAAAAAACAAACCAAACAACAACAAAAAACCCCAACAAAAAAGAAAAACAAAAACAAAAAACAAAACAAAAACAGGACATGGTAGATAATGTCTAATAAAATTCATATCTCTAAATTAAGATAGTGTAAACAAGAATACATGATATTACGAAGAGGAAACACAAACACATTAAAAGGCATAATATATATATATATATATATAATATATATATATATATATATATATATATATATATATATATATATATATATATATATATATATATATATATATATATATATATATAATTGTTCTGTTTGTAATTTACAACACAACACGTAAAGAAAATGTAGATAGAGGATCATGATAATAAAATCACGTTTAATCTCATTTTAATGAATCTTAACACGAGCGACTGCCGTTAATACAACATATAAAGAGGGTCTATTTATATCACGTCATTTTATTTATAATTTTTTTTTTTAATGTGGAGATACTTATTTTATTTTTTTTTTGATTTGTTTTGTTTAAATATAATAAACGAAATATTATAGTGTTTATCAAACATAATATTATGCGTTCCATAAACAAGGCAAAACGTACAAGATTATAACGAAAAGCATTATAATACACAATCAGTAGTAGTAATTTGTATTGTGAGATCAACTCCCGATTTAAACCATTTTGTTTGATTTACCCTTTAAATAAATAAATAAATAAATGAATGAATGAATGAATGAATGAATGAATGAATGAATGAATGAATGAATGAATGAATGAATGAATGAATGAATGAATACATAAATAAATAAAAATACTAAAATATGCTTTAAAATCCAGTCATTAAACTATCGGCTATAGTTAGATGACATGAATTGTCTATAACGTTGGCACAACACTCATAGCGTGTAAATTGCCACAGCTATTTGTAACATGATTATTGTTTCCTGCCCCAACACATTCTTTCATACCTTTAGCACGATATGATTTTAGGGCTGATGATAAACAACCGATTGGTTGATCGTCGTCAATAGAATCGAATTAGCAGAAAGGCCACATGAAACTACATTCCCATTGTTAACTTTGCCATTGATTAAATATCACCCAAGCAAAGAAACACTCTCTCTCTCTCTCTCTCTCTCTCTCTCTCTCTCTCTCTCTCTCTCTATCTATCTTTCTATCTCTCTCTCTCTATCTATCTCTCTCTCTCTCTCTCTCTCTCTCTCTCTCACACACACACACACACACAAACTGGCATTCAAACAAAATCATTCAGCCTGCTGCCATTCACAATTTAGCAAATTATAATCGCCTGGATTTAATTTTCTTTCTATCTTCTTCTTCTTCTTCTTCTTCTTCTTCTTCTTCTTCTTCTTCTTCTTCTTCTTCTTCTTCTTCTTCTTCTTCTTCTTCTTCTTCTTCTTCTTCTTCTTCTTCTTCTTCTTCTTCTTCTTCTTCTTCTTTTCCTTTTTAGAGATGCTTACCTAACCAAAAGATCCTATCTACAAATAAGCCAAAATGTGTATGTAATTCTTTTCACCAAATCTATATAGCTATACACGATCACGCTCATTGACGCTACAGTTTTCCCGTAAAGTCGATGTTTGTACTCACACACCTGACGATGAGCCCTAAACAATTGATAGCAAATTTAAGTAATGGTAAGTAATGCCGCTTGACAAGAAATACCACCCTTGCCTATAGCAAGTTCTATGAGTACTTAATGCTCACTAAACTGTATTAACCCGACTATAGATAGAACGAAGATGACGTCATTCAAGCCTTTGTTATTGTATTTTGCCATCCGCGTTTGTGAGTGATTCTCACTAAACTGTTTTAACTTGACTATAAAAGTTTAAGGTTACACATAGTTGTGTGTGTTGGTTCGTTAAACTTCCGGATGGCAATGTTGTGAGTTTCTTAGCCAAGCGCATACTATCTATAAACGTTCTTGGATACACACAGTTTTGTGTGTTGGTCCGTTATACTTCCGACGGCAATGTAATGAGCTTCTTAACCAAGCAAATACTATCTTTACTTCAAATTTATGCTTACGTCCGCCTTAACGTAAATAGTGTTATTTTTCTTAGCAGTTTAATTGCCGCACTCCAGAGGGACGCGAGATCCCGGATTTGAGACCCCCACCCCCTCCCCACCCTTCCAAAGACGACGGCTATTTAAATTGATTGATATTTGAATGCCGAGTTTTTCTGGCCATCTTTATTAATTCTCCGCGTCTTTCTGAAGATAAAGATCTAAACAAGTGTGTATGAAAAGTGCCAGACAAAGCAAGAACCAAAATCACAAGGGGGAACAACAAACATGCCAACAAATCAGTCAGCCTCGACAGGAGATCGAATCTCAGGCCGTATTGTTTTTTTAATTGAGCTTTATACAGCGCAATATCCACTAAATGTGCTCAAAGCGCTTTACAAGGGGTCCCTGACCAACAGCAACATTTAACTTGTAGGACTGGACATGACGCCTGTTAGGCGATATTACAATTTTTCGGATAAAGACAACGCTGTTAACGGCCAGGTACTCATTTTACACCTGAGTACGGTGAGAGAATGTGAGTAAAGAGACTTTTCCAAGGACTCAACTATGCGCCGAGCGCGAGGCTCGAACCCAGGACCTTCCGATCCGAAAGCGAGTGTCATACCACAAGACCACATAGACACCTTCTGATTACCGGTTAGATGTGCTACTTACTGAACTACGATAGCCAACTCGTTAAATGTGCTCCTTCCCTTTTCAAGCACCGTTTACCGCTGTTTACCGTTGTTTACGATTGTTTACAGTTGTTTACCGCTGCAACAGTCACTATAACCCAGTTTCGAGAGAAAACCCACGAGTTCCCACTTGGATTCGAACTCAACACCTTTCTTCCCAAAATCGACTTTCCTACCTATACGCCACCGACCCGTCCCAGCTTACACTTACTCTTAATTGAAATAACAGGTAACTATAAATATGCAAGGTCGTTCATGCAATGAAACTCGAATTACACCTGTTTTTGAAATAGATTGCAACTCAATTAACTTCTCCGTTATTTTCATATAATAATATTATTCGTTTTCATTATTTGATTGGATATATATATATATATATTTATATATATATATATATATATATATATATATATATATATATATATATATATATATATATATATATATATATATATATATATATATATATATATATATATATATATATATATATAATGTAAATTTTCACTCACATTTTTTGCCGAGACGACTCGTTTCTGTGTTTTTCCTTTAATTCACACTTCTTCAGTCGGAGTTTGGAGTTTTCTACGGACATGACAGAATGGATTATGCCGACTGAAGAAGTGTGAATTAAAGGAAAAACACAGAAACGAGTCGTCTCGGCAAAAAATGTGAGTGAAAATTTACATTATATATTAGCTCTAACCACCATTATCGAGCACTTTCGTACCTACAAGTACCCACCAACACTCATAAATATATATATATATATATATATATATATATATATATATATATATATATATATATATATATATATATATATATATATATGAATATGAATATATCCTTAGAATTTTTTAGAATTTTATACACACATGTAAATAAATGAATAAATAAATAAAATTAATCCTTATCGATGAGTGCAGCAGGGGGTTTGTCGTCATGACTTGACGTATGTCAACACATACGAATTCTTTACAATTTCCAAATTAATAGTAATAATATATCTTTATTGTCCCCAAAAAGTGACAATTTGTCATTTTGTTACACATATATATAACAATACAATATTGACATAGACACACTCACACAAGATGCACACTAGTAACATTGTAGTAAAAAAAAACAAAAAAAAAACAAAAAAAAAAAAAAAAAAAAAACAAAAACAAAAAAAAAACAAAAAAAAAAAAAAAATCCGGCATCAACAACAACAACATCATCATCATCATCATCATCATCATCATCATCATCATCATCATCATCATCATCATCATCATCATCATCATCATCATCAGATGCCACAACAGTTAACTCATTGGTAAAACCTCACAGAGGCCTGGTCTATATTACTATAATATATTATATCACATTAGGTTAATTTCCAGTATGAAGTTATACTGTCAGTGTGACCAATGCATTTAAACTTAAACTTGAGGTTTTATATAGCGCAATATCCACTAAACGTGCTCAAAGCGCTTTACAAGGGTCCCTGGCCAACAGCAACACGTAACATTTAGAACGGGACATGACGCCTGTTAGGCGATATTACAAATTTTTGTTTGGACAAAGACAACGCTGTTAAGGGCCAGGTACTCGTTTTACACCTGAGTACGGTGAAAGAATGTGAGTAAAAAGCCTTCTCCAAGGACTCAACTATGCACCGAACGCGAGGTTCGAACCCACGACCTTCCGATCCGAAAGTGAGTGTCATACCACTAGACCACATAGCGGCACATTCAAAAGCATTATCTTTTTAACCCTCTCCTTAACAGCCACTTTCAGGATTTTCCCCACTTCACACCTATCTATCACAAAAATATTTTTTATCACTCAAACACAATAGACGTATAGCAGTAGATACGTTCTTCCGATACATAATTTCTTCAGCAAAACATACTCTACAACACACTGTTCATTTTCTTTAAATTTTATGATGTACAAAAGAAATTTGAATAAGAAAAATGTTGGTTGTATCGTGACGATTATCCTATAGTTGGTACGGAGAGGCTTAACTCACTCAATCCTAGAGATTTTTGCTACTTTACAAAATTGGAAAAAAATGTATTTAAAATGAGCATGTACATAGATAGTTTTATTCAACTATCATTAACATGTAAAAACTTTAAACAATAGCTTTGATAATACGCCTATAATTTTGTCTCAGAAAAATGTAATAAATAGGCATGGGGTAACAGTCGGTGTTAGGGTTGAATGAGTTAATTAACCCATTCCTCACCAGCCATGTTCAGAGATTTCCCCAAAACGTCACACCCACCAAACACAAAAATACATTTTTCTTACTCAAACAGAAAAGCAAATACATTCTATACATAATTATTGTTCAGCAAAATGAGGTCTAACTACAACACAATGTCAAGTTTTTATAGTTATAACATAACAAAAATGATTGAAATTGTGTGATGTTGAAAATAAATCAGAATGATAAAATTGGTGGTTGTATCGTAACGGATATGACGATTTTACGATGGTTGGTAAGGAGAGGGTTAACACGGTGAGTTATCTTGCATGCTTTCTTCATTCTCACTGCTGCTGTTACTATACTGATTCTGATAGTGATACGATCACAGTTGTTATAAGGATATATTATTCCAAACACTTTAGAATAATGTTCACTCAACTTGCAATCAAAGATAATCGAGAGTTTTCGGTGATGTTCAAAATGTACATATTGTCATTTTCGGGGCGGAAGCGGTCAGGAATATTAAAGACCGACGTTGACAATACGATGATGTAATCGAACTCGAAATCTTGTTCCAGAATTCTCTGGAATTCACTTGTTGTAGATTTTGGCACTGTTTCAAAAAAGCAACAAAAAAAAAAATAAATAAATAAAACACAAAAGAAAAAAACAAAAGAAAAAACCCAACAAAAAAAAAACAACAAAAAAACAAAACAAAAAACAACCCAACAAACTCTAACCTCCGAGAGATCAGCAGCCTTTTGAAATTCATTCTAGAATGTCAAATAACTATCACAGTCATCATCATCATCCAGTTAAAGAAAGCCAACAACAACAAGCAAGACCCCGTAGGGTTTGCCTGAATGTCTTGTTGACTGCGCAGTATAGAACGAAGTTAAGAGAGAAGTTCAAAACCTGCATGAAATTAGTTACGTACGTCACAATATACCGCTGGTCCGACTTGGTATAGCTGAGAGAAAATTTGAGCAGCTCGCTGGGAGAGACGAGGATAAGAAATAGAAGCACAACAGCCACTAAAGTAGCTGTGACGCTATTTAGAGCCGAGTCGGACGGTCGTTTCCTGATCGACGTGCCACTCCCATTGGTTATCATCATACGCTTCGCTGTAAATTTTCTCTGCGGGGTTGTGGGGCTAGATCCTTGATATGCAGAATCTCCGGAACTTTGATTCTGTGGAGAGTGGCAGGTGGTTAGCCTACCCCCGATGGTGAACCGTGAGTACCGGTCTTGGGTACTGCCTGCTCGACTTTTGGCTTTCCGTTGCTTTCCAATGTTATTGTTCCCACCACCGCCATTACCTTCCCGATTATTCACTTCAACAACGCTCTTATCCACAGCCGTCTCGAACTCGTGTTTGTTGTTTTGTGATTTTAATAAAGCGTTTGATAGACCATGATTTTCGTTTACTTTATTTTTTAAACTGTTACTACTAGGGTTGGGTCTCGACGATGCTCTGTTGGCTTGGAATGTGTAATGCGTAGGCGCAAGACCTCCTCTTAATTTCTTTGCTTTTCGTATCTGAATGATGAGGCACATATTGAAATAAATGAGTGCGATGCAGGGAATGAAATCGAAGAAAACCGCCCAAAGAATCCGACGAAGTTTTTGAGACTGCTGACTTTTCCGGCGAAGTTCCAAGAGCTTCCTGCCGTCGTCACAAATTACCTCCTCAATGGAACGTTCGAGAAATATTGGAATGGTAGCCAGCAGGCAAACGACGAAAACGATGGCGATGACGGTGCGAGTACGGCGTAGGGATATAACCTTCCTAGCGCGTAGAGGGTGGCAAACCGCGATGTAGCGTTCTGCGGCCATGACCACGATGAGCCACGTGGAGAAGATGATGAAGATGGTGATGGTGCCGTTGGACAAGAGCTCGTAGTAGATCGTGGCGTCACCTGGTTCGAAGTAGACATGATGGGTAACCTGTGGATTGGATGAAAGAAATCGTTACTCGGTAACTCCTCGAAAAAAAACCCAACAAAATCTGGTGTTTGTTTAGCTAAAGGTAATAAAACAATTGAAGAGTGGTTTTCCAAAAATCCCTAACTCCGTTTTTCCCATTTTGAGATATCGAGGATTATTTCCCCTAAAATGTCTCATTCAGTCTATTATTCTATCATATTTAAACTTCAAATTCACACAAATCTATGAAAATTCTTGTACCAAATGATGCTTGAAATAAAGTTTACATTTCAATTGATTTCATGGATGGGAAATCTCAAAAAGTAGGAAAAAAAAATCAACTTAGCGAGTTTTTGAAAACCGGCCTCCAATTGTAGTTAATTAGTGTAAAACAAAATAGCTTTCTGTATTTGTAGAGTACCTTTACATGATTTTTATTTTTCCCATCAGGAAAATGAATCTCGGAGACGGACTGCTACAAAATAAAAACTTAAGTGGTGCCCTCTAGATTACAACTTAACTCCAGGGTCAAGTGGGTGTAAATTTCCAATAAATCAATAGAACAACACGAGGCTCTTGTTCCTTATTTAATAGCTATATTGATATGTCATTAGCTGCTGCGGCCTTCGTTTGAAAAAATACCCCAGCAAAACTAGATGGGTGCTGTGCGACGTGCACTCATTTGGAGGTCTGATAACCCAATTCCTAATGGGCTCATTGTTGTAATGGAAATCTCAAAAAAAAAAAATTGATGCAAAATGTAGTCCATTACAATAATGTTTAACTAGGCCCATAAGTTCGGATGTCAGAATAATAATAATAATAATAATAATAATAATAATAATAATAATAATAATAATAATGATGATGATGACGATGATGATAACAACAACAATGATACTAACTACACTATACTAACACTACTTACTACTATACTACTACTACTATACTACTACTACACTACTACTATACTACATACTACTACTACTACTACTTACATACTACTACTAACTACTATACAACTACTACTACTACTACTACTATACTACTACTACTACTACTAACTACTACTACTATACTATACTACTACTACTACTACTACTACTACTACTACTACTACTACTACTACTACTACTACTACTACTACTACTACTACTACTACTACTACTACTACTACTACTACTACTACTACTACTACTACTACTACTACTACTACTACTACAAACTACTACTACTACTACTACAACTACTACTACTACTAACATACTACTACTACTACTACTACTACTACTACTACTACTACTACTACTACTACTACTACTACTACTACTACTACTACTACTACTACTACTACTACACTACTACTACTACTACTACTACTACTACTACTACTACTACTACTACTACTACTACTACTACTACTACTACTACTACTACTACTACTACTACTAACTACTATACTACTACTACTACTAACTACTACTACTACTACTACTACTATACTACTACTACTACTACTTACTACATACTACTACTACTACTACTACTACTACTACTATACTACTACTACTACTACACACTACTACTACTACTACTACTACCTACACTACTACTACTACTACTACTACTACTACTACTACTACTTACTACTACTACTACTACTACTACTCTACTACTATTACTCTATTACTACTATTACTACTACTACTACTATTACTACTATTACTACTACTACTACTATTACTACTACTACTACTACTACTACTACTACTACTACTACTACTACTACTGCTACTACTGCTACTACTGCTATTACTGCTATTACTACTATTACTACTACTACTACTATTACTACTACTACTACTACTACTACTACTACTACTACTACTACTACTACTACTACTACTACTACTACTACTACTACTACTACTACTACTACTACTACTACTACTCGCTCGGCGCATAGTTGAGTCCTTGGAAAAGGCTCTTTACTCATATTCTCTCACCGTATTCGGGTGTAAAACGAGTACCTGACTGTTAACAGCGTTATCTCTTCCCGAAAACATCGCCTAACAGGCGTCATGTCACTTCTTACACGTAAATATTGATGTTGGCCAGGGACCCCTTGTAAATCGCTTTGAGGCACGTTATGTGGACATTGCCCAATATAAAAGCTCACGTTCTGTTTGTTTGTTTGATTGTTTGATTGTTTGGCATGTCCTTGCCAGTGGACTCATGGGATATCGACTTTGTGTTAACGGAGAATAAAGACTGAAAAAAACTGTCAAAATATTTCCCCGGGGGGTGCCGCAAAGCAAGGTGTCTTAATTCTGATTTGATCCCGTCTCAAGGTCTAACCAATCGGCGGTACAAATATAATCTCAGACGTCATTAGTTGAACAAAACAAAATGTTACAGTGAATGACAAAGGGGTGACGTTAGATGAACAGGTGGGAGGTTGACCAACTCTTCCTATGGCCAAACCAGGAAGAGATAGAAATCTCGTTTGATATAAATATAAACAGGTCGTCATATTTCTCCGTGTTAATCTTCTTTGACCTATGGATGGTGAAAAGTTTTGAACTTAAGTATTGCCAAGTTTAGTTAGAAGGTCAATTTTTATCAAAAATGAGTTCTTGTCATAAATGATTAAATCAACCCTTTTCGTTCATCTTCCGGAAATATCAAAGCTTAATTTCACTACTATACATTTTTAACAGCTAGTAAAGTTGAAAAAAGTATGATATTTTAGAAAAGTTGCTTGACCGGATACATTTCCCATACATCTGACCATTACATAACTTCATGAAAAATCCCCCGGGGAGCATATTCTTTCAGAAAATGAAAAAAAAAATAATAAGACAAATAAAAAATAAAAAGCAGCCGACTGATTATGTCATGCACTGACACATATGTGACCCTTCGCCTCAAAACGGTATTAAGTCGGGTTGGTTAAGATGTTGAAAACTGAATTTATAGCCAGAAATATCAGACTTGTGTTGAGTTTATATGATTTATTGAGGAGAATGGACACCATATTTTAGGGTGCGAATGCCAACAATTTATAATTTTGACAAGTTTGACATTAAATTCGGCTTTTAAGCATCTGGTTCGTTCCGACATAATACCGTTTTGAGACGATGGGTCACATATTAGGATTTCAGTCAGTCTGACTCTCTTCTCCTCCAAGTACGGCTATGTGGTCTAGTGGAATGACACTCGCTTTCGGATCGGAAGGTCCTGGGTTCGAGCCTCGCGCTCGGCGCATAGTTGAGTCCTTGTAAAAGGCTCTTTACTCACATTCTCTCACCATACTCAGGTGTAAAATGAGTACCTGGCCGTTAACAGCGTTGTCTTTGTCCGAAAAATTGTTATATCGCCTAACAGGCGTCATGTCCCGTCCTACATGTTAAATGTTTCTGTTGGCCAGGGTCCCCTAGTAAAGCGCTTTGAGCACATTAAGTGGATATTGCGCTATATAAAAGCTCATTTAATTTTTTTTTTAAGTATTAAAAAAAGGTCAGCGTGACTCAGCAGCGGTGCAGTCTTTGCTTCGTACCTGAAAGGTACCGAGTTCGATCGATCGTCCGCCGCTGCGCTGTGTGGCCTTATTGAGAGCAAGTCACCGCGCCCTAGCTCAATTTTTGGCGCTGCACTGCGGCCTGGGTTATTCTAGTTCTTTCCTTGGAACAGACTCTAGAGGATAATTGCCCCTATCGAATGAATAAAGAGAATTTTATTTATTTATTTATTTATTTATTTATTTATTTATTTATTTATTTATTATTTATTTATTATTTATTTTTTATTTATTTATTATTTATTTATTTATTTATTTATTTATTTTAAATAAGAGAGAGATACTGCAGAGCTGCCTACTCGAAATTTCCAACAACAACAAAAAAAAAATAATTAAAAAATAGAAGATCGTAGTTTCCAATGGAAAAGAGGAAAAATTCACTTTAAATAGCGTTAGAAATAAACAATTTGCTCTCAACACGATCCAAAAATGCTCCAATATCCTGGATATAATGTTCTAAGAAGCTAGACTTTCCTTTTCTACAAGATTTATTGAGTCAAAGAGACCTATACAGCTCTGTAGCTGGAGCGCAAAAAACAAAAAAAAAACAAAACAAAAAAAAAACAACAAATTATACGAATTTTTCGTAATACTTGGCAGGTCGTGTGGACAATGTGACGTCTAAATATGTGACCCTTCGCCCCAAAACGGTATTAAGTCGGGTTTGTTAAGATGTTGAAAATTGAATTTATAGCCAGAAATATCAGACTTGTGTTGAGTTTATATGATTTATTGAGGAAAATGGATACCATATTTTAGGGTGCTAATGGCAACAATTTATATGTTTGACCAGTTTAACATTAAATTCGACTTTTAAGCACCTGGTTCGTTCCGACATAATACCATTTTGAGTCACATATGTTAATGTTGGAGTCTGCTGGCAGGAAGTCAATCAGACACCTTGTTCTGTGAATAGAATTGTGACACTAATCTTGGTGGCTAAGACAGTATACAGTTTTATTGTTAGGTTGATAGAGAGTGGGGGGGGGGGGAGAGATAGATAGATAGAGAGAGAGAGAGAGAGAGAGAGAGAGGGATAGAGAGAGGAGGGAAGAGGAGAGAGAGAGGGAGAGAGAGAGAGAGAGAGAGAGAGAGAGAAAGGGAGGGAGAGAGAGAGAGAGAGGGAGGGATAGAGAGTAATAGATGGATGGATAGAGAGGGAGAGAGTGAGAGAGAGAGAGGGGGGATAGAGAGTGAGAGAGAGAGGGGGGGATAGAGAGTGAGAGATGGATAGATAGAGAGAGTGAGAGAGAGGGGGGATAGAGAGTGAGAGATGGATAGATAGAGAGGGAGAGAGAGAGTGAGAGAGAGATGGATAGAGACGTGAGAGAGATGGATAGATAGAAGGAGAGGGATAGAGGGAGAGAGAGAGGGGGAGAGATGGATATATATATAGAGAGAGAGAAGGAGAGAGAGAGAGACGGACAGACAGAGAGAAAGAGAGAGATAGAGAGAGTGAGAGAGATAGAGAGAGAGAGAGAGAGAGAAGTATGTGTATCGAGTTAAGGAGAGAGAGAGACGGACAGACAGAGAGAAAGAGAGAGAAAGATAGAGATAGAGAGAGAGAGA
>NC_088366.1:10394213-10414213 GCF_034508935.2 Berghia stephanieae | reverse complement strand
GCGAAGCAAATACCGTACCACTGAGCCCCACGCTGTCCCTTAAATGATGTAGTCTGGCATATCAACGTTCATTTTCAATAAGTTTTAATGACTTAGAAATATTCGTGAAGTTCTGAACTTGAAGCAAAATATGTGTGTCTGGTTGAGAAAACCCGGAAAGATGCGCACATTTCATAAATTGAGTTATGTATGCAGTGGTGTAGACCGCATCTTTCTGATCATTAACCACTTTAAATTTTCTTTCTATGTCTATTAGAACTCAAGTTATGAATTTTTTTTTCGGAATAAAATTTGTTGCTATGGGAAACACGCATTGACATCTATAGAGCATTACGAAGTCCTAGGAAACACGTTATCTTCAATTTTGGCTCATATCTCCAATCAAAGCTTGCCGCATCTTCCCGGGTTTTCTCGGCCAGCCTCACAAATATTTCGTATTTCTACGAATTTGTCGTAGTAGTTGGCAGGCCTGATATAATATTTTCTAACAACGATTGCTATTCACCTGAGGGTCGATTATGTAGTCATCACGAATAAAGGAGGACGTGTGATAGAAAAACCCTTTTGAAGAGGGTATGATAGGCATATATAATCATTACATTATTCAATTGATTTGATTAGGCTCTTTGCTACTAGAATAACATTTAAAAAAGTTCACTCTCTACTCTCTACACCTGTTGTGTGTGAATTGTTAACGAGAGGAAAAACCCGGTTGCACCCAGCACGGGGGAGAGGGGTGGGGTGGAGGTGGAGGGGAGGGGGGGGGGGGGGGGGGGGGGGGGGGTTCTGAATTTAAAGTTCATTGCATTGTCATTGTCATATTTTGTGAATTTAAAGCGGAGTAGGTAGATACGAGTAAACAAAATGGCGATAATGGTGATAATATGTAGATGTACGGTTAGTGAGGATGGAGCTGATTGGGTTAATGTCCAAATAATTGATGTGGTTGTCTATCTATCCATATAACATATTTACCTATCTATCTATCTATCTATCTATCTATCTATCTATCTATCTATCTATCCATCCATCCATCCATCCATCCATCCATCCATCCATCCATCCATCCATCCATCCATCCATCCATCCATCCATCCATCCATCCCATCCATCCATCCATCCATCCATCTATCTATCTATCTATCTATCTATCTATCTATCTATCTATCTATCTATCTATCTATCTATCTATCTATCTATCTATCTATCTATCTATCTTCCACAGACACACACACACACGCACACACACACACACATACACACATATCCACCCACTTGTCATGATACGAGTGACTCAAAAATAAGGTCCAACTGGTACGCTGCTTCAAATAAACGTCTACGACAGGAAGAGGAAAATCCAAAATCAATCAAACCGATAGTTCGAAGTTGACTTCACTCAGGTCTTTGTTATTATCTTTTGCCATCCGCGTTTATGAGTAATTCCCATTAAACTATATTAAACTGACTATAAACGTGCAATGGTTACACACAGTTTTGTGTGTTGATCCGTTAAACTTCCGGATGGGAATGTTATGAGCTTCTTAGCCAAGCGCGTACTATTCATATTTACACGATTGATAGATAGGGTATCATATGCAATAGTCTACACATGAACCTGTGTTTTGTATTCATGTACGGTATGTGTCAATATATCTATATATGACATTTCAACAATGGCTTAAATTAAATACGATCTTTTGTGTTGGATGAGTCGGCGCATGATTTTCTTTTTACTTCAAGTAATACATTTCAAGAAATATTATCATTTCTTTTATTCGTCGCCACCCCCCCCCCCCCACCCCCATCTCTCTCTCTCTCTCTCTCTCTCTCTCTCTCTCTCTCTCTCTCTCTCTCTCTCTCTCTTCTTCTTCTTCTTCTTCTTCTTCTTCTTCTTCTTCTTCTTCTTCTTCTTCTTCTTCTTCTTCTTCTTCATTCTTCTTCTTCTTCATTACTTATTTTATTATTATTATTATTATTATTATTATTATTATTATTATTATTATTATTATTATTAGTATGGTTTTTGTTTTGTTTTGTTGACGGGGCGTTGGTTTGGGGGGGGGGGGGGGGGGTGAGGTCACTGATATGGTGGTAATGACGGATATCTCCAGCACGTCTTGCTTAAATAATGTAGACAATTTGATTCCGTTCTACCTATGGACAATCCATCACGGGACATCCCGTCTGTAATTGATACGAGCCTGGAACTGTCGTGGATGGTAAGAAAGACTATCTACACTTTTACTAGAATAGTATAATGGCAATAGCCCCCCCCCCCTTCTTTTTCATTTCCCGCTCTGTCTCTCTCTCTGTGTATGTCTCTCTCTCTCTCTCTCTCCCCCCCCCCTCTCTCCTCCTCCTCTCTCTCTCTGTCTCTATCTCTCTTTCTCCCTCTTTATTTCTCCTCTTCTTTCTCTCCTCTCCCCCCCCCCTCTCCCTCTCTCTCATTCTCTCTCTTCTTATTGTTTCTCTCTATCCTTCTATCTCTTTCTCCCCTCTCTTTGTCTCTCTCTCTCACTCACTCTCTCTCTCTCTCTCTCTCTCTCTTTCTCTTTCTCTATCACTATCTCAATTTCTTTGCTTGATCTATCTATCTATCTATCTATCTATCTATCCATCCATCCATCCATCCATCCATCCACCATCCATCCATCCATCCATCCATCCATCCATCCATCCATCCATCCATCCATCCATCCATCCATCCATCCATCCATCCATCCATCCATCTATCTATCTATCTATCTATCTATCTATCTATCTATCCATCCATCCATCCATCTATCCATCTATCAATCTACCTAAAAATCTATCTACCCATCTCTCTCTCTCTCTCTCTCTCTCTCTCTCTCTCTCTCTCTCTCTCTCATTCTACCACCCTCCCCCTCCCCTTTGCCTCTTCCATTAATATGAGGAAATTCCCCTATCATCATTGGTCAAGATAATTATGAAGTAATAAAAGACAATACTGATACTGTTCGCTTACCTATTTACAAAAATTAAACACTTGGCTGTGCTTTCGTTTGATATTGTTGTGTGGTAAGGAGAAGTGATACCAGGCTGTTACTGTTACTGTTAGAGACTGGATCACAGATCCTTTTACTCACGAAAATTTAAGCCGTGTCAAATATCTGCCGTTTGTCTGGACTCTCAGTGATGTTAATGTGTGTGTGTGTGTGGGTGGGGGGTTGTTTTTATGTTAAATTATTATTTAAAATTGGTTGCAGAGGGATTTTGAACCCGAAATTTTCCGTTTTTGCATATTAATTCTTTTTCGAAGCTGTTATATCCATGTCGTAAGTCGCTGGAATCAAATATATAGTTTCTAAAGCAATATTTTATTCTCTCTCTCTTTTAATTTTTTTTTTTTTTTTTACAATGCAGATTGTTTATTGAGGGAAAAAATATTTAAAATATACAAATAAATCTCAGTGGTAGTTATCCTAAATTGGAAACAAATATATAAATAAATGTTTTTAAAATATTAAAAAAAAAATTAATATTTAAGGGAAAACATTCCAATACAAATAACCCCAGTTCAGATTGTCCCCTGCAAGTAAATGAATAGATTGATAAACAGATCAATAAATAAATCAATCAATCAATGAAATAATTAGGAAATGAATGAATAAATACGTAGATAACATAAATAAACAAAGAGATAAAAATATGAAAATAATTTTTAAAAAGTAAAGTAAAGTGAAATACATTTGATTTGTTAGGAAGGATTTGGTCACCATTTGTAAAAAATAAAATTTTAAAAAAACAACATTCCCTTTATTCATCCCAAAGGGGATAATTTGTCTCTAAGGTCTATTCAAGGGAAGACTGGAATAACTCAGGCGTTAGCCGCAGTACAGCGCCTCAAATTGAGCTAGGGTGAGGTGACTTTCTCAAGCCACACAGCGCAGCGACGGGTGATCGAACTCGGTACCTTTCGGGTAGGAAGCAAAGCCCGTACCGCTGAGCCCCCCACACTGCCCCTTGTAGTAGATAGCACCATTGTCTCTAGTTAAAAATACGGTAGTCGAAAATATTGGCCAGGAAACCGAATTATGTAGACCGGAAATGAAATCAAGTCTTGAGAAGCTGCTGGTCTTCCTGGACTAATGTATTGTATTTCGTCTCACGCTCTTGTTTTTTGTTTTTAAGGGTTTTACGGCGCTTGCAACACATTCAGGTTATATCAGCGCCAGTAAAAAGGAAGAAAATGGGAAAGTAAAAAGTTCTAGAATTACAATTAAAGCACCCAAGAAAAAGTAAGACATAGGGGAACTGGGAACAAATAGGGATCAGATGTAGATTTCAAGAGCATACCACCAATGTACTTAGTTTGAGATCACCTATATGTCTCATCCTGACACAAGCACAAAATCCAACAAAGAGGAATATACTCAAATGCTTACATTATACATTAAAAATAACAAATTTAATAATACATAAGAGAGAGAGATGATTTCAAGAGTATAGATAGTATGCAGTTGACGTCAATGGGGTCTTTGTTATTGTTTTTGCCATCCGCGTTTGTGAGTTGTTCTCACTAAACAGTATTAACCTGACTATAAACGTTCATGGTTACACAGAGTTTGTGTGTTGGTCCGTTATACTTCCGGATGGCAATGTTGTGAACTCCTTGGCCAAGCGCATTCTATCTATACCACCAATGTACTTAGTTTGAAATCACTTAAAAGTCTCTCTCTCTCTCTCTCTCTCTCTCTCTCTCTCTCTCTCTCTCTCTCTGACCAAGGAATAAAACTAAAAGCATACAAACGAAATACAAGTAGGACAAGATTAAGAAAGAATAGATAGAATGCGCTTGGCCAAGGAGTTCACAACATTGCCATCCGGAAGTATAACGGACCAACACACAAACTCTGTGTAACCATGAGCTTTTATAGTCTGGTTAATACAGTTAAGTGAGAACAACTCACAAACGCGGATGGCAAAAACAATAACAAAGGCCTGAGTGACGTCATCTGCATACTATCTATACCAAAAATGATATTATTTCTCAATATATAATCGTGATTTGATTGCCAGCCAGTCTTAAGGCCTATATGAAATCTTATTAATGTGTACATAAGATAGATGAGATGCCAAGTCTATAGATAGTATGCGCTTGGCTAAGAAGCTCATAACATTGCCATCCGGAAGTATAACGGACCAACACACAAAACTCTGTGTATCCATGAACGTTTATAGTCGGGTTAATACAGTTCAGTGAGCATTACTCATAAACGCGGATGGCAAAAAACAATAACAAAGACCTGAGTTACGTCGTCTTCGAACTATCTATAGTGGGTCGAAGGTTTTGACGCGATTGGAAGAAGGGGGGGGGGGGGGAGATTGGCTACGCACTGACCAATAAATGACGTCAGAAGAAAGTCTTTGGTCAAAAAGAGAAAACAAATCGTTAGTTGTATTCAATAGTTCAACCAATGAAATAACTTGTTTCCATGAGCTCTACTAACGACAACTCACAAGGCGGTGCAAAAACCAAATAATGACGTCAAACTGCCAGTCCTTTTGGATTTCAGTGTCAGGCTATAACATAACGATGGCTACGCTTCGATACCCAAGAACTCCCACCACTACGACATACAAGGTGGTGAAACATATTAGTGGGGTGATCGATTGCGGCGATTGAGTACGCAAACACATTTTATTATGACGTAGAACACAAAACGATTCATGACCTTGAGAAGAATTGGGTGACCTATACAAATTGGCAATCAGTTTCGTTAACGACGTCTTCAATCATTTAGATGTCATTGAACGATTTCATTTTCTATCTCTATATCATTAGATTTTCGTTTCACAAATCATCACCAAATGGCTCCAGCGAGATAACTCATTTCACATGAATCAACATTAATGCCTGGCCTCGTCAAATTGAACTCTCGCTCTCTCTCTCTCTCTCTCTCTCTCTCTCTCCCTCTCTCTCTCTCTCTCTCTCTCTCTCTCTCCTTCCACATATAAAAAAAAATAAATAAATAAATAAATAAATAAATAAATAAATAAATAAATAAATAAATAAAACAAATCAATATGGATAATGTTTACTTTTAAAACATCATTTATTAAGTTTCATCTTTCAAGTAGGATTGTGTGCGCATTCCAATGACGCGTTCTGTTATTTGTTTGTATGCTTTTTTGTTTTGTTTTGTTTTGTTTTTCTTTTGTTTGTTTGTTTTTTTTTTCCTCCCTTTTCTTCAAAGAATAAAATCAATTTCTAAGAGGAATTAAGGAAAAGACAGACATTCCATCAAATTTTACAATTTTAAACTCTTGAGTGTTTTTTTTTTTTTTTTTTTTCTCTCTCTCGGAGGAGAATTAGTTTGCTATAATATTACAATGTCCGACCGCAATCAGGGATGTATTGACCTCCAGTAAACACCCGTAAACTCGGCCGTATCATATTATCGGGTCCATAAAAATTCCGAAATCGGATTAAAAATGTATTTAATCGCCCAAGCGTGGGCTTCTTTCTGTCTTTTTTTCTTTTTCTTTTCTTTTTTTATTTTTTTTTCTCTGGTTAAGACTAACGCTTCTATTAAAATCATCGTGTGAACGAACATCCGGTTTTTATGTCCTTGTCTCCAATTTGACTGGGTTGGGGTGCTTGGTGGGGGGGGGGGGGGGGGGGGGGGGGGGGGGTGCGGAAACGGTTAAAATTTAGGTAGCAATGCCTTATTTTGCCAATTTACGGAAATGTGATGTTGAACCCTTTGAGTGATAATATGGATGTTAAGAACTAAAATGTGTTCGCTGTTCAATTAAGGGTCAAGACCATTATCAGTTAATGGGACTAACAGATAAAAAAGTGTTCAATTATTATCGCTTAGGTTCTTGATTTCTTATTATTATTATTGTTATTATTATTATTATTATTATTATTATTATTATTATTATTATTATTTATTATTATTATTATTATTATTATTATTATTATTATTATTATTATTATTATTATTATTATTATTATTATTGTTATTATTGTTATTATTATCATTATTATTATTATTATTATTATTATTATTATTATTATTATTATTATTATTATTATTATTATTATTATTATTATTTTATTGTTATTATTATTTATTATTATTATTATTATTATTATTATTATTATTATTATTATTATTATTATTATTATTATTATTATTTTATTTTATTGTTATTATTATTATTATTATTATTATTATTATTATTATTATTATTATTATTATTATTATATTATTTATTATTATTATTATTATTATTATTATTATTATTATTTATTATTATTATTATTATTATATTATTATTTATTATTATTATTATTATTATTATTATTATTATTATTATTATTATTATTATTATTATTATTATTTATTTCTGCTTTGTTTTGTTTTAATTTCATTTTGTTTTTGTTTTTGTTTGTTTTGGAATAGAGCTGTCGTAAATGAACTTCACGGAGGAAAAAGATCAATCTAGATAAAAGCTTTTGTAAAAGTTATAATTACAACAATAACCATGGTGAAAATTGAGAATAATTGTTATTATTATTACAACTACCACTATAAGGGTCTAATGGATGCATATCCCTAATTGATAACCGAAAGATGTTTATCTGGCGGCGGCCCTTGAATGAATTCGTCATCATAATGAGTCCTGGAGTTAGTTCCCTTGTTTGTCAATGCTCTATTCCAAAACAAAAGAAAAAACCAACAAAAAAACAACAACATGAAATTAAAACAAAACAAAGCAGAAATAAATAAATAAATAATAATAATAATAATAATAATAATAATAATAATAATAATAATAATAATAATAATAATAATAAATAATAATAATAATAATAATAATATATGATGATGATGATGATGATGATGATGATGATGATGATGATGATGATGATGATGATATATGATATAATATAATAATAATAACTAATAATATAATAATAATAATAATAATAATAATAATAATAATAATAATAATAATAATAATAATAATAATAATAATAATAATAATAATAATAATAATAATAATAATAATAATAATAATAATAATATAATAATAATAATAATAATAATAATAATAATAATAATAATAATAATAATAATAATAATAAAAATAATAATAATAATAATAATAATAATAATAATAATAATAATAATAATAATAATAATAATAATAATAATAATAATAATAATAATATATAATAATATAATAATAATAATAATAATATATAATAATAATAATAATAATAATAATGATAATAATAATCTATTGAGTTGTGTAGTAGGTGATTTGCTGTATAATTTGACATAGATCTCTCTGGTGTTCAACAAGAACGGTAATTTGATAATCGGCGTCGATGCCACCCTACTATATTATCTCCCCTTCTTATTGTATTTGATTGTCGCAATCTGTCGAGTTAAAACGGTTGTGTGTGTGTGTGTGTGTGTGTGTGTGTGTGTGTTGAACATAATAGCTTCAATACAGAATTAATGTATTTATGTCTTTATTTGGGGTTTTGTTGTTGTTTTTGTTGGCTGAAGCAGGGCTTTTAGCCGAAACGAATTTAGTAATTTGACATAGATCTCTAGTGTTCAACAAGAACGGTAATTTGATTATAGACGTCGATGCCACTCTACTTTATTATCTCCCCTTATTATTGTATTAGGTTGTCGCAATCTATCGAGAGTAACGGTTGTGTGTGTGTGTGTGTGTGTATGTGTGTGTATGTATTATATGTGTGTGTGTGTGTGTGTGTGTGTGTGTGTGTGTTGATGGCTCTTTATAATTGGTTATCAATGGTTTTTGGCAGTTAGATTCCTCTATTTTATTGTTTATTTATTTATTTTTTTGTTGTTGTCAGAAGTCGGTTATTCCCTACTTAATCGATTGTCATTTTTTGTTGTTGTTTTTTTGTTGGTCAGTCCGACGTCTGCTATTGTTCTATTTTATTGTTTATCAAATTTTTTTTTGTCAGTCAGAAGTCGGGTATTGCCCTATTTTATTGTTTATCAATTATTTTTGTCAGTCAGAAGTCGGGCATTGCCCTATTTTATTGTTTATCAATTATTTTTGTCAGTCAGAAGTCGGGTATTGCCCTATTTTATTGTTTATCAATTATTTTTGTCAGTCAGAAGTCGGGCATTGCCCTATTTTATTGTTTATCAATTATTTTTGTCAGTCAGAGGTCGGGTATTGCCCTATTTTATTGTTTATCAATTATTTTTGTCAGTCAGAAGTCGGGCATTGCCCCTTTTTATTATTTATCATTTTTTTTTTTTTGGTCAGTCAGAATATGTGTGTATATATATATATATATTATATAAAGGTAAATTCACGATGGGCCAATAGGAGTAATTGGCTCGTTTAATCAATTATGAATTGATATTAGAAGGACAATTAGAAGCCATATTAATTGGTTGTCGAATAACTTGTTTACACCTTCTACAATTATATCCAGGATTGAGAGTAGGGAGGTATGTCATATTACCATATTATTATGGTGAAGGAATGAATTTGGTTTTCTGTTTTGTTTTGTTTATTTTGTTAATATTGTTTTGTTTGTATGTTTTGTTTCGTGTTATTTTGGACGGAAGTGGGGATGTCTAAATATTCCAGATAATAGTATGTTTAGTTTTTTAAAATTTTATTTGTGTTTTGTTAATTTTGATGTCTTTGTTGATATGTATATATATATATATATAATATATATATATATATATATATATATATATATTATATAATGAATGAATGAGATAATGTGATAGTGGCGTTGTTGAGATGAATAAACAAAAACATTAATGGGGCAGGAAATTGTATGCAGCTTTGTAAGGAAGCACGAAATCGAGCTTCGAGCTTCGAGCAGCAACATTTACATTACCCTGTATTCTTTTGATTAAATACAACGTGAAATTCGGTAAGCCGAAATTGAAGAAGCGAATTTTTTTTATCTACATATCCAATGGTTATGCAGTGAGCTCTCACTGAAATGACTTGTCTGAGATATTTAATTCACATGGTGTCCATCAAGGTCGTAAAGTTGTAAAAATGTCGTAAATTTGACCTCTTGGTCATAAAGGTCGTAAATGGTCGTAAATTTGCATTGCTGGTCGTAAAAAAAAAAAGTCGTAATTTGGTTGATTCATAGAATTAAAATTAAAAAAAAAATGATTGAAGAATTAAATCTAGCAGCACAAAATTTATAATGCAAAAAGTGACGAGGGTTCATACAGCGGCGGACATTTTGAAAATCCTAGGCACCCGTCATGCAAAGAAACAGTCTAACCATTGAAATGCCCCTTGGTGGTCATTAATTTTGCTTCCCCACTCACTGATGTTTGTGGGAGACTCCTTTGATCACGTCTCTGGGGTACTCTGACCTCATGTGAACAAACGTTATTAATTTATTCTCTCAAGTCTTGTAGATTCGTTTTCATTTCCTTTACAGTGTGGGACACAGGATCTTAGACATTGCTGATATTGACTGATGCTACGTTACACATGTGCTTTCAAAAGGTCTAAACATTTACTTGAAATCTTGTTTTCGAGGCGATATATTTCTATGTAAACTGCGCCACCTTCCGGTGCACCCAACCAATAACAAAAGAATGAAATGACACCTCAATTTCATTCATTCATTCTTTTGATTGGGTGGAAATCTTGTATTGTAAAGTAAACAGGTTTTTGAAAGTTCCTTTGGTGCATTATGATATATATATATAATATATATATATATATATATATTATATATATAATATATATATATATATATATATATATATATATATATATATATATATTCAAACCTCTCAATTAAAATTCTTTCACTTCACTATATAAAAAGGCGTTAACATAAAACCATTGTGTGTTGAAACCACAATTGGTTTGGTTCATCGTGCATCTAATTGCAGGTCTGATAACTTGATTACTTGTTGTAATGGGAATCTCAAAGAATGGCGCAAAATATTGTCCATTACAACAATGTTTTAAACTAGGCCCATACGTGGGTTCGGATCACAGACTACCACTCGGATGTCAGACCTGCATGTATTATGTACACGTCGCTTTGGCTGTATGATAGAAAGTCAACGATTGAGTTTTTAGCACAAATCATTGGATGTATCGTAACGAATGTGACGATTTTCCTATATATAGTATGCGCTTAGCTAAGAATCTCATAACATTGCCATCCGGAAGTATAACGGACCAACACACAAACTCTGTGTATCCATGAACGTTTATAGTCTGGTTTTTACAGTTCAGTGAGCATTACTCATAAACGCGGATGGCAAAAACAATAACAAAGACCTGAGTGACGTCATCTTCGAACTATCTATAGAGATCGATCAACAGTGATGCTTACATCGTCATCCCCGCCCCCGTGCAATGTGTTAATGCTAACAATTGCATCCTTTGAATAAAGTATAGATAGAATGCGCTTGGCCAAGGAGTTCACAACATTGCCATCCGGAAGTATAACGGACCAACACACAAACTCTGTGTAACCATGAACTTTTATAGTCTGGTTAATACAGTTTAGTGAGAACAACTCAGAAACGCGGATGGCAAAAACAATAACAAAGACCGGTGCTCATTCGAACTTATAGAGATCGTCAACAGTGATGCTAACGTCATCCGCCCTGCATGTGTTAATGCTACAATGCATCTTGATAAAGACATAATAGTCCATTGATGTTTACAAGTGTGAACCTTTTTTGGTAGTTCATGAATTGAAATGATCAATAATGCAACCCGATCTTAACAGACTACTTACAACTTGTATTGTGAACGGAGAAATGTACAATGTGTTGACGCGTATAATGTGCTTGTAATTCCTTCAATTCCTTCTTCAGGTTTCCTTGGAAACTGAAGAAACGGCATATCATCCTCTTCATCCTCCTCCTCCTGCTCCTCCTCCTCCTCATCCTCCTCCTCCTCCTCATCCTCCTCCTCCTCCTCCTCATCATCATCATCATCATCATCATCATCATCATCATCATCATCATCATCATCATCATCATTATCATAATCATGGTCATCATCGGTGTCGTCATCAAATTCAAGAGGCAAAGATTCCCCTTTTGGTAAATTTACCCCAGCTGACGGTATAGAACATTTATTCTCAAGGCCTCAACTTTGCGTCGATCACTGCCCGTCTGATTCTATAATTTCGACCTAACAGGTTGGTTGCAAGCCGTGTGTGTGTCGGACCACGCACTAGACCGGAAAACGCAGCATAAACAAAAATAGATATGTGTGAATACACTCGATCAACCCTGGTCGTCGATATAATGTTTCTACACGTCGATTGGTTTCTGAAGTGCGTTGCCAGAAATGGGTAGATAGTCAAATTAAAGGAACATTAGAGCGAGAGCGGTGGGGAGGGAGCTCTGTCGTTAAGGAAAAAGACCGTATGTGGCTACTTATTACAAGTAAACATACGTGACCCATCGTCTCAAAACGGTATTATGTCGGAACGAACCAGTTGCTTAAAAGTCGAATTTAATGTTAAACTGGGCAAACATATAAATTGTTGGCATTCGCACCCTAAAATATGGTTGCCATTCTCCTCAATAGATCACATAAACTCAACACAAGTCTGATATTTCTGACTATAAATTCAATTTTCAACATCTTAACAAACCCGACTTAATACCGTTTTGAGGCGAAGGGCCACATACGGTCTTTTTCCTTAATACGGCAGAGCTGCCTGAATAATTTTGTTGTTTTTTTTTAATTAAAAAATTTAAGACAAAAATTCCTTTATTCATCCCATTGGGGAAATTTGTCTCTAGGGTCTATTTCAAGGGAATACTGGAATAACCCAGGAGTCAACCTCAGCGCAGCGCCGTAAATTGAACTAGGGCGAGGTGAGTTGCTCAAGACCACACCGCGCTGCGCCGGGTGATCGAACTCGGTACTTTTCGGGTACGAAGCAAAGACCGTACCGCTGAGCCACGCTGCTCGCTGAAGCAAGGGATCGTGAAAATACTAACGAAAGATTGATAATAGAGAGACTTCGGATGGGTTCAGTACAGACAATGGACGTTTCGGGGACAAACCCTTCGTCAGCAGAACAGTAAACAAACGATCGTGGAAAACGCACTCCAACTGTTGTTGCCATTAGAGTACAGACGATACACGTTGTAGTGAAGTTTATTTTATTTGTTTTCCACGTTCATCTGTTTATTGTTGTGCTGACGAAGGGTTTGTGCCCGGAAACGACCGTTGTCTACATTTCTCCAATCCGAAAGCCTCTCCATTATCCACTCTTTCGTTAGTAGTATTATGTAGTAAAATTACAACAATTTTACTGATGGCGTAACAAGTAAGAAAATATCATAACAAGCTCAATCGTTTCTATGTTATATGTTATAGTGAAATATTGGTATAAGCGTACGTGGTCAAAATTCTTCGCACTTGGTATGTCGTCATGAATGTCAACGAACGAATCGCCAGCTCAAGAATGGTGTGAGAGAGGGTCTAAGAATATGATTGCGTTTGCTAAACGTATAATCGTTTGTGTTGGGATAGCTCACACGGTAGAGCCACGCTCTCACCTGCCAGGGAGTTGTCGTACCAATAAGGTCGCAGGTTCAAACCCCACCACCGCCGCGAAAATTTTTTATTCTCTATTGTCTTCTGGCACTTTTCTACTCAATTCATATCTTGTTGTTACGATCATAACAAGACCTTTGTGGTATAATTTGATTTCAATAAGTGCACTCATCGGATACAAAGCGACGGGTTTTATTTCTATAGTCCCAGCACTTGAGTCATTTCAAGTCATTGAATGTCAACGTAATTGTATTTTCCAAAGCCCAACGCTGAATGAATGGTTCGAGAACGGTCTCTAAAGACATAATAATATGACCCTTCGCCTCAAAACGGTATTAAGTCGGGTTGGTTAAGATGTTGGAAATTGGATTTATAGCCAGAAATGTCAGACTTGTGTTGAGTTTATATTATTTATTGAGGAGAATGGATACCATATTTTAGGGTGCTAATGCCAACAATTTATACTTTTGACCAGTTTAACATTAAATTCGGCTTTTAAGTATCTGGTTCGTTCCGACATAATACCGTTTTGAGACGATGGGTCACATATTTGTTTGCTCTGTGCGAGGAGTGTCGGGAGAATTTCTTTACAATTTCTTTTTTTTTTTTAGTCCTTGTTTTTAAGTTGGGTGGAAATTTGATATGTCATGGAATTTTAATTTATAATATTATTATATAGTGTGTCAGTTACGTAATTGAGCGATTAATTATAGAGAGTTGGCGGGGTTTGTTAGTGTTAGCCAGTCTCGTTGTGGTCCCCATGGTGGTCAAGATAGATAGATAGATAGATAGATATATAGATAGATAGATAGATAGATAGATAGATAGATAGATAGAGATAGATGGATAGATAGATGAGAATAGATATAGATAGAAAATAGATTATAGATAGATAGTAAATATGTATATGGATAGATAGATAGATAGATAGATAGATAGATAGATAGATAGATAGATAGAAATAGTAGATAGAAATAGGTAAATATGTTATATGATAGATAGTAGATAGATAGATAGATAGATAGATAGATAGATAGAGATAGATAGATAGATAGATAGATAGATAGAAATAGATAGATAGATGATAGATAGATAGATAGATAAATATATAGATAATAAAATAGATAATAGATAGGTAAATATGTTATATGATAGATAGATAGATAGATAAATAGATAGATAATAATAGATATGATAGATAGATAGATATAGATGATAGATATAGATAGTAGACATAGATAGATAGATAATATAGTATAGATATGTTATATATAGATATAATAGACACGACGTCAGACGAATAGATAGATAAGATAGATGAAGATAGATAGATAGATAGATAGATAGATATGACAGGAAATGTATATGTAGATAGATAGACAAACCACATCATTATTGGACATTAACCCATCAGCTCCATCCTCACTAACCGTACATCTCATATTATCACCATATCCCGTTTACTCGTATCCCGACCTGACTCGCCATCTACCACTCCACAAAATATGACAATGAAATGTACTTTAAATTCAGCCCCCCCCCCCTCCCTCCCACCCCTCCCACCCCTCCCCCCCGTGCTGCCGCAACCCGGTTTTTCTGATGGATGGATGGATGGATTGATCTGTATGTTTGTCTATCTGTGCACACTAACTGTACATCTGCATATTATCATCATTATCGCCATTCCGTTTACTCGTATCTACCTACTCCGCATTAATTCAAAAAATATGACAATGAAATGTACTTTAAATTCAGCCCCCCCCCCCCCCCCTCTCTCTCTCTCCACCTCTCTCCCCCGTGCCGCGCAACCCGGTTTTTCCGGTTGATGGATGGATGGATGGATACATAGTAGATAGATCTGTATGTTTGTTTATCTGTGCACACTTCCTAATGTATTTACTCAGAAAATATAACGCAGTCTTTTTTTTAATATTGTAATATATATATATATATTATATATATATTATTATATATTATATATATATATATATATATATATATATATATATATATATATATATATATATTAAAACTATATTAGTTGATGTTATAGTATAGTTAAGTAAGTTCATTATCAAGCCATTTTCAGGTGACTATTCCTTGTTTACGCTTTCGTTTGAAATAGTTGGTTGTTATTGTAGTCTCATGTTTAGTGTGGATGGTGTGGTGGTTAGTTTGTGTGAGATTTGGTTGTGTAGTTGTAGTCTGATCGATGCTAAGTTAGTGGTGGTGGTGGTGGTAGTTGTGGTGGTTGTGGTAGTAGTAGTGGTGATGGTGGTAGTAGTAGTGGTGGTGGTGGTGGTAGTTGTGGTGGTTGTGGTAGTCGTAGTGGTGATGATGGTAGCAGTAGTGGTGGTGGTGGTGGTAGTTGTGGTGGTTGTGGTAGTCGTAGTGTGGTGGTGGTGGTAGTGGCTAGTCTAGTGGTGTGGTGAGTGAGTAGTGTTAGTGGTGGTGGTGGTAGTAGTAGTGGTGATGATGGTAGTAGAAGTGGTGGTGGTGATGATGATGATGATGATTATGATGATGATGATGATGATGATGATGATGATGGTATTGGTGATGGTCGTAGTGGTGGGGGGGGGGGGGGGGTGGTTAAAGATGATGGGAATACGAAAGGGAAAGAGGAGGAGAAAGTGTATTGCACGTCCAATATTGCACTTATTGCACTTCATAACGTTCAAAGACTTAAATTAATGACACTTCAGTCTAACATAACTTCCAGATGTCTGTCAGGTCTACTAAAACATTGCAAAATTCACCTCGCCCTAGCTCAATTTGCGGCGCTGCACTGCGGCTGTCGCTTGGGTTATTCCACCAGTTTTCCCTTGAAATAGACCATAAGTACAAATCCCCCCCTATGGGATGAATAAAGGGAATTTCATTTCATTTTAACTCTTTTACCACGATTGTAACCTAGAGGAGTGCCGAAGTAATCTGCTGAGTTCATCTGAGATAACTTCGTTTGATAAACCAACCGTTCTGGATGAGGAAAAAGGTTAATGAACCACGTCTTTCAAAATATGTTACCCTTCGCCTCAAAACTGTATTAAGTTGGGTTGGTTAAGATGTTTAAATTTGAATTTATAGCCCGAAATATCAGACTTGTGTTGAGTTTATGTGATCTATTGAGGAGAATGGATACCATATTTTAGGTTGCGAATGCCAACAATTTATATTTTTGACCAGTTTAACATTAAATGTGGCTTTTAAGCACATGGTTCCTTCCGACATAATGCCGTTTTGAGACGATGGGTCACATATAAACATGTAATAGGAACTCGGTATTACTTTATCATCTTATCTTTTAACGATGCTGTTTTTTTTGTTTTGTTGTTGATGTTGCTGTTGTTTGTTTTGTTTTGTTTGTTTGTTTGTTTTTTTTTGTTTTTTTTTTTTAACATGACATTCTCAAACTTTTTTTAAATTTTTTTTTTCTTCCTTTTTTAAAATATAGTCCTTCAGAGCTTTCGGCCCATGCAGCCGGAGTTTATCCCTCATTTCTATAGCGTGAAACGGGCAAGCAATATCAATTGCTTGCTACCCTTTGGATAGGACGCTAGTCTATCGCAAAGTACATTCCGCCAGACCTAACGGACACAGCTCCCCAATCACTGCTGGGTTAACAGGGCTGGTCAGAAAAAAAATAATTCTACTGCACCCGGGATCGATCTTGGTCCCTCTGTGGTGATGATGAGTGTGAGTGATGAATGATGTGATGAGAATGATTTGATGATGTGATGATTGGTTGTATGATGTGTGATGATGGATGGATGAAGATGATGATGATGATGATGATGATGATGATGATGATGTGATGATGATGATGATGATGGTGGTGGTGGTGGTGGTAGTGGCCGTGGTGGTCGACGTATCGGTGGTGATAAAGATGATGGAAGTTCAAAGAGGAGGAGGAGAAGAAGAGAGTATTGCATTTCCCACATATCAAAACATGCCAACGCGTTCAAAGACTTGAATTCTTCATTCACTCAGATTTCGTTTTAATGGCCACTAAATAATTGACAGTTGTCGAAATAAATTGGCTTATTTCTCTCTCTCTCTCTCTCTCTCTCTCTCTCTCTCTCTCTCTCTCTCTCTCTCTCTCTCTCTCTCTTTCTTTCTTTCTTTCTTTCTCTCTCCTCTCTCTTCTCTCTCTCTCTCTCTCTCTCTCCCTCTCTCTCTCTCTCTTTCTTCTCTCTCCTCTCTCTTCTCCTCCCTCTCCTCTCTCCTCTCTCTCTCTCTCTCTCTCTCTCTCTCTCTCTCTCTCTCTCTCTCTCTCTTTTTTTTTTTTTCTTTCTTTCTTTCTTTCTTTCTCAACTATCTCCTTACCACCTACAGCTAAATCGTCACATTTGTTACAATGTAACCGTCACTTTTCTCATCCAGATTTTATTTCTTTTTGCGATAGCTATAACAAAATTTGACATTCTGTAATAGAGCCCGTATTATTGTCGAACAATGTTATGTATAGAATGTGCTTGCTGTTTTTCTGTTTGAGTAAGAAATGTCTGTGTTTTTGTGTTGGGTGGGTGTGAAGTTTTGGGGAAAATTCTGTAAATGGCTGGTATGGAGAGGGTTAATGTTTGGTGACGATTTGAGGATGGGTGACAAAACAAAGATCTAACCGAATTTATCACACATTATAGATCATCTGAGATAACCCACTAGAGTACGCCATAGAGAATACAGGACTCCCTAGTCTGTGGAGTACACACAGAGTCATTTATTATTTACACTTTACATCAGTGTGTAATATCGAACTTTCCTTTACAAGTTTACTTAGCGAGATCGGATAATTGATGTTGAATATGACGACAAAAAAATGTTTTAAAAATTGGTTATTTTATAGCTCATATTCCGCCAACTCTTTTTTATTAAATTTACATATCAACGCCAACGAATGGTATATTTTTTTTTTCTTTCAAACATCCAAGATTGTTAAAAACAAGTTTATATTCCGAATCTTCAAGGGTAATATAATCGCACTATAACTATAGATAGAACGAAGATGACCTCACTCAAGCCTTTGTTATTGTATTTTGCCATCCGCGTTTGTGAGTAATTCTCACTAAACTGTATTAACCAGACTATAAAAGTTCAATGAATGTTACACATAGTTTTGTGTGTTGGTTCTTTTTACTTCCGGATGGCAATGTTATGAGCTTCTTAGCCAATCGCATACTATATATATATATTATATATATATATATATATATATATATATATATATATATATATATATATTATATATATATACAGGGGGCGGGGGGGGGGGTGGATGGCATTTTTATTGTCATTTATTATTAGTTCCCATACCAGTCACAACATTGGAATGTCCTAGTTTTAAATGGCTCGACCCCATCCCCGTAGTTATTACTACTCACATAACATTCTGTGTGGCCAAAGTTCATTTTTATCGCTGTCGTGATTTCTGCCAAATTGTTCTGTTTTGAAAGCCAGCGTTCATAAGCTAATTGGCATAATATTTTGTTTTCGTTATTCCGTCGCCATCGTTATGTTATAGATAGAATGCGCTTGGCCAAGGAGTTCACAACATTGCCATCCGGACGTATAACGGACCAACACACAAACTCTGTGTAACCATGAACTTTTATAGTCTGGTTAATACAGTTTAGTGAGAACAACTCACAAACGCGGATGGCAAAAACAATAACAAAGGCCTGAGTGACGTCATCTGCATACTATCTATAGCCTGATACTGAAATCCAAAAGGACTGGCAGTTTGACGTCATTATTTGGTTTTTGCACCGTCTAGTGAGTTGTCGTTAGTAGAGCTCATGGAAACAAGTTATTTCATTGGTTGAACTATTGAATACAACTCACGATTTGTTTTCTTTCGTGGCCAAAGACTGGCATTTTGACGTCATTTTTTGGTCAGTATCAGGCCATAACTTTACGAAGGCCACGGTTATAGATAGTATGCGCTTGGCTAAGAAGCTCATAACATTGCCATCCGGAAGTATAACGGACCAACACACAAAACTGTGTGTATCCATGAACGTTTATAGTCAGGTTAATACAGTTCAGTGAGCGTTACTAATAATCGCGGATGGCCAAAAAACAATAACAAAGACCAGAGTGACGTCATCTTTGAACTATCTATTCTCTTAGGAGTTTTGTCATGTTTGAAACGGATTATTATTAACGACACGTTATCGCCATTGGCTAAAGGGATGATGCTGGGATTGTTAATAAACACGAGCTTTGATGTAGCGCAATATACGATAAATACTCAAGTGCTTAACAAAGGGCCCCTAGGATGAGAGATGTGACAAGTAACACTAGAGACACGGCCCGTGTTAGGGCTTTTACCATTTTCTTTGAGAGAAAGTGAGAAAGAAAGAGAGAAAGAAAGAAAGAAAGAAAGAAAGAGAGAGAGAGAGAGAGAGAGAGAGAGAGAGAGAGAGCGTGAGGGA
>NC_088366.1:10361713-10389213 GCF_034508935.2 Berghia stephanieae | reverse complement strand
TGATAATAATAATAATAACAACAACAACAACAACAACAACAACAAAATAATAATAATAATAATAATAATAATAATAATAATAATAATAATAATAATAATAATAATAATAATAATAATAATGATAATAACAACATACACACAATACTTTCTATCTATCTATCTATCTATCTATCTATCTATCTATCTATCTATCTATCTATCTATCTATCTATCTATCTATCTATCTATCTATATATATATATATATATCCATCTATCCATCTATCCATCTATCCAACTATCTACCTATCTATCTCTCTCACTCTCACAAACACATTCACGCACGCGCGCCGCACGTACGTTTCAACCTTTAGCAACGGAATTTCGATAGTCTGAGTCTGAGTCTGAGTCTGAGTCTGAGCTAAATGATAAACCCGATAGAATCCCAGACTCTGGCAACCTCTTATCACTGGCCGCGCACTGGAACACCCTTGTCAAATATGAATATTCGATTCCCTGCATCCCCTTGTTATCTCTGACATGGTTGCCACATCGGCCTCTTAACATTCACAGTCTGTGTCTTCCACAAACAAATCAGTTCATTCTATTTCTTAATTTAAAAACAAACAAACAAACAAAAACAAAAAAACAAACAAACAAACAAAACAAATAAAAAAAAACACAAAAAAAACAACAAAATAAAAAAAAAGAAGAAAAACAAACAACACAAACAAAATACCCATAGATTGAGACTGGATGATATCTCAAGATGATTTTGTTAATTGCTTTTGTTTTTTGTTTTTTGTTGTTTTTTTTGTTGTTTTGTGTTTCTGATTCTTCTGGCATGTTTCACGCATACCTTTTCAGATATTATTTATTGAGATATCACGGTACCTGTTCCCCTAATATTTTTTATTTTCACGGCGAGGATAAGATTCAATTACTGGTGTTTGTTTGTTTGGTGGATTTTGATGGATGAAAGGAGCGTCAAAGGTGTTCCAGATGTTATACGTATCTAACCCGACGTACACTTATTTGAAGGTCTAATAACCCAATTCCTTATGGGCGGCTCATTGTTGTAATGGAAATCTTTTTTTTTTAAATTTAAAAATGACTCAAAATATTGTCCATTACAACAATGTTAAACTAGGCCCATAAGTGGGTTCGGATGTCAGATCTGCATATATGTACACGTCGATCTAACCCAAACAGCTGGCGTGTAAACAGACTTGTTAGGGCGTTGGCATAGGGGGACAAGAATGTGGATAGTTTGTTATGATTTTACCCAGATGGCTGTTTGCGGGTTTTATATAGATAGTATGCGCTTGGCTAAGAAGCTCACAACATTGTCATCCAGATATCCGTCTGTCGTGTTTTAAAATTTCCATATTTTATTAACTGACATTTCTTACTCTTCCATAAACGTAGTAGTGTCACAACAAAATGATATTAGCCAGATAATAGGCTTCATCAGGCGTGACGTCACTTCCCTCGTAATGACGCATTGTAACTTAGTAACGGATTCTAAACTATCGGAACAATGGCGGACACCCTTATGAAATACTTCTCCGACGAGCATAAAAGTGTATCCAGAGGAGACTAACTTTATAAATCTGATCATGTTCTGACTTTTATACATTCTGATCACATATTTGTTTAGAACCAAGCTGCTGGTTGCTGGGCGGACGTGACGTCAGACTATTGAATCCTATTGCTATACTCTGGAAAGACGCATAAAATATAGGTACTCCAGCACGATATCCTCGAACTCCTCGGGACATGCAAAAACGTTCGAGGAAACCGTAGATTGCCAGGACGTCTGGTGGGAGGGGTATTGGGGGAGGGGGGGGGGGGGGGGGGGGGGGCAAGTGGGCTCAGCAGTATGGTCCTTGCTTAGTACCCCGAAAGATAAATAAAAAAATAAGATTATACCTTTTCCGCCACGACATCATAAGACATCGCCACCAAGGCATTCCACGAAGGAATATTATAGATAACTCATCAAACAAGATGTCTGATGTCAACAGGAATCACCCATGTTGTCCAAGTGAACAAAATTGGGGGTTAATAATTTTGCTCAAGGAAAAATAAACGAAAGTGCCCGAAGCGGTGCTCAAACCCGGGTCCTTCCGGGTCACAGTGCAATGTCTTGACCTCTCGGCCACTTGACCCCGAGAGATACCAAGTTCAAACAACCATCGTGCTGTGTGGCCGTCAACAAGCCGCCTGCCTCTACGTAGTTCAATTTGCGCTGCTGTACTGCGGCTGACACCTGGGTTATTTCATTCTTCCCTTTTGAGTAAAAACCTTATGAGATATTTTCGCATGCGGATGAATAGAGGAAACTGTGTATTTACTGTATTGATATGTTGCAAGGGTGTGTATCTGTATGCATGTTTGTGTTGGTGGTGATGGAGGGGGGGGGGGGGGGGTTATCGTATCATAACATTTATTTATCGTCGTAGCCAATCATTAGGACATCATGGCGCGTGGTATTCAAATTGGAAGCAGATGGGTGTGTCTTTTATAGATGGTTCGAAGATGACGTCACCCAGGTCTTTGTTATTGTTTTTTTTGCCATCCGCGTTTATGAGTAAACGCTCACTGAACTGTATTAACCCGACTATAAAAGTTCATGGTTACACAGAGTTTGTGTGTTGGTCCGTGAAACTTCCGGATGGCAATGTTGTGAACTCCTTGGCCAAGCGCATTCTATCTATAGATAGTGTGCCCTTGGCTAAGAAGCTCACAACATTGCCATGCGGAAGTATAACGGACCAACACACACAACTACTTAAACGTTTATAGTATGGTTAATACAGTTAAGTGAAAATTACTCATAAACGCGGATGGCAGAGAACAATAACAAAGACCCGAATGACGTCAGCTTCATTCTATCAAATTAAATACGTATTGTTTTTTCAGAGTACCGGAGATAACTAGTTAAATTAACATCACATCTCGTTGATAGATTGCATTGACGTGATGACCGCACGTGTGTGCATCTCATTAAACACTTTACACTGTTTTGCAGCTGAACTATTCGGAGATTGAACTATGCATGGAATTTTGGAAACAAATAAATTAATGGATGTACCGCCCTATATATATCTAAAAGGTCATTTTAAAAAATAATTAAAAAATGAAGTGTCGTACTTTTCTCTCGCGCTCTCTCTCTCTCTCTCTCTCTCTCTCTCTCTCTCTCTCTCTCTCTCTCTCTCTCTCATTCTCTCTATTGGATAAATTATAAACTGAGGTTCGGTAAACGACACACAAAGACACACACACACACGTACTCACACACACATACTCTCTCTCTCTCTCACACACACACACACACACACACACACACACATTTTACTCGACTCAAACCAAGTCATAGCTCTCTCTCGGAATATCTTTTAAAACAATTCTCTTCCTGACAAATTCAAAGGTTAATTTCACGTTCCCGACCAATGCTATAGATTTTATCATTTCAAGATCTCTTCGGGGGGATCCAACTCTGGAATTCATCAGTCTTTGATTTTTGAGCCAATTACGTAACCCTTCCTTCCTTACTCTTACTGAGTCACTTCAGTTGAGAGCTGTGATCAATGCAAGAACAAGGGTTGCCAGTTTGGCATTTTTAGTGCCAAATTGTCCAACTTTGGCACTTTTTGATTGTGGTTGGCAGGAAAGCAAATCGGTTGGCAAGTTGGCACTTTTTTGGCATTTTTTGGGACAGAGAAAATTAATATAATATTTATATATTTTTATTATACATAATTAGAAAGAAAGAGCGCGTCTAATCTTACCTTTCAATTCCCAGTATTTGCATGTTCGTTTTGTGATTTCGTTCTCACATAAATTTTATTATTTGGCTACAACAAACACAAATCTGGCTTCAGCCTTTCCGGTTCCAGTCTTAATTCTTTGACAGGTTTTGAAACTGAAAGTGAAACTGTTAGGCCTAATTAATGTGGCTTCAAGTTTGATATTTCTTTGGTGTTTTATAATCCATAGTTGTCAACACCAGGTAAGCCAGCATTTTGTTTATTCTTGAATTTACATGTGTAATATTTCACTATTATGAGTATGTGTAGCGAAAATCCCTATTTTGAAAGGTGTGGCAAATTTTCTAAGCATTTGGCAAGTTTTTGTCACATATTTGGCAAGTTGTACTAAAAAGATTGGCAACCCTGGCAAGAACGCCAGCCCTCATTTCCAACTAGCACACATTATGTTAGTTATGACAGCCTTGTAAAATGGTGGTCTAATTAATTATCCGCCGAGCGAGGCTCGAACCCGGGACCTTCCGACCCGAAAGCGAGTGTCATCCCACAAGACCACATAGCCGCATAAGTCACATCGGGCACAAGCAAAGGACATAGGGATACAAGGACACCCTCAAATGATTACTAAGTACAATATTTATACTCAAAAGTACTAATCAGGGGGCAGCGTGGCTCAGTGGTACGGCCTTTGCTTGCTTCGCACCCGAAAGGTACCGAGTTCGATACCCGCCGCTGTTCTGTGTGGTCTTGAACAAGACACCTCGCCCTAGCTCATTTTACACCTGAGTACAGTGAGACAATATGAGTAAAGAAACTTTTCCAAGGACTCAACTAAGCGCCGACTGAGTCTCGAACCCTGGACCTTCCGATTCGAAAGCAAGAATCATACTACAAGACCACATGGCCGCACTGCATTTTACAGTTTATTACATGATAAAAGGATGCCTCATTCTCCCTCATGTGTTTGTCGTAACTGTAACTGTGTGACTACTCCACATCTAGATTTTAAAGATTAAATCGTTTATTTATTCATTGTATTCACACACACACACACACACACACACACACACACACACACACACACACATATATATATATATATATATATATATATATATATATATATACGTGTGTGTGTGTGTGTGTGTGTGTATCTAAATTATAACTTCCTGATGAGAGCGAAACCCTTCGTCTCAAAACGGTATTAAGTCGGGTTGGTTAAGATGTTGAAAATTGAATTTATAGCCAGAAATATCAGACTTGTATTGAGTTTGTATGTTTTATTGAGGAGAAAGGATACAATTTTTAGGGTGCTATTCCCAACGATTTATATTCCTGACCAGTTTAACATTTAATTCGGCTTTTAAGCATATGGTTCGTTCCGACATAATACCGTTTTGAGACGATGGGTCACATATTGATACATATTGTAGAAGTTGATCATAATTATGCTTGAACTATATATATATATATATATATATATATATATATATATATATATATATATATATATATATATATATATATTAGTTGTTTGTTGGTAGTGTGCTTTGTTTGATGATTGATTTTACCTGTATTGATTGGACATTCTATGTAAATGTATATTTCATATTGGCGTTTGCCTAAAATAGATCAACCTTTGAATTGAAAATTGAATATTTTCTTACCTGAGTGAAAATGAGAACGAGGAGACAGAAGAGAAAATCAGATACAGCCAGTGCAATGAGTCCAATATGCGCCGAAATCTCCATTTTTGTTAATGTCCGATGCATTTTCTCTGTGGTGAGAACGACTAAAGACAGTAGGTTTCCCACAAGTCCCAGTCCGCATACGACAGGTATAAGAATATCCATGAATACAAACTTGATCAGGTCCTCGTCGGCGTCGGCATTTCCACCACTACCGCCCCTGGTTTGTTCCCCATGGGAGTGGTTTGTGGATAGGTTGTATACCATAAGCATTGTCTGGTTGCTACCCGAAATCCTATCTAAGTAGGTGACGGTAGCTTTAGTCCCGTTAAAACATTTGATGGTCATAGTGCCGACTTGTGTGTTTTGTAACTTCTAGGAAGACAATTCAGAACTTGAAGATTTCAATGTTATTGTTATCCTCTAGCAAGAATTTATTGCTCGCCGTCGGTAGCTTTAGTCCCGTGAAAACAGTTGATGGTCATAGTTCCGACTTGTGTTTTGTAACTTTTAGGCAGAATGTTCAGAACTTGAAGATATCAATGTTATCCTGTAGCAAGGAATCTATAGTTCACTGACGTGAGATTTAGTCCTGTGAAAACAGTTGATGGTCATTATGACGACTCGTGGTTTGTTACTTTTAGGCAGATGTTCAGAACTGGAAGGTTATCCTCTAGAAATAAATCTTTAGGTCACCGACGTGAGATTTAGTCCTGTGAAAACATTTATGCCGACGTGTGTTTTTCTAACTTTTAGACAGTGTTCAGAACTTGATGCCGATTTCAATGTTATCCTCTAGAAAGGAATCTATAGTGAATATACAATGCATTATAATATTATGCCACATTTCTAGAATTCCCGTGTTACATCCATGCTAATTTGAAATCCACACAGTGTCGTTATCCAAGATATTTCTTCATCTTTAGGGGTGGGTGTGTATCTCCAATGAACGCGTCTTCTCACAGGTACAAGATAATTCAATAGCACAATATCACTATTACAATAATTGGATAAAATATCATTTAGAAAACAGAGTAATCCAAGACGAATAGTATTGCATTTCCTTCTTCGTAAATATGAACAACTTCTTTTTGGAGTGTTAAATAATATGTAGGAGATGTCAGGGCTTCATGGTGATGTCTCCAAAATAGACAAAGCCTCGTGGATCGTTGTACTGTTTGGGGCGTATCACGGTTTCAAGTTAGAGGAAATTCAGTGTATAATACTAATAATAATGGTGACCAACATTCTAGAACATCGAAGAATAAACAAGTTATTCGATTTATATAGATGAACTAACGGTACAATATGTGTGGATTGACGATGATGATGATGATGATGATGATGATGATGATGATGATGATGATGATGATGATGATGATGTGGGGGGTAGCGTGGCTCAGCTGTACGGTCTTTGCTTCGAACCCGAAAGGTACCGAACGAGTTCGATCACCCCACCGCTGCGCAGTGTGGTCTTGCGCAAGTCACCCCCTCGCCTTAGTTCAATTTGCCGTGCTGATCTGCGGCTGACGCCTGGGTTATTCCAGTCTTCTCTAGAGACAAATTTCCCCTATGGGATGATTAAAGGGAATTTTATTTTTGTTAATTTTTAAAATTTTTAATATTTTTTTTTTTAAATTATATTTTTCAAGAGATAGCAATTCTCAAAAACGCTGTTTCTCTTTGTTCGTTCTTTCTTTCTTTCTTTCTTTTTTTTTTTTTTTTTTTGGTTAGCGATCCATGGAATATAATATAATATAATTTGCTGATCTTATTTATTCACGTGTTCAAGAACGTTTGCTCTTTCAATCATTTCGAGTTAAGTACGTCCTAATAGGTAGTGTACAAATAAATATAAATAAGCGTGACGTATTTATAGGGAATGAGATTAGGGGAAGAGTAGCGTCCCTTGATTGGACGTCACCCATAGTCTGAGACGTCACCGGCGGAAAAGTTATTAGAGAGAGAAGGTCATGTTGGTTGTGCGCATGCGTCTCTCGTCCTCGCTTCCGTTGTACGATTCTAACCAGTCATCTTGACATGTTGTATTGGGGAAACCATCGATTCACATGGAAAGATATTTTTAAAAAAATGAAATTATTATTATTATTATTATTATTATTATTATTATTATTATTATTATTATTATTATTATTATTATTATTATATATATTATTATTATTATTATTATTATTATTATAAAAATAAACATTGTCGCGGCAGGTGATGGATGTTATGAAAATGTTGAAATGGAAATTATGAAAGACTAGATCTTTTGCCTCGGATACGGAACCGGGTTTATCCCGGTGTCTCTGACGTAACACAAAACAAAAGCAATTGACCTGTGAAGATACTTTTAAAAATATGAAATTATTCTACAAATAAACGTTGTAGCGACAGGTGGTGGATGCTATCAAAATGTTGAGATGAAATTATGAATTATGAGGCAGCATGGTTCAGCGGTACGGCCTTTGCTTCGTGCCCGAAAGGTACCGGGTTCGATAATCCGCCGCTTCGCTTGTGTGTGTGGCCTTGAGCAAGTCACCTCCTCGCCCTAGCTCAATTTCGGTACTGCACTGCGGGTTATGCCTGGGTTATTTTCAGACTTCCCTTGGAATAGACCCTAAAGACAAATTTCCCCTATGGGATGAATAAAGGGAATTTTATTTTATTTATATTTATTTTTTTAATAAAGACTAGACCTTTAGCCTCGGACCGTAGCCATCGTTAACGTATAGCCTGATACTGACCAAAAAAAATGACGTCAAAATGCCAGTCTTTTGCCACAAAAGAAAACAAATCGTGAGTTGAATTCAATAGTTCAACCAATGAAATGACTTGTTTCCATGAGCTCTACTAACGACAACTCACTAGGCGGTGCAAAAACCAAATAATGACGTTAAATTGCCAGTCCTTTTGGATTTCAGTGTCAGGCTATAACATAACGATGGCTACGGTTTATCCCGGTTTCTCTGACGTAACACAAGACAAAAAGCAGTTAACCCTTACCCCTAATAAGACCAATGGTCTTACGCATGGCCGTCTACAGTACTATAGATAGAATGCGCTTGGCCAAGGAGTTCACAACATTGCCATCCGGAAGTATAACGGACCAACACACAAACTGTGTGAAACCATGAACTTTTATAGTCTGGTTAATACGTGTTTTAAAAATTGAGCTTTTATACAGTGCAATCATTATTCACTAAACGTGCTCAAAGCGATTTACAAACAACACTTAACATGTAGGATAGGACTGGACAGGACGCCTGATAGGCGATATTACAATTGTTTTTTCTTCGGACAGAGACAACGCTGTTAACGGCCAGTTACTCGGTTTACACCTGAGTACGGTGAGAGAATTTGAGTAAAGAGCATTTTTCAAGGACCCAACTATGCTCCGAGAGAGAAGCTCGAACCCAGGACATTCCGATTCGAATGCGAGTGTCATACGACTTGACCACATAGTAGCCGCACATCATCAATAACTGTAATTTTATGACTTAATGCCTTTATTAATCTGACAGAGGAGCGTGTGATGAGGATAAGTTGTACACTCATTTCTAGACTAAACTTTAGCTTTGATATAGCGCAATATCAACAAAACGTGCTCAAGGCGCTTTACAACGGTCCCTGAACAACAGCAACACGTAACGTGTAGAACGAGAAATGACGCCTGTTAGGCGATATTAATAATAATAATAATAATAATAATGCTGAAAACTTATATAGCGCTATAACTCCGAGACACCAGACTCTAAGCGCTTAAATTACAAATTACTTTGGCTGAAACATACTCATTCACACACACAAGCACACACACACATACACACACACACACACAACACAACACACAACACAAACCAAACCTATCTTGCTTCTCATACCATCTACTAAAATCGAAACAAATATGTTTTAAGCGAACGTTTAAAAATAGACAAAGATTCTTTTTCACGAATGCTCTGCGGTAAGGCGTTCCAAATAGAGGGTCCGAAATGAGAAAAGGATCTCATTCCAGCATTTTTCCGAATTCGAGGGACAACTAGTTTTGTGGAATCACTGGCCGAACGTAAGGGGCGGGGTTTTGAATATCTTTCAATTAGTTCTGAAAGGTAGGAAGGGGCGGTACCTTCAAGACAACGATACACTAAAACACAAGCTTTGAATTTAATTCTTTTCCCAACAGGCAGCCAATGCAGGTCATGAAGTAGAGGTCCGGCAGAGTCGCACCTACGCTTCATGAATACTAGTCAGGCAGGATGGTGTAGTAACGATAACAAGCCCGACCGGCAATCAGAAGATCTGCGGTTCGAATCCCAGTCGAGACTAGGCGATTTATTTGAGGTGTCTTTTAATATCTTGTATATTTGCGTCCGCTCAATGTCGCTGTAACATTATCTTTTATCAGACTTCTTTAGAATAAGGCTTCATGTTTGTCATTGCCAATAATCAATCTTTGGACAATACATTATATTGTATGCGACAAAACGCTACCTCAAACTTAGGAGTGGAATTATTTTTTTTTTAAAAATCGATTCCTATAATACGCCCCCCCCCCCCACCCCACAAGCACACACACTCACACATCACAAACACACACACATACATACATACATACATACATACATACATACATACATACATACATACATACATACATACATACATACATACATACATACAACACACACACACACACACACACACACACATACATTTTGAATATATTTCAATCGAAGAGATACCGTTGAATTTTGAACATTTCAATCGACGCATTGTGTAAATTTGACAGCGCTCGCTCAAGTTCAACTAATGAATGCCGTACTTTTAAAAATGCAAATAATGAAAATTGACAATGAATTTAGATACACGAACCTCATGGAAAGTAGATTATGTTTTTAAAATGTGCGTGTCTTAGAATTATTACAGAGCTGTAAATTCTCAGGCAATTGCCTGAAATCCGACAATCCGTTATTCTCTACCCCAGGGAAATACTAGTAGAATAATAAATTAAAAATAAGGTCACCGGTGGTTAAAATAAATTTTCAGACAATTTTGAAAAAGACGATTTACAGGCCTGTTATTAATATTGGGTTTTTATATAGCGCAATATCCACTAAATGTGCTCAAAGCGCTTTACAAGGGGTCCCTGACCAACAGCAACACGTAACATGTAGAACGAAACATGACGCCTGTTTGGCAATATTACATTATTTTCGGACAGAGACAACGCTGTTAACGGTCAGGTACTCATTTTACACCTGTGTACGGTGGGAGAATGTGAGTAGAGAGTCTTTTCCAAGGACTTAACTATGCGCCGAGCGAGGCTCGAACCCAGGACCTTCCGATCCGAAAGCGAGTGTCATACCACTAGACCATATAGCCGCACATTGATATGTTTATTTTACAAAGTGACAAAAACAAATTACCTTTGTTTGTACATGTACTTATTATGTCAGTAATAATAAATAATCCAATGAAATTAAACGAAGATAAAATCAACTTCATAAGAATTGATAGTCTCATTAAATAATTAGTAACAATGTGAAATGTATTTCATTCATCCTGTTTTGTTGATAAAGGGGAAGCCTGAAACGTCCATTTTATCTGTTTTCGTGTATTAAATTGAAGCTTACAGTCAATTTCACATTGCTATTTATTTCGTCGAGCTACGACCAGCAACATTTACATCAAGTAATTAGGAAAGTTTTACTTGTTAACAATCCCACCCAACTTACAAACAACTCCAGCAGACTTTTGAAAATAACTAACACTAACACTCTACAACAACATGTTGATTGTGAATACCGTCGTCATTCAATTGATTATTTATTATTATTATTAAATCACGTCTCTGTGTTTACCCTCATGTGTGAATGGGTCGCATTGACTGATTGATGACACTGACAAAGTCCCATCAACACCACTCATACATAATCTTATTATAACAATAATCCCATAGTAATAATAATATACAGGTTGCGACTGACAGTAGACTCTATACTACAACGACGACTATCCAACAGTTACCGATTGGAAGACTCGACGGACTCTTGTCACAGATTAGTGAGAGGCTCTCCAGTTTGTGGACTCCACTGACTGCTATCTACACCTCTCGTCTTCTCCGATACGACGACTAGAGTAACAGATTTTGGTGCCTAGACTACGACAGCTGCTGTTTCGCCGGCCTTTATTTTAGCTTCTACGACACTTTTAACCTCGCGCGCGATCTTGCCACTCACTCATCGTCATCGTCACCGTCACCTTTGGCTGATACCAAACAAAACACAGGCAGGCAATGAATGATGGCAATACGCGAACAATCTTAGCGCGATCGTCGTTACTCTTGAGTGATTTTCCTATAGATAGTATGCGCTTGGCTAAGAAGCTCATAACATTGCCATCCGGAAGTATAACGGACCAACACACAAAACTGTGTGTACCCATGAACGTTTATAGTCGGGTTAATACAGTTCAGTGAGCGTTAACTCATAAACGCGGGGGCAAAAAACATTAACAAAGACCTGTGTGACGTCATCTTCGAACTATCTATATTTTATTATCTCTGGCTATTCATCTGGTGATGGCCGCTTCTCCAGTTCTATTTTAAAAGTACATAAAATAAATAATTGAAATTTGGGGATGATATAGATAGAATGCGCTTGGCCAAGGAGTTCACAACATTGCCATCCGGAAGTATAACGGACCAACACACAAACTCTGTGTAACCATGAACTTTTATAGTCTGGTTAATACAGTTTAGTGAGAACAACTCACAAACGCGGATGGCAAAAACAATAACAAAGGCCTGAGTGACGTCATCTGCATACTATCTATAGATAGTTCGAAGATGACGTCACTCAGGTCTTTGTTATTGTTTTTTCCATCCGCGTTTATGAGTAATTCTCACTTAACTGTATTAACCAGACTATAAACGTTCATGGTTACACATAGTTTTGTGTGTTGGTCCGTTATACTTCCGGATGGCAATGTTAAGAGCTTCTTAGCCAAGCGCATGCTATCTATATATTACCTTTTTTACATGTGTTCGAGGCCATTGGTCACATTGCAATTTATTTTTCAAAGCGACCCACATAGTGAAAAGTATTCATTGTTTTTGAAATATTTAACATCACGAATTCTCATTTTGTTCAGCTTGACAAATGGGTATGTTTACACCTTTCATAAACACAGCAGCGTGTTTACATTTATTGAGAAATGTCCAATCGTTGTACATCAACAAATCATGTGATCGATGACTTGGTGGGACGAAAACCTGAATATATAGATCGCTCCCATTGAAATTTGTTTCCAGCAATTATAATTTTCTCTTTTCTGTTAGATGAATAGTGTAATAGGTGTTGTGCCAATTTGAGCTTCACGGGTCATGGCGTCACTTGAGGTTCTTTGAACATTGCAATTATATCATACGGGACTGCTTTGATTCTCGGGGAATTGTGAACGAAAATGAATGAACTAAGCAAACATTTATACCGCGATGTTCACATATTTGCAGGTCTGATAACCGAAGAGTATAGGCTAATTGAGGGCTTGATTTGACATTGTTGTATGGGCAATATCTTGCGTTTTGCGGATGGCGGATGTTGTATTTTACTTAAACGCATTACATTACTACATTTTTGGGTGGACACCCCCCCCCCCCCCAATTCCCCTGGGGTGGGTAAAATAAAAAAAAAAAAAAGAAGTCTCGACTGCACTGGCCGAGATAAATCTCGGTCATTTTGCTTGTGAAGCGAGTGCTCAACCACCTGAGCTATCCGGCGGGCCCTCAATGCGAAATTTAAGCTGTTATTAAATTTCAACGCATCATTTTTCACTACAGGTGAACGAACAACAACACCTTAGCTCAACTGAACTATGCACGTGCTATAATATATCTATGTTTTGACGACTATAAATTACTCACGAATTTCCGATTTATCAACACGTTTGTTTGCTTTTCTTCAATAAATTAATGTTTTCCCCATTTCTTTCTTTCTTTTTTTTTTTTTTTTTTTTTTTTTTTTTTTTTTGGTTTAAATTGTAAGTTTTAATTTCATGTTTCTTGTTTGATAGTAATTTATATTTCTTTATAGGGATTGAGATTAGCGGAAGAGTAGCGTCCCTTGATTGGACATCACCGGCGGACAAGTTATTAGAGAGAGAACGTCATGTTGGTTGTGCGCAGGGAGGACGAGAGACGCATGCGCACAACCAACATGGCGTTCTCTCTCTAATAACTTTTCCGCCGGTGACGTCACAGACTATGGGTGACGTCCAATCAAGGGACGCTACTCTTCCGCTAATCTCATTCCCTATTCTTTGTTAGATATATGAAATACATTGTGTGGATTGTAAGTCGGATCAGTAGTTACAAATGAGATGATTTTTAAAAATAAATTTCAACTTACTCGCGAGTTTCCTTGCTCGTCGACGCATGGTTTATTTACTTTTCTTCAACATATACCCCCCCCCCCCACACACACACACATACTCCCCCCCCCCCCCCCCACACACACACACTCCCCCCTTCTTTCTTTTTGGATTGTTTCGTTTGCTTAGTGTGTTTGTTTGTTTTGTTTTTTAAATATTTTTATTTGCTTTATTCTTTTATTATTTTGTTTTTGTTTTGTTGTGTTCTATTTCTTTTTACTTTTGTTTTGTTTTGTTTGTTTTGTCTTTCTTTGGTTATTTTTCGTTTGTTGTTGTTACGAATATTTTTCGTTTTTGTTATTATTTACTTTTTGGAGGGGGGTTATTCTTAATTCTTTTCATTTGTTTTCATTTATTTTTTTTCTTGAGTGGACCCGACCCGTAGTTGCAAATGATTTGAAGTTTTAACATGTTCAACAAACTAGTATATATTTGCCTCCATTCAATAAAAAAAAAAGGTGGGGGGGGGGGGGGCATATTATTATTACAGGTGAAAATTCAGCAGTCCGTGAGATTAGTTTAGCACACCATGCTTGAGCTAGTATACGTAGCAATTGGCTTCAACAGCCATGACGTCACTTCCCTCTTAATGACGCATAGCAGTTTAGTAACTGGCTCTAAGCTATCGGAACAATGGCGGACGCCCTATGAAATATTTCTCTGACGAGCATAAAAGTGTATCCAGAGGAGAAAAACATTATAAATATGATCATGATTTGACTTTTATACTTTCTGATCACATGACATATGAAAAGTTCTAGCTAGCATGAAGAATAAAAAGTACCAATTTTCTTTGTTTAGAACCAGGCTGCTCGCCGTTGCTGGGCGACGTGACATCATGCTATTGAATCCAATTGTCTTCAAATTTCAAAAGAAGTGACAGCGGCCATGTGGTCTAGTGGTATGGCACTCTCTTTCGGATCGGAAGGTCCTGGGTTAGAGCCTCGCTTGGCGCATAGTTGAGTCATTGGAACATTCTCTCACCGTACTCAGATATAAAATGATTACCTAGCCGTTAACAGCGTGCGTTGTTTCTGTGCGAAAAAAAGAATTGTAATACCGCCTAACAGGCGTCATGTCCCGTCCTACATGTTAAATGTTGCTGTTGTAAAGCGCTTTGAGCACGTTTAGTGGATATTGCGCTATATAGTAGCTCATTTTATTTTTTTATAATAGGACCTTTCGTAAACCCGTAATTTATTTGAATATACAATTTCATCATTCCCCAGTCCAACTTAACAATACCGCAAGCCTAAGCCAATGCGTCTCCTATTAGATATAAATAATATGAAATTGAATGTAAGCTTCTATTTTATTACAGGACCAGATCAAAAGAACGTTTCGGGTTTCCCCTTTATCAACAAAACAGGATGAATGAAGCACTACAGATGAATGAGATGTGGTTGTGGCGTTGTTACGATGAATAAACAAAACATTGGTTGGCAAGGAATAGTATGCTCCTTTGTAAGGAAGCACAAATTAGATAAAGAACTGAACAAGTGTGTATGAAAGGTGCCAGACAAAGAAAGAAAGAAAAGGAAAATGAAGAAAAAAAGAAAAAAAAACATCTAAAAAAATCAGTCGAACTCGACTGGTCGAGGCAGACTGGTTTTTGGGATGGTTTTTGTTTTCAGGTATTTTTCATACTTGCTTTGTCTGGCACCTGTCATACACACTTGTTCAGATAATATCTGAGATGATTTTGATAAGGGCGAATAAGACCTATTTAAAAATAAATTTTGTTGAGACATTGCTACTCCCGCTTTGACTGAACATTCGTCGGTTTAAAACCTTATGCTCGACAATTTTGGAGGTTTCCACAAGAAGAAGAAAGAAGAAGAAGAGGAAGAAGAAGAAGAAGAAGAAGAAGAAGAAGAAGAAGAAGAAGAAGAAGAAGAAGAAGAAGAAGAAGAAGAAGAAGAAGAAGAAGAAGAAGAAGAAGAAGAAGAAGAAGAAGAAGAAGAAGAAGAAGGAGAGGAGGAGGAGGAGGAGGAGGAGGAGGAGGAGGAGGAGGAGGAGGAGAAGAAGAAGAAGAAGAAGAAGAAGAAGGAGGAGGAGGAGGAAGAGGAGGAAGACACTGACAATTTCCTGAACGCAGTATAAACCTCCCATTCATTATCAGCCTTTTCCATGATAATACTGTCCTTACGTAAACAAAGTTTTAACAAAGATGTGCTGTCGTCCCATGAATAGCGTATACAATGTTAAACTCAATACAATTCGAAGGTGTGTCACGCACTGGACCGTAAAATTATTGAACACAAATACATAATTTTGATTCTTGCAACAGCTTCGTGATTGGACACAGTGTGGTATTGGCAATATTTCCCGTGTGTTCCGTAATATGTGATCCATCGTCTCAAAACGGTATTATGTCGTAACGAACCAGATGCTTAAAAGTCGAATTTAATGTTAAACTGGTCAAACATATAAATCGTTGGCATTAGCACCCTAAAATATGGTATCCATTTTCCTCAATAAATCGTATAAACTCAACACAAGTCTGATATTTCTGGCTATAAATTCAATTTTCAACATCTTAACAAACCCGACTTAATACCGTTAAGAGGCGAAGGGTCACAAATACATTTTGATTCTTGCAACAGCTTCGTGATTGGACACAGTGTCAGTGTGGTATTGGCAATATTTCCCATGTGTTCCGTAATATAAGTTGTTACACAGGCAAACAATAATAGGATTATAGATAGATATATAGAGAATTCAATTTATTTGTTTATATTGGGAGAACAGCTGAAAGCATGAAAAACTGGGGACTGGCTGAGACTAGTTTTTGTACACGTGGATGCCCTGAGCAGACGATGAGCACATCCTTAGAGAATGTCAAAATGGGCCATGCACTGACCATGACCTAAGAGTCTGCTCCACAGATGCTGTGGGTTGGGTTCGGTGTTGGAGCGGCAAGCTATGATGATGATTTGTTTATATTCAACCTTTGTCCTCCCGTCACGTGCAATCAAATTGTTGGGAAACGAATGTCATACCACACGACCATTAAGCCCCACAAGACATTATTTGTTTTTTAGTTCAAAAGCTTTGCACGGAAGGTGCCTGCGAAGACAATCTTCCTGGGCCGAAACGACTTGGATTTAACCCTCTCCTTACCAACTATAGGAAAATCGTCACATTCGTTACGATACAACCAACATTTTTTCCTATTCAGAGTTCTTTTGTACATCACACAATTTGAAGAATATTGTTGTTATAGTTATAAGTTCTAAACAAAATATATAGCTTGTTTTTATTCCCTTTGAGTTAGAGTTTTACAATTCTATATGACGCTGTGTGATAATGACGTTTTGGGGAAATTCCGGACAATGGTCGGTAAGGACCCTTTGAGTTACAGTTTTACAATTCTATATTGCGCTGTGTGATAATGACGTTTTGGGGAAATTCCGGACAATGGTCGGTAAGGACCCTTTGAGTTAGAGTTTTACAATTCTATATTACGCTGTGTGATAATGACGTTTTGGGGAAATTCCGGACAATGGTCGGTAAGGACCCTTTGAGTTAGAGTTTTACAATTCTATTTTACGCTGTGTGATAATGACGTTTTGGGGAAATTCCGGACAATGGTCGGTAAGGACCCTTTGAGTTAGAGTTTTACAATTCTATTTTACGCTGTGTGATAATGACGTTTGGGGAAAATCCGGACAATGGTCGGTAAGGAGAGAGTTAAATAAGCCATGAAATGCCAAAAGTGGTTTTAAAACCAACGCAGACTTCATGCGCACCGGAGAGGATCGTGATACGTGGAGACAGCAGCTGACCAGCAACGTGCTCGAGTACAAGCCACGATGGATGTGTTTTGTCCATTTTTGTGTGTTATAAATACTACATGGTGTTATAAATACAACATGGTGTTATAAATACTACATGGTGTTATAAATACTACATAATTATGATATTGCCCAGAGCAATCAGATGTTAGTAATGTACTTAGAAGAGAAATCCCTTTCTAAAGCCGATTTAAAGTTGATAAAAATCAATTTCTTCTGATGTAAGTATTTTACATCAATATTACACAAACAAATGAACATAGCATTTTATTCAATATACTTCAATACTGCAGAGAGCATTCAACTCCCAACAATTTAATTGAACGTGACGGTTTCTTTCCGAAACAATATCGGCAGCTGGAAGAATTTATTGCTATTCGGTGATGAGACTTTGAGCAAAGTAATCTTATTAGTATTAGCTGTAGTGACTGGCTTTGTGGACATGTCCAAAGGCCACGTATAGATAGTATGCGCTTGGCTAAGAAGCTCATAACATTGCCATCCGGAAGTATAACAGGCAAATACACAAACTGTGTGTAACCATGATCTTTTATAGTCTGGTTAATACAGTTTAGTGAGAAGTACTCATAAATGCGGATGGCAAAAAACAATAACAAAGCTTCGAGTGACGTCATCTTCATTCTATCTATTCTCTACTCCGATTATGTATGGACCACAATGGAATGGGAGCGACCACGTGATTTGTCGCTGTCCAAGGATTGGACATTTCTGAACAAATGTAAACACGCTGCTTTGTTTATGAAAGTTGTAAACATACCTATATGTCAAGCTGAACACAATGACCAATCGTAATGTTAGATAGTTTAAAATCTGTGAACACTTTTTACTATGTAGGTCACTTTGATCACATTTTGCAATGTGACCAATGACCTCGAGCACATGGAAAATTAATTTAGATCATTCCCATTGGTTAGGATAATAATGATATGTCAAGGGAATAACACTGGATGTCCTCCCCTTTTTGGAACTGTTCAACACAAAACGCTCTATGCGGAAACGTTAACTATAGATAGTATGCGCTTGGCTAAGAAGCTCACAACATTGCCATCCGGAAGTGCAACGAACCAACACACAAAACTATGTGTAACCTTGAACATTTCTAGTCTTGTTAATAGATAGTGGGCGCTTGGCTAAGAAGCTCACAGCATTGCCATCCGGAAGTGCAACGGACCAACACACAAGACGATGTGTAACCTTGAACGTTGATAGTCTGGTTAATATATATTATGTGCTTGGTTAAGAAGCTCACAACATTGCCATCCAGAAGTATAATGGACCAACACACAAGACTATGTGTAACCTTGAACGTTTATAGTCTGTTTATTACAGTTTAGTGAGAATTACTCATAAACGCGGATGGCAAAAATCAATTACAAAAGCCTGAGTGACGCCACCTTCGTTCTATCTATACATTAGATATATATGCTATAATATTCTCATGAATAAATGTGGTGACATTTAGAAGAAGATCTGAACAAGTGAGTATGAAAGGTGTCAGACAAAGCAAGAAAGAAAAATACAAGGAAAAAAAAACATCCCAAAAAATCAGTCGACCTCGACTGGGGATCGAACCTCAGACCTCTTGGATATTAAAAATAATGTATTATCGCCTAACAGGCGTCATGTCATGTCCCGTTCCACATTTTACGTGTTGCTTTGGTCAGTGACCCTTTGTAAAGCGCTTTGAGAACATTTAGTAGATATTGCGCCATATAAAAGCTCAATATTTTATGGTTTTGTTTTTTTGTTTTTTTTAAACAAACAATAAATTATGTTGAACAATAAAGGTTGAATGCAGCTTTAATCCTTAGCCTTGACATTGTGGCTCAGCTAAATGTTGTAACATAAATATGCAAGCACACACACACACACACACACACACACACACACACACACACACACACGCATTGCTCGGGTTAAAAGGATAACAAGATTCATATCTTTTAAGCCCAAGCTGTTAAAATAGGTGTCAAGCATTCATTGCATGAGGTATTTTACAAAATCCTATAATGCTAGAGATTCATTTATAAAACACAATCCGTTTGTACCAAGTATATCAGTGCAGACTCCATGCTACGGTCTCCTATGGTCCGCAGGGAACTACCTACTGTGTCTACATATTTTATACCATTAATTTAGTCTTTTACCATCTGGGAGAAGTTGGAGAAGTTTTTGTCAGATTAAATTAGAACTAACAAGTATAAATCAACGTTCGTTCCATCAGCAATAAAAATTTTGAATATTTCATATGGTACAGAAAAACCAAGGATTGATTCGTTGACTGATTAACTGATTAATTTATTTAATGTTAGATCTACTGACCAATTGATAATGATGATAATTTTTGGTGTCGAATTGCCACAATTGTAACAAATTGAAAACGAAATGAATATGTTTATGTTGTGTATATCGCACGTGTGAAAGAAAGAGAGGAAGAGAGAGAGAGAGAGAGAGAGAGAGAGAGAAAGAAAGAGAGAGAGAGAGAGAGAGAGAGAGGGAGAGAGAGAGAGAGTGAATGAGAGAGAGAGAGAGAAAATATAATAGGAGTGAAATATCTGTTCAATGTTACAGTTATCATTTAACGTTATAACAAGTGTAACTAAATGACAAATTGCCATATTTATGGACAATAAAGATCTATTATTATTATTATTATTATTATTATTCTATCCCCCTATATATTTTTTCCAACCCGCTTTCTGTCTTTGACTAAGAATGGGATTACATACTTGGTTTTGTTCTGGCCCTGGCCGGAGTCCTTGGCTAGGAGGGAAACTTGAGATTTTATATATATAGAGCAATATCCACTTAATGTGCTCAAAGCGCTTTATAAAGGGTCCCTGACCAACAGCAACATGAAACATGCAGAATGGAACATGACGCCTGTTAGGTGATATTACAATTTTTTTTCCGACAGACAACGCTATTAACGGCCAGGTACTCTTTTTACACCAAGCTAGAAAAAAAAAAAAGAAAACGAAAAAAAAATATTAAAAAAAATACCGGTGCTTGGTATGGGTAGCGGTTAGCGGCTCTTCTCTTTATTCTTAGTATTTTATCCGGAAGACGGCAGAGGACGGCAGTGTCGGGTCGTCGGAGTCAGTCTCCGGTGTGGGTAAGCCCTTAGCCCTACCCACAGACGAGGGAGTGTATTCTCTATGGCCCTACCCACTAGTGTGTGGCCCTACCACCGTGCCGTTGGTGTAAACCAGAGGTGTCAAGTCACCTCCACTCAGAGCTAATTCAATCCATGAAACAATGTCAAGTGCTGGCCTGCTGAATGCATGTTGATGTACACCCGCCCTGGAATTTTATAAATTTGATTATCATCACGAGGGTCCTGTTTGTAATTTTATTTGACAAAGAAATGCAAATAGGATCCAATAATCTGATGTCACGTCCGCCCAGCAACCAGCAGCTTGGTTCTAAACAAAGAAAATCGGTACTTTTTATTCTTCATCCTGGCTAGAACTTTTTCATATGTCATGTGATCAGAATGTACAAAAGTCGAAGAGTGATTATATTTATAATGTTTTTCTCCTCTGGATACACTTTTATGCTTGTCGGAAAAGGTCGTCCCCATTGTTCCGATAGTTTAGAACCAGTTACTTATTAACTATGCGTCATAACGAGGGAAGTGACGTCGCGACTGTTGAAGTCTATTGTACGGGTGATAGAACGAACCCAGGACCTTCCAATCCGAAAGCGAGTGTCATACCACAAGACCACATAGCCGCACACTCCTTATCCATACAGAGGCGTCCTAGTGAGGTGTATCGTACGTGTATCAATAAACCCCAGAAACTGTGAGCCCTGGGTGTCTAATTACCATTTTCATAGGCTTCAACAGCCGTGACGTCACTTCCCTCGTAATCTACGCATAGTAACTGTTTCTAAATTATCGGAACAATGGCGGGCGTCCTTATGAAATACTTTTCCGACGAGCATAAAATTGTATCCAGAGGAGAAAAACATTATAAATCTGATCATGTTTTGACTTTTATACATTCTGATCACATGACATGTGAAAAAGATCTGTTCTAGCCAGCATGAAGAATAAAAAAATAGTACCGATGTTCTTTGTTTAGTTGGTTGCTGGGCGGACGTGACATCAGACTATTGAATCCTATTCCTCACCAATATCGACATGTGAAAAAGTTCTAGCCATCATGAAGAATATAAAAAGTACCGATATTCTTTGTTTAGAACCAAGCTGCTGGTTGCTGGGCGGACGTGACATCATACTATTGAATCCTATAAACCCCAGAAACTGCGATTGAGACCGGGGTTTCTAATTACGATTCTAATTGGCTTCGGCAATTCCATTGAAAAACGGCATTGATATTTTTATAAACTCTTCCCGTTCAGCAGGGGAAAAAGATAAATAACATCCTGTTTAATTCGTATCATTAAAGTCGTCTCTCTCTCTCTCTCTCTCTCTCTCTCTCTCTCTCTCTCTCTCTCTCTCTCTCTCACACACACACACTCTCTCTCTCTCACTCTCTCTCTGTATCTCTCTCTGGGTGTGTGTGTGTGTGTGTGTATCTCTCTCTCTCTCTCTCTCTCTCTCTCTCTCTTTCTCTCTCTCTCTCTCTCTCTATATATATATATATATCCCCATCTCTCTCCCTCACTCTCTCTCTATCTATCTCTTTCCCCCTCTCTCCCATCTCTCTATCTATCTCTCACCACTCTCTATCTATCTATCTATCTATCTATCTATCTATCTATCTATCTATCTATCTATCTATCTATCTATCTATCTATCTATCTATCTATCTATCTATCTATCTATCTATCTATCTATCAATCTATCTTTCTATATCTCTATATATCTATCAATCTATCTATCTTTCTCTCTCTCTCTATCTCTATCTCTCTTCTTCTTCTCTTCCTGTACTCTGTACGTACGTGTGTGTGTGTTTGTGTGTTGTATAAATAGAGTCAGTGAGTTCATCTAGATGATATGAAATCCTATCGGAATTCTGGACTAGGTTGGCCCCATCGATATAAAGGAGGTACCTATCCTTTTTTTTTTGTCTATTTCTCCGACGCCCAATGCAATTGATGGACTGGCACCGAATCAAAGGCTATGGCTGCTCCATACATCCCATGCTCTGATGTCTATGTGTGATTCCACTAGATAGATAGCTCTCGTCCTCAATCATTATTATTGGGAATGTAATAATGATAGAGAAATATAGATAGTATGCGCATGGCTAAGAAGCTCATAACATTGCCATCCGGAAGTATAACGGACCAACACACAAAACTATGTGTATCCATGAACGTTTATAGTCGGGTTAATACAGTTCAGTGAACATAACTCATAAACGCGGATGGCAAAAAACAATAACAAAGACCTGAGTGACGTCATCTTCGAACTATCTATATTATAATATAGTCGGGAAGATGAGATTTTAGAAGACGGAGACGGTGATAATGATAGCGGTGCAGATGATGTTAAAATGATGAATTTTGATATTTGTAATAATGTAGATGATGATGATGATGGTGATGATGATGATGATGAGGAGGAAGAGGAGGAGGAGGAGGAGGAGGAGGAAGAAGAAGAGGTGGGGGAGGAGAAGGATTATGATGATAATGAATAAAGTAAAGTAGTGACAGTGGTGTTTTGATGATGGTGTTGTTAAAAATAATAAATAATTATCATCATCATCACCATCATCATCATCATACCACCAAAATAACTTTAGTCTTTGATAGGTCGCGGGTCACGTGCGTGCAAAATAGATACAGCATCAGTTCGAACCGGGTCGAATACCGGAGACGTTGAAAACAAGTCTACAAACTTGTAAATAAATAAATAAACAGCTAACTCATTTTCCACGCCTTGCTTCTGTGTATCAGATGATAACAGATAACGAGCACATGTGTTATTTCACTCAATGTCCACTTTTAACACGAGAGAATTGCTTTTTCTTGTGAATGATTCACGTTGGAAGCTGAAAATATCATATTGAAGTAAATATAGATGGAATGAAGATGACGTCACTCAAGTCTTTGTTATTTTTAAAAAAATTTTTTGCCATCCACGTTTATGAGTAGTTCTCACTTAACTGCATTATCCAGACTATAAAAGTTCATGGTCACACAAGAGTCTTGTGTCCGTTATACTTCCGGATGGCAATGTTGTGAGCTTCTTAGCCAAGCGCATACTATCTATAGACAGTTCGAAGGTGACGTCACTCAGGTCTTTGTTATTTTTTTTTTTTTTTTTTTTTTTTTTTTTTTTTTGCCATCCACGTTTTTGAGTAATTCTCACTTAACTGCATTATCCAGACTATAAAAGTTCATGGTTACACAGAGTTTTGTGTGTTGGTCCGTTATACTTCCGGATGGCAATGTTCTGAACATCTTAGCCAAGCGCATACTATCTATAGATAGTTCGAAGATGACGTCACTCAGGTCTTTGTTGATCTTTTTTGCCATCCGCGTTTATGAGTAATGATCACTGAACTGTATTAACCCTACTATAAACGTTCATGGGTACACACAGTTTTGTGTGTTGGTCCGTTATACTTCCGGATGGCAATGTTATGAGCTTCTTAGCCAAGCGCATACTATCTATAGAGATCTGAACAAGTGTGTATCAGATCGTGGCCTTCGTAAAGTTACATAACGATGGCTACGATCAGACTAAAAAAGAAAGAAAAATAGCTCGACTGGGGTAGACTAATTTTTTTTGGGATGCTTTTTCCTTTCTTGTATTTTTCTTTCTTGCTTTGTCTGGCATCGTTCATACACACTTGTTTAGTTCTTTATCTTACACCTGTGCCTGCTCTTGAATTTATTAATTTTGAAATGAATATAAATTGGTAAAGAAAATAATAAAAATAAAAGGCAAAGTTTCAAAAACAACACATAGAGATATATACACATATGCGATCAAAATAGGGTTAAAATTGGAAGAAGAAAAAAAGGTGGAGAAACTAAAATTGTCTTTGGATATGTTGAGAAATAGGAGCGATCTATAGATAATTCGAAGATGACGTCACTCAGGTCTTTGTTATTGTTTTTTTTTGCCATCCGCATTTATGAGTAATGCTCACTAAACTGTATTAACCTGACTATAAACGTGGATACACACAATTTTGTGTGTTGGTCCGTTATACTTCCGGATGGCAATGGTATGAACAAAGACCTGCGTGACGTCATCTTCGAACTATATATATTCATGTTTTCGTCCAATCTAGTCATCGATCACATGATTTGTGGCTGTACAACGATTGGACATTCATCAGTGTATCTAAACACGCTGCTTTGTTTATGAAATTAGTAAACATATCTACGTGGCACGCGAAGCAAAATGGCCAATTGTAACGTTGGATATTTCTCAAAATGTGAATACTTTTCACTATGTGTGTCATTTTGAGCACACTTTGCAATGTGACCAATGCCCTCGTGCACATGGAAATGTAATATAAATAGTATGCGTTTGGCTAAGAATCTCATAACATTGCCATCCGGAAGTATATCGGACCAACACACAAAACTATGTGTAACCATGAACGTTTATAGTCGGGTTAATACAGTTCAGTGAGCATTACTCATAAATGCGGATGGCAAAAAAAACAATACCCGAGTGACGTCATCTTCGAACTATCTATAGAAAGTATAGATAGTATGCAGATGACGTCACACAGGCCTTTGTTATTGTTTTTGCCATCCGCGCTTGTGAGTTGTTCTCACTAAACTGTATTAACCAGACTATAAAAGTTCGTGGTTACACAGAGTTTGTGTGTTGGTCCGTTATACTTCCGGATGGCAATGTTATGAACTCCTTGGCCAAGCGCATTCTATCTATACGCTTGGCTAAGAAGTTCACAACATTGTCATCCGGAAGTATAACGGACCAACACACAAACATCTGTGTAACATGAACGTTTATAGTCTGGTTTAGTGTACAGTTTAGTGAGAATTACTCATAAACGCGGATGGCAAAAAACAATAAAAAAAGACCCAAGTGACGTCAACTTCGAACTATCTATATATTAAAGATCTCGTCCAACCTAGTCATCGATCACATCATTTATTGCTGTACAACGATTAGACCGACATTTCTCAATAAATACAAACTCGCTTTGTTTTTTTGTTTGTTTTTTTTGTCGTTTAGTATCCATCATAACAAGACCGTTTTCAACTCTTCTTTGATGGCCGACCATTCATGGAGCTTTGTACTCGTCATATTATATCCACCGACTGCTTAAATAGTTAAATTTGTTTGTCCTACTTTAGCACTGCGAGTGTCCGACAGAAATTTGACATTGTTTTGAAGCGAGTCAGTCGTAATGGTACTGTGCCTGAGGCATTGAAATACCCCAAGCTATTCTTGTAATGCCCTGTAATTTGTTCCATCACGCCGTGACGCGGAATGTTTCTGAGATACAAACGAATGCCAGGTTTTAATATAATAATTGAACAATTTGCTCCCCGTAGAGGCGTCCTCTTGCTAGAATCTCTCTCTCTCTCTCTCTCTCTCTCTCTCTCTCTCTCTCTCTCTCTCTCTCTCTCTCTCACACAAACTCTCTCACTCTCTCTCTCTCACTCTCTTTCACACAAACTCTCTCACTCTCTCTCTCTCACTCTCAACTCTCCCTCTTCTCTCTCACACACTCTCTCACACACTCTCTTCTCTCTCACACCCTCTCTCTATCACACATTCTCTCTCTCATTCTCTTCTCTCTCTCTCTCTCTCTCTCTCTCTCTTTCACACAAACTCTCTCACTCTCTCTCTCACTCTCTTTCACACAAACTCTCTCACTCTCTCTCTCACTCTCAACTCTCCCTCTTCTCTCTCACACACTCTCTCACACACTCTCTTCTCTCTCACACCCTCTCTCTATCACACATTCTCTCTCTCATTCTCTTCTCTCTCTCTCTCTCTCTCTCCACACACACACACACACATACACACACACACACACACATATATATATATATATATATATATATATATATATATATATATATATATATATATATATATATATATATATATATATATATATATTATAGTCTTTGCTTCGTATCCGAAAGGTACCGAGTTCGATCGCCCGCCGCTGCGACTTGGCCTTGAGCAAGTCACCTCGCTCTAGCTCAATTTGCTCAATGACGCCTGGGTTATTATTCCAGTCATTCTGACTTAGAGTGGACCCTAGAGACAAATTTCCACTTTGGGATGAATAAAGGGAATGTGTTCTTTCTCTCTCTCTCTCTCTCTCTCTCTCTCTCTCTCTCTCTCTCTCTCTCTCTCTCTCTCTCTCTCTCTCTCTCTCTCTCTCTCTCTCTCTCTGTCTCTCTGTCTGTCTGTCTATATCTATATATCTATCTATCTATCTATCTATCTATCTATCTATCTATCTATCTATCTATCTATCTATCTATCTATCTATCTATCTATCTATCTATCTATCTCTCTCTCTATATATATATATATATATATATATATATATATATTTATATATATATATATATATATATATATATATATATATATATATATATATATCTCGCGCGCGCTCTCTCTCTCTCTCTTTCTATCTATCTCTCTTTCTCCCCCCCCCCCCTCTCTCTCTCTCTCTCTCTCTCTCTCTCTCTCTCTCTCTCTCTTTCCGAAGTAATCGTCGACCCCCCCCCCCCACTTATCTCAACTGCCTCTTTTCTTCTCTCCATCCCTCCCCATACAGCCTCTAGTACTTTACTCATCCTTTACTACCTGCAACGTAAAACGTTCGTACAGTGCAAACAATTATTTTCTTAGTCAAATTTAAATTACTACAACTCCGT
>NC_088366.1:10336713-10356713 GCF_034508935.2 Berghia stephanieae | reverse complement strand
AAATTCTGCCTTATTTCTCGGCTCCAATGCAGAATAATGATTCCACTGTTCACTTGATGGACCCGGCTAATCATAATAATCATGCTCGCCGTGTTGTTTTCTGCTGTTAAAGGAGTCTGATTTCTTTCCGTATTTTCTCATTGTGCGGCTATGTGGTCTTGTGCTTTGATACTCGCTTTCAGATCGGATGGTCATGGGTTCGAGCCTCGCTCCGCGCATAGTTGAGTCCTTGGAAAAGTCTCTTTACTCATATTCTCTTACCGTACTGAGGAATAAAATGAGTACATGACCGTTAAAAAACGTTGTCTGTTTATGTCGAATAAAAATTGTAATATTGCCTAACAGGCGGCATGTTTCGTTCTACATGTTACGTGTTGCTGTTGGTCAGGGACCCCTTTGTAATGCGCTTTGATCACGTTTAGTGGATATTCCAAGTGAGCAAGTTGGGGGTTAATAATCTTCCCCAAAGGAAAAAAAAAAAAAAAACAAAAAAAACAAAAAAAACAACAGCAACAAAAATAAAAATAAAACCAAAGTGCCTCAAGTTGGGCTCGAACCCGGGACCTTCCGAATCACATTGCAATGCCTTAACTGCTCGGGCCCTTCACCCCCCCCCCCTCCTTGTTTAAAAAAAAAAAAAGAAAAGTGATAAACCATCAGTAAGTCTCGATGGCTGGCTTTGTTTTCAATAGAGATAATGATGACAACCCAAATCCCCGAACAAAAAAAAAATTAACAAGGGGGAAAACTAGAATTCCAAAATCCCGTTCTTTCTGTTCGTGGTAATTGATACAAGAAGTATTTCCTTCTCCGTTATTTTGGAATGGCCGATGGTATAAGCTATTCAAAGTCTGTTTTCTCCAAGGAGCCAATGTCTTGATTGCTAAATGAACCCCCCGAGGACACTAATGAGTGTGAACCGTATCGATTGCTAAAGAAAAAACTACAAAACGGTCACGATCAGAGAGACGAATGGGGTTAACTCACTCAATCCTAGAGATTTTTGCTACTTTTCAAAATTGGACAAGAATGTATAAAAAATGAGCTGTGCATAGATATTATTATTCAACTACCATTAACATGTAAACATTAAAATCATTAGCTTTGATACTACGCCTATAATTTGTGCCAGAAAAATGTAATAAATAGGCATGGGGTAAAAGTAACCCGGGTAAACTACGGATATAGTCTGTGTTAGGATTGAGTGAGTTAACCAGACATGTATAGTATCATGAAAAATGTCGTAAATTACGAATTTTTGGCTCTGGCTACAGAGCTTTAACCCTCTCTCTCTCTTCTTTTTTCTTTTTTTTTCCATACTATAACGAACATGGAGAAGAATTAAAGAAGCTGATATACAGAGAAGTGGTAAGACCTGGAATGAGATTAAAAAGTTAGCTCAGGATAAAGAAGGATGGAAACTGTTTGTCTGTGGCCTATAGATAGTATGCGCTTGGCTTAGAAGCTCATAACATTGCCATCCGGAAGTATAACGGACCAAAACACACAACGGTTTGTATCCATGAACGTTTATAGTCGGGTTAATACAGTTCAGTGAGCATTACTCATAAACGCGGATGGCAAAAAACAATAACAAAGACCCGAGTGACGTCATCTGCATACTATCTATACCCTGACCCAGGGTGAAAAAGGCAATGATGATGATAACGAATGTAAAGAAATGCCTTCTAGGTAACAAAGGGAGATAGTTGTCCTACCCACCAAGGTCTCGGGTAGAATCAAGCCCATATAATTAAATGATTTATGAGTGTAGGATGGGTGTTGGAATAGGGACTCCCTTGTTTTCGCCGTGGGTGGTGTAGACTATGAAGGCAATGAAAGAAGGGAGGGTTATCATGTTCCATCAGTGTTAAAACACCCTCATCAATCTTATGCATCAACTGAGATACCGTTAGATACCCTGTCCTATGTTTCGGCTTGGGCCGATGTTCAACTGGCAGCAGCAGCTTCTTATGGTTCACACTATTATGTTATGACGATCGACCCAATCAGCAAAGTCCCGTCCGCATTCGTGCACCGTCGCGAACCCGCCTGGTAGCATCATCACAACACACCTTTCGACTAGATGCTCTGCCGTTTCGGGTTCTTGCCCACAGCGTGGACATAAAGGACAGGAAGTTAGACCCCACTGATGTAACGCACCGGCCGTTAGGCAGCTCCTCGACCGAAGCCGATTCGCAGCTACCCAGTGTCTCCTCTTACTGGTATCAAAGCCTGGCAACTTCTCACCAAGCTTAGAGGAGTGTAGGTCCCCGCCCCCACGAGGGATTGAATTCGTCCAAACCGACTTCCATCTCGTATGTGCAGCTCTGTCCGTAGTCAGGGATTCTGCGTACAAGGGTTGCCGGGACTTATTTCGGCTCGAAACGGGGGCACCGTTCATTATGCGCATGAGAGGGGTATCCCCATTCCCTCTCTCTTTGATCTTACTCAGCCAGTTTCCCGTAATGGTCTCCCTTCGGACATCGGGGGGCTGGATCGCTGCCATTACCGGGCCCCATTCTCTAGGGGTTGTTGCTAGCGTTCCCGACACTATGTGCATCGACTTGCGAAGTTTTACATCCACCTTCTCAACGTTTCTGCTTCTACCCCACACTGGAGCGCAATACTCCGCGGTGGAATAGCATAGTGCCAGGGCGGATGTTCTCAGGAGCGCTTGGCTAGCGCCCCAAGTCGATCCCGCCAGCTTCCTCAGAAGACTATTCCGCTTCTCTATCTTCCGGGCAACCCCTTCGAGATGAACCCGATAGGTAAGGCTGCGATCCAGCGTCACCCCTAAATATTTTGGACGCGGCTCATATGGGAGTGGCTGGTCCCCGACTAGGACATTCAGTTTACGGGTGTGCCAGCCACTGCATAAGTGAAATGCAGTGGCCACGGTTTTTGAAGTGTTCATCTTCAGGTACCACTTGTCAAAGTAGGATTTGAGTCTGGTGACGTCCTCGCTGAGTACGCTCTCGAGACGGGTCCACACTTTACTCTGAGTAACGAGTGCCCAGTCGTCTGCGTATCCCAGCCTCAGGGAGGAAGTGTTCGGCATATCGCCAATGTAAACGTTAAACAACATTGGCGCAAGTACCGACCCCTGAGGGACCCCATTCTTCAATTTCCTAACTTTGCTCGTGACGTCTCCCAGCGCGACGTGGAATTGCCTTTCCCCTAAGATCGAAGAGAACAACTTCAAGGTCTTTTTGCACCTTATGATTTTTGCAAGTTTGAGCATTAACCCATCGCACCAGACCGTATCGTACGCCGCTGATAGGTCTATAAACACAGCACCTGTTTGCTGTTTTCTCTCGAACCCGTGCTCAATATGCTCTGTAAGGGCAATGACCTGCTCCATGGTGCACCTCCCTTCCCTGAAGCCTGCCTGCTCAGGTGGCAGGGCAGCGTCTAGGACCGGCCCCCATCGGTTTAATAGAACACGCTCCAACAATTTGTAAAGACAGCTCAGCAGCGATATGGGTCTGTAACTGTCTGCCTCCTTCGCCGGCTTCCCTGGCTTCAGGATGGCAATTATCTTCGCATGCTTCCACACTTGTGGAAGCTTTCCGTTTGCAAGGATGTCAGACATTGCCTCTGCTAGCCAGGCCCGTGCCCTGGGGCCCAGATGCGTCACCATATCGGGATATACACCATCTATCCCAGCTGCTTTGCCGTTCTTCACTTCGCTAATGGCTGCACCCACTTCTCAGGGACTGAACGGGGCCGTCCATTCCGACTCCTCCGCAGGTAGCGAGTCCAGAATCGTACGGTACGCCTTGCGGACACCGCGCTCAAAAGCCTGATTAGGGATCCGCTTGCTACGGTTCTTAATATTCTTGGCAATTGTGTCTGCCTCGCATTCCGGTGCAGCCTTCGCGAAATTCCGATCTGGGTCCAATTTCTTTATCAAACGCCAAGCGTGGCGGCTGGAGTGTGTAAAGTCGAGACTTTCCACGGTCTCCTGCCACCGTTGCTTCCTTCCCTCTGCCAGAGACTGAAGTAGTCTATCGGCTGTGTCCTGGGACTGGGTCTGCTGGTACTCTCGGTACAGCTCTTCCGACTCTGCTGTCCAGCAAGGGGTGTAGAATTTCCGTTTGCCCCGTGGAATAGAGCGTTGAGCGCTCTTAACCAGTAGCCTACTAAATCTGGTTATATTCTTGGACTTGGGAGGAATGGCAGGGCAGACCTGCTCGATATAGGAACTGAATTCCTCCCAGTCAGCCTTCCTGAAATTCCATCTGCAAAGTGGAGAGACTGCACCCTCGGTATTGTCACCCCAGCTGTGACAAGAACCGGCCTGTGCTGGCTATGCGGAAAGTCCCCGAGGACTGTCCGCTTCACCTGCAGCGGTTCACCGTTCGCGCCTTTCGTTACGAGGGTGAGGTCTGGAGTATACTCCTTCTTATGGCGGGTACCCCGGAAGGTACCCTTGGCTGTAGGATCGTACACTAGGTGTAGATCATTACAGTCCATCCATGAGCGGAGTTGTCTTCCTGCCTCGTTGCAGTCTCGGTAGCCCCATTCGTGATGGTGGCTATTAAAGTCTCCCAGACAGATGGAAGGATGGCTGACCACCGGTACCGGTGGTGTAGTCCAAGTCGCTCTAGGTGGTTTGTAAATATTATGCAAACACAGTCCACCTACTTCCACGGAAATTCGGTTCACCCCATTGCTGTCCGTTACGCTCTCAACTGGCAGTCTGCGATTTGAGGTCGAAGAAGGAAGACCTGTACAGCCTGTGTGTTGGCTGGAATTCTGTTTGGCTATGTTGAAGCCACAGTGAAAAGGGCCCAAAGTGGCCAGTATTTTATGTCGCACCCGAATATGGGCTCTCAGGCGATATGTGTTGGGCCTGTGTGTTGGCCAGCATTGTGTTTTAGGCTGTATTGTAGCCGAAGTGGGCCTAATATGGCCAGTATTTTGTGTATCGTACCCGGTTATGGGCTCTAAGCGATATTGTGTTTTTGTATTTGTGCTCGTGAGATTATATAAAATTTATAATATTGTTTTGATGTGCTGAGTAATCATCAAGTGATTAAGTGATTAATATCGTAAAATTATTTCACTTATCTTAAAGTTTAAAATAATATAAAGTTTTAATGTTTTATTGAATAATTAATTCAATGAGTTATAAATTGTGTTAAAATTGAGAAAGTGACCTCAGTTAAATGAATTATTTTTAAGTAAATACTAATTGATCACTTACGCTATCATTGTGTCTATGTTAATTTCATTTTTACTAATTTATCTATATCTATCTTCTAATATAGTGAAGAGCTGACGGGCTAGGACATAGCGCCCGGTAAATGTGTTTGCATCTTTGAACTTTGTAATTTTGACGGGGCTAGGACATAGCGCCCGGTAAATGTGTTTGCATCTTTGAACTTTGTAATTTTGACGGGGCTAGGACATAGCGCCCGGTAAATGTGTTTGCATCTTTGAACTTTGTAATTTTGACGGGGTTAGGACATAGCGCCCGGTAAATGTGTTTTGAACCCTTTTGAACAATATAATTTTTGAGAAATATGAACAAAATACAATGTAACGTTTGTAAAGATGAGGAAGTAACACTCGATCTATGTGTTTTATTAGGAACAATTTTGGATTTGAACAGGCTGGAACACCGCACCCTGTGTGAACAATTTTGTTGATTAATTTTATTCTCCTTTCGGAATATGAACAGTTTATTTTGACCCTATATGTAATTAATAATTTCATTATTAGTGGGAATTAATGGAACGGTTGGAACCTGGGTGAAGTATAGTTTATTTTGGTTAAAACTTACATGAATTTTATATTGCATTACTACTTTTTACTTGTATGTACTTTTGATTTTTCCTGTCAATATATGCAATGTTATTCTGTTTTGCTCAATAACCATGAGAAGTTCCCCTTTCTTTTACTATAAATAAATAATTATGGCTCTCTTGTCAGATACGTTGTTCTGTTGGTGATTGTAACGTCCACGTCTACCTCTCCACACGTTAAGGTCATAAGCGGCCTTCGCATCCATTGCGAGTTGCGAACGCACCTTGTGACAACGAATGTTCTTCTTCTTCTTCTTCTTCCTACAGACAGCTGCTGCCTCCACCTCCTAATCAAACTGTCACGGCCCGCCCTGTAATTGTCATAGTCGTTACGATACAACCAACATCATGTCCTTTTCAGAGTTCTTTATTAAATCAGACAATTTGAAGAATATTGTTGTTATAGTTATAAGTATAGACTTGCCAACTACTACGAAAAAATCTTAAAAATACGAATTTTTGGCTTCAACAATAGAAATAAATAGACATTTTTGATTCATTACAATGTGATCAAAAGAAAACTTTAGTGTCCCAAAGCATCTATTGAAGGTTTTGAAGGCATATTTAATACTGATAAATGTAAAATATTAATTTGTAAAGTTAATTATAGTGACTTTTATTTCTTCTCACTGAAAAAAAACGATTTTTTTACATTTCAAGTTGGCAGGTCTGTACTAAACAAAATATCTAGCATGTTGTAATTCCCTTTGAGTTAGAGTTTTACAATTCTATTTTACGCTGTGTGATAATGACGTTTTTGGGGAAAGTCCGGACAATGGTCGGTGAGGAGAGAGTTAAATCAGCATCAAAGCTTGTCGCTCTAACATTGAACCGTGGCCTTCGTAACGTTATGGCCTGACACTGACCAAAAAATAACGTCAAAATGCCAGTCTTTTGCCACAAAAGAAAACAAATCGTGAGTTGTATTCAATAGTTCAACCAATGAAATAACTTGTTTCCATGAGCTCTACTAACGACAACTCACTAAGCGGTGCAAAAACCAAATAATGACGTCAAACTGCCAGTCCTTTTGGATTTCAGTATCAGGCTATAACATAACGATGGCTACGATTGAACCCACTCCACAGCATCTGGGGATTAGACTTCTTAGGTCATGGTCAGTGCAGCTGGGCCCATCCTTGGTTTCTCTAATGATGTGCTCCATCGTCTGCTGCTCTGGGCATCTACATATACACGAGCTAGTCTCAGACAGCCCATACTTTTTCATGCTTACAGCAGCTGGTCTCTCAGATTTTGCCCATGCTCTGTTCAATGTTACCCATTCATTCCTGGGGACTTCAGTTCCGCAGGCAGGGCAGTTCTTCTCTCGGATCTTTAACGGTTTCGTTTGCGTGATTGTCCCACTCTCTCCATGTGGAAAATTATGAGCGTTTATATAGCGCAATATCCACTAAACGTGCTCAAAGCGCTTTACAAGGTGTCCCTGGCCAACAGCAACACTTAACATGTAGGACGCCTGTTAGGCGATATTTTTTTTTTCGGACAGAGACAACGCTGTTAATGACCCGTACTCATTTTACACCTGAGTATGGTGAGAAAAATGTAAGTCAAGAGCATTTTCCAAGGGCTCAAATATGCGCCGAGCGTGCTGGAACTCAGGACCTTCAGATCCGAAAGCGAGTGTCATACCACTAGAGCACATGGCCGCACAATGGAAAGTCTGTATACAGCTACAAATGTAGGACTTTGGAGCATCTTTTTTTTGGATCATGTTGAGAGAAAATAATAATTGTTCAAACTATTTCTTCGATGACCTTTCCTTTATTCCCTCGGAAACTACGACTTTCTGAAACCTCACGTAGGCAGCTCCGGGTTAACAATATCGGGTAAAAATGTTTCCGTTTTTGGACAGGAAAATCTTAAACTAGAACGGGAAGCAAAAAGCTGTAAATTGTTGTTTGCTCAGCCTTCAGTCGAAACGACACGAAGTTAAGAGGCTGACTTATATTAGCACCGAAAAACAAATTTAAAAGAAACTTGTCAATATTGATAAAGAACTGGGATATTCAAACATTGACAAACATTTGACACCCCTTTTATCCCCCCCCCCTCCCCTTTCAATCTTCAATTTGAAAATTATGTAGAAGCAACTAAGAGTACGTAACACAATATATGTCAGAAAAAAGAAAGAAATTTTTAAAAAATGTTATATCTTTCCCCTGTCCTTACCATTCATCTTAAAATCGTCATATCTGTCACGATATAACCAACAATTTTATCATTCTAATTTCTTTTCTACATCGCAAAATTTCAATACTTTTTGTGTTATGTTATAACTATAAAAACTTGACATTGTGTTGTAGTTAGACCTCATTTTGCTGAACAATAATTATGTATAGAGTGTAGATATTTGTTTGTCTGTTTGAGTAAGAAGAGTCTATTTTTGTGTTTGGTGGGTGTGACGTTTTGGGGAAATCTCTCTCTGAAAAAGACTGGTAAGGAGAGGGGTTTAACAGCCGGAAAGCTCCTAATTATAGAATTGGACCGAAATTCGCGGTCAATAGAGCTTTTAGGTTGTCGAGCCTGGGATAAGACTGTAACTGTAAGAGAGAATAAATAAAAAGCAATTGTCGAGATAAGAAACGACACGTATTTGATAAGTCAATAAGGGCATGGTCACCTATAATGCGCGTAGCCCCTTATAGATTGGTTAATTGATTATAGATACTACTTAAATCGTAACTCCGTTATTACTATGTATGTTATTTTGAATGTATAATGTAAGCATTTGAGTGTATTCCTCTTAGTGGGATCTCATGCTGGTGTATGGGTGAGACATTTAGGTAATCTCAAACTAAGTACACTGAGAGTGTGCTCTTAGAATCTACATCTGTTCCCTATTTGAACCAATTCCCCTTTGTCTTAATTTTTTTCCTCAAGTCCTTTTTTATTGTACATCTAAAATCTTTTCACTATCCAATTTTCTTCCTTTTTGCTGGCGCATATATGACCTAAATGTGTTGCAAGCGCCGTAAAACCCTTAAAAAAAAAAACAAAAAACAACAACACAAAGACTGGTTTATTACATTAATATTGAGCATGACTAACGACCATCCATCCTTTAAAAATAGTAAAAGTCGGGCTCATTAAGAGTATGAAGGGACAAGCTACAGCCACCAAAACACAAATCAATGGTCACCACGCGTGGAAAGGTTGATTACAGGGCGGGCTGTGGCAGTTTTATGAGGAGGTGGAGGCGGCAGTTGTCTGTAGGAAGAAGAAGAAGAACATTCGTTAGAGGATGAAAGAAGATAAAAAAAGAAAAGAAGAAAGAGGTGATTCGAAAATGTTTCCGGCAAGATGGTGGATCAACCTGTCATTTGGCCTTTTCAATGGTGTGGTGGTGGCTTTACTAATTGGATTAATTTGGGGCCACATTTCATTTGTGGCTAATCGTTTCTATATAGTGATAATGATGATAATAATAATAGTAGAAAACCGTAGGAGCTGCCTGGAGCCGGTGATCGTAAAATACTGACGAAAGAGTGAAAATGGAGAGGCTTCGTATGGGAACAAAACAGACTATGGACGTTTCGGGTACAAACCCTTCGTCAGCACAACAATATACAAATAAACGTGGAAAACAAATAAAATATAATGAAAAATAACTTGTATCGTCTGAACTCAACTATGCGCCGAGAGAAGTTCGAACCCAGGACGTTCCAATCCGTGTTCAGGTGCCATATCACAAGACCATTTATCTTTTTTTCGAGGAATTGAATAGTACGGAAGAAGCCAAATCACGATATAGTTATTTCTACATGGTCATTTTAAAATCACAAATTGATTCCTGTTATCCTCTCTCTCTCTCTCTCTCTCTCTCTCTCTCTCTCTCTCTCTCTCTCTCTCTCTCTCTCTCTCTCTCTCTCCCTCTCTCTATCTCTCTACCTGTCTATCTACCTATCTATCTATCTATCTACCTACCTATCTATCTATCTATCTATCTACCTACCTATCTATCTATCTATCTATCTATCTATCTATCTATCTATCTATCTATCTATCTATCTATCTATCTATTTATCTATCGATCTATCTATCTATCTTTATGTCTATTCATCTGTGTGTCTCCCATCTCCTGTTCTTTCTCACTTCTACCCTGCTTGTCCTCTCATCTATTGCTTTATTTGTATTTATTGCGGGCATGTACTCGTATAGGGAATGAGATTAGCGGAAGAGTAGCGTCCCTTGATTGGACGTCACCCATAGTCTGTGACGTCACCGGCGGAAAAGTTATTAGAGAGAGAACGTCATGTTTTTTGTGCGCATGCGTCTCTCGTCCTCCTTCCGCTAATCTCATTCCCTATTACTGTTGTTGTTATTGTTGTTTTTCTTTTTAACACGATTATACGCTTATATTTATCTCTGTCTTAATGTAATTTACCAAACATCAATGTCCGTAGAAACGTCTAGAAATTAGATAATTCATCTCTCTGGTCTAGACGTAGGGCTTCTAATCGCGTTATTTGATAGAAATATCCCTGTATAGGAACGTATAGGATTCGGATGATCATTCTTTTAGAATGAAAAGGCCGCGTCAATGTTTACGGTGCTGGAGGGAATTTAAGGGAGAAAGTATGAGCGGGGTAGCAATAAATATATATATATATATATATATATATATATATATATATATATATATATATATATATATATATATATATATATATATATATAATATATATATATATATATATGAAGGCTGGATTTCCAGAACTTGTTAGGTCGATTTTCCTACTTTTTTAGATTTTTCATCTATGAATCTATGAGATAAATTATAATATATATAAACATAAACATTATTTTAAGCATTAAATGGCACACGAATTTCTCAAGATTTGTGCGAATTTGAAGTTTAAATATGAAAAAATAATAGACCGAATGAAAAAGTTATAGGGGAAGTAATCCTCAATATCTCAAAATGGAGGAAAACGGAGTGAAGGAGTTTTGGAAAACCACTCTCATAATATAATATACACACACACACACACACACACACACACACACACATACATACATACATACTTGTGTGTTTATAATCAAGTTAATACTTTATATGCGATTTTGGAATCCAAATTTTCTTTGATGTAACGTTGTATGCTTTTGAGATAAGATATCGTAAATATTTTTTATTGAATACTGAGGCTGATATAAAACGGTGCTGAATTTATCAATATTTCCCCTTTTCCTCCCATCCACGACTTCCCCTTACAGAAATATCATATTGTAGCTCGGAATTCGTTGTTTTTATGGTTCTATTATAATATGTGGGCCGACGTCGACGTGCAGTTATTCGCAGGTCTGATAACCGAATTTATTATGGCCTCATTGTTGTATTAGAAAACAACAACAAAAAAAGGAAAGAAAAAAAAAAAAAAAAGAAAATGACACAAAATATGTCCATTACAACAATCTTTAACTAGGCCCATAATTTTTTTTGGATGTCAGACCTGCATATATATGTGCACGTCGGCCGACGTGCGAATGAGTAGACGTCAATATGGGCTCGTTGTTTCAAGAAATGAAAGCACGATACTCTTGAATGTTGAGAATTTACAGTGAATATTTACCTGTCTGAACAGGAACGTTTCTCACTTTACATTGTTCTGTCTCAAGTGTTCGTCGGTCAATCTCAGGAGGAATGTTCTGTTATTTTGTTGTTTTTCTTCATTAGAAATAAAATAAAATAAAATCCCCTTTATTCAACCCCCAGGGAATATTTGTCTTTAGGATCTATACAAGGGAAGACTACTGAAATAACCCAGGCGTCAGCCGCAGTGCACACCGCTAAATCAGCTAGGGCGAGGTGACTTGCTCAAGGCCACACACAGCGCAGTTAGTGGTAGGTAATCGAACTCGGTACCTTTCGGGGTACGAAGCAAAGACCGTACTGCTGATCCACGCTGGTCCCTAGGTCGTATTGCTGGTTTAAAGGTTATCAACGAAATTGGCTCATGTTTCATGGATTCATTTAAAGGATTCTGTCGATTTGATGAAATTTGTTAAAGAGGAAAAATGCCAATTTTTGTATTTTTCTAATTTTTTTGTGTGAAAAGTCTAGGAAAAAGTATTTTCTGTTCACAAAACATAGATATAGATAGAACGAAGATGACGTCACTCTGGTATTTGTTATTGTTTTGTTTGCCATCCGCATTTATGGGTAATTCTAACTTAACTGTATTAACCAAACTATAAACGTTCCAAGTTACACATAGTTTTGTGTCTTAGTCCGTTATACTTCCGAATGGCAATGTTGTGAGCTTATTAGCCAAGCGCATTCTATCTATAGATCATGCCTATTGTCTGAACCCATAGCTTCAAGACATTCCGACCACGCGAAATTCCTGTCCTGCCAGACAAACCATGTTTGACACATTATGTCAGTTCAATAATGCATGGCGTTGTTCGCATTGTATAGATAGTTCGAAGATGACGTCACTCAGGTCTTTGTTATTATTTTTGCCATCCGCCTTTATGAGTAATGCTCACTGAACTGTATTAACCCGACTATAAACGTTCATGGATACACACAGTTTTGTGTGTTGGTCCTTTATACTTCTGAATGGCAATGTTGTGAGCTTATTAACCAAGCGCATGCTGTCTATACATCATGCCCATTAACTGAACACGTGACTTCAAGACATTCCAGCCACGCGAAATTCCTGTCTGCCAGACAAACCATGTTTGACACATTATGTCAGTTCAAAAATGCATGGCGTTGTTCGGATTGTATAGTCTTTTACTGTAATTGAATACTTCTATCAGTGGCCAATACATTTACGTACAGTAAGTATTCGATTACGTTATTTCTACATGGTTATTTTAAAATCACAAATTGTTTCCTGTTGTCCCCGCCCCCCTCCCTCTCTCTCTCTCTCTCTCTCTCTCTCTCTGTCTCTCTCTGTCTCTCTCTCTCTCTCTCTGTCTCTCTCTCTGTCTCTGTCTCTCTCTCTGTCTCTTTCTCTCACTCTCTCTCTCTGTCTCTCTCTCTCTCTCTGTCTCTGTCTCTCTCTCTCTCTCTCTCTCTCTCTCTCTCTCTCTCTCTCTCTCTCTCTGTGTCTGTCTCTCTCTGTCCAATCCGGCTACTTTTGGTGGATAGGATTGAACCAATTACCGTCTATTTAAAATTGAACTTTTATAGAGCGCAATATCAATTAAATGTGCTCAAAGCGCTTTACAAAGGGTCCCTGACCAACAGCAACACGTAACATGTAGAACTGTTAGGCGATATTGCAATTTTTTTTCCGACAGAGACAACGCTGTTAACGGCCAGGTACTCAAATAACACCTTAGTACGGTGAGAGCTTGTGAGTAAAGAGCCTTTCCCAAGGACTCAAATATGCGCTGAATGAGGCTCGAACCCAGGATCTTCCGAATCGAAAGCGAGTGTCATACCACTAGACCACATAGCCGCTTACCGTCTATAGCTGGAATGCGTTTAAGTAAAATTCTCACCAGTGTTGCGTGCCAAAACCAATAGAAATCAAAGCCCTAACATGTAAACTTGATGGCTGATAATGTCGGGGCCCGCTCGTCTGTCAGTGTCAGAGAGAAGAATTCATTACAACTGATCGCCTTTGTTTATAAAAAAAAACAAACAATGTTAATGTTGCTGCTCGAAGCTCGAAGAAATAAATAACAATGTGAAATAGACTGTGAGATACAATTTAGTATACGAAAACAGGTACTATGGACGTTTCGGGTTTCCCCTCTATCAAGATAACGGGATGACTGAAAGAAACACTACAGACGAATGAGATAATTGGGTAGGGGCGTTGTTAAAATGATTTCTGTTCATCTGAACAACGCCGATAACACATTATCTTCATCTGAACAACGCCGATAACACATTATCTTCATCTGAACAACGCCGATAACACATTATCTTCATCTGAACAACGCCGATAACACATTATCTTCATCTGAACAACGCCGATAACACATTATCTTCATCTGAACAACGCCGATAACACATTATCTTCATCTGAACACGCGTAACAATTTCTCATCTGACAACGCGATACCACTTATCTATGTTTTAGTGTTTTTTCATTCATCCTGTTTTGTTACTAGAGCTAGAGCTTTTTTATACAGCGCAGTATGCATTAAATGTGCTCAAAGCGCTTTACAAAGGGTCCCTGACCAACAGATCACGTAACCTGTAGAACGAGACATGACAAAATAAGTCTCGATAAAGGGAAAACCCCGAAACGTCCACATTGTCTGTTTTCGTATATTAAATTGAATTGAAGCTTACATTCAATTTTTACATTGTTAGAGTTATCTATTTCAAAACAACACATTAAGCGGCGTCAATCGCTTTCCTTCTACCGGCGACTCTTCCACCGTTCATTCCACAGATAGTAGTTGTAGATACGTGCGGCTATGTGGTCTAGTGGTATGACACTCGCTTTCGGATCGGAAGGTCCTGGGTTCGAACCTCGCTCGACGCATAGTTGGGTCCTTGGAAAAGACTCTTTACTCACATTCTCTCACCGTACTCAGGTGTAAAATGAGTACCTGGCCGTTAACAGCGTTGTCTTTGTCCGAAAAATTGTAATATCGCGTAATAGGCGTCATGTCTCGTCCTACATGTTAAATGTTGCTGTTGACCAGGGACCCCTTGTAAAGCGCTTTGAGCACGTTAAGTGGATATTGCGCTATATAAAAAAAAAGATTAATTAAAAGAAAAAAAAAGATATAAAGTCCTAAATGAGGATGTGATGAGAGATCAATAGAGATACGGGAACATATTTGTTGGTATTTCTTTGTTTACAATATCAATGTTGATGCTTCATGACCTGCATTGGCTTCCTGTGGAGAAAATGATTAAATTCAAAGCTTGTGTTTTAGTGTATCGTTGCCTTGAAGGTACTGCCCCTTCCTGCCTTTCGAAACTAATTGAAATATATTCAAAACCCCGCCTCTTGCGTTCGGCCAGTGATTCCACCAAACTAGTTGTCTCTCGAGTACGGAAAAATGCTGGAATGAGATCCTTTTCTCATTTCGGACCCTCTGTTTGGAACGCCTTACCACAGAGCATTCGTTAAAAAGAAGCTTTCTCTATTTTTAAATGTTCGCTTAAAACATAATATCTGTTTCGATTTTAGTAGATGATATATGAGAAGCAAAATAGGCATCTGGTTTGTGTTGTGCAGTATGTGTTTGTTTATGTGTGTGTGTATGTGTGTGCGTGTGTGTGCGTGTGTGTGTGAATGAGTATGTTTCAGCCAAATTAATTTGGAATTTAAAGGCTTAGAGTCTGGTGTCTCGGAGTTATAGCGCTATGAAAGTTTTCAACATTATTATTATTATTATTATTATTATTATTATTATTATTATTATTATTATTATTATTATTAATTATTATTATATATTATTATTATTATTATATATTATTATTATTATTATTATTATTATTATTATTATTATTATTATTTAATAATTAACCTAAATGATCTATCGAATCATCACAAAATAATGAAGACATATTTTTAAATATGCAACGCTACAAATACAAATTATCCAGTTACCTAGAATACCTCTAACGTTGATTACACTGTGGGCAAAGTGAGAGCTGAGAATACCATCAACGTATTATGCTTTATGAATATGCATTTTGCATTATGCATAATGAAAACTCGTCCGATATATATATATATATATATATATATATATATATATATATAATATATATATATATATATATATATATATATATATAATATCTTTTCCCCCTGTTTCTCATTATGTTAGAAGCAAATGTTTTCTAACCTGGTGAAAAAAAAAAGAACATTAAACAAAGATTGTCTAAATCAAGGAATAGGACTTAAAATATTCCCAATGATGCAATCGATTTGAATGACAGAGAGAAATACCACTCGTCAATATTTCCAATAATGAAATTGATTTGAATGACAGAGAGAAATATCACTCGTCAATATTTCCAATAATGAAATTGATTTGAATGACAGAATGAAATATCACTCGTCAATATTCCTAATGATGAAATTGGTTTCAATAACAGAAAGAAATATCACTCGTCAATATTCCTAATGATGAAATTGGTTTCAATAACAGAAAGAAATATCACTCGTCAATATTCCTAATGATGAAATTGGTTTCAATAACAGAAAGAACTATCACTCGTCAATATTCCTAATGATGAAATTGATTTCAATAACAGAAGAAATATCACTCGTCAATAAATTGACGTATAGATCTAGTCAATATTCAACTGGCCCTTTTAACCAACATTGCTATTAGCTGGAGCGTCTTCGAATAGTCAGTATTTTAAAACTAATGCAGGATTTAAAACCTTGTTTTATTTATTTATTTATTCATTTATTTATTTATTTATTTATTTATTTATTTATTTATTTATTTATTTATTTATTTATTTATTTATTTTTCTGTTATCATTGCTTTCAGAAAACTGCTCACATATGGCCATTAGCTTTTCCTGCTCATTCTAGCAAAATGGAATGACATTCATGCCGCCGAAGTGAGTTGCCCTTTTGTCGGAGGGAAACCGTCATATGTTTTATGAACTGTCTAAATGACATGATCAGAATTCTTACTTAAAAATTTTTCTTGTCTTCCTATAATTTTGACATTTCAATGAAAGGCTAAATATTCACTTATTTTGTTATCTCTCTTCGTTTACTTTATATTTATTAAGTTTTAGAATGAGAATGGCGATGAAGCACGTTTAGAAGGAGAACGGCGATGAAGCACATATTGAAGGAGAACGGCCATGGAGCACATAATTTAGAAGGAGAACGGCGATGAAGCACATATAGAAGGAGAAGGGCGATGAAGCACATTTAGAAGGAGAACGGCCATGGAGCACATATAGGAGGAGAACGGCGATGAAGCACATTCAGAAGGAGAACGGCGATGAAGCACATTTAGAATTAGAACGGCGATGAAGCACATTTAGAAGGAGAACGGCGGTGAAGCAAATTTAGATGGAGAACGGCGATGGAGTACATAATTTAGAAGGAGAACGGCGATGAAGCACATTTAGAAGGAGAACGGCGATGAAGCACATTTGTGACCCATCGTCTCAAAACGGTATTATGTCGGAACGAACCAGATACTTAAAAGCCGAATTTAATGTTAAACTGGTCAAAAATATAAATTGTTGGCATTCGCACCCTAAAATATGGTTGCCATTCTCCTCAATAGATCGTATAAAATCAACACAAGTCTGATATTTCTGGCTATAAATTCAATTTTCAACATCTTAACCAACCCGACTTAATACCGTTTTGAGGCGAAGGGTCACATTTAGAAGGAGAACGGCGATGGAGCACATTTAGAAGGAGAACGGCGATGAAACACATTTAGAAGGAGAACGGCGATGGAGCACATTTAGAAGGAGAACGGCGATAAAACACATTTAGAAGGAGAACGGCGATGAAGCACATTTAGAAGGAGAACGGCGATGAAGCACATTTAGAAGGAGAACGGCGATGGAGCACATTTAAAAGGAGAACGGCGATGAAGCATATTTAGAAGGAGAACGGCGATGAAGCACATTTAGAAGGAGAACGGCGATGAAGCACATTTAGAAGGAGAACGGCGATGAAGCACATTTAGAAGGAGAACGGCGATGGAGCACATTTAGAAGGAAAACGGCGATGAAGCACATTTAGAAGGAGAACGGCGACGAAGCACATTTAGAAGGAGAACGGCGATGAAGCACACTGTGTGTATACACCGATATGTACGTATTTGCCAATATGTCTACATCGGTTTATCCGAGTGCCTGTAAAGAATGAAATATTATTCTTAATAATGATAATGATAAAATAAATAATAATAATGATATAACAATAATAATAATAATAATAATAATAATAATAATAATAATAATAATAATAATAATAATAATAAATAATAATAATAATAATAAATAATAATAATAATAATAATAATAAAATAAATAATAATAATAATAATATATAATAATAATAATAATAATAATAATAATAATAATAATAATAATAATAATATAATAATAATAATAATAATAATAATAATAATATAATAATAATAATATAATAATAATAATAATAATAATAATAATAATAATAATAATAATAATATATAATAATAATAATAATAATTGATAATGATGATGATGATAATGTTCATCATCATCGTCGTCGTCGCCATTATTATTATTATTATTATTATTATTATTATTATTATTATTATTATTATTATTATTATTATTATTATTATTATTATTATTATTATTATTATGTTTATTATTATTAATATTATTTTATTATCATCATCATCATCATCATCATCATCATCATCGTCATCATGACGTCATTACAAAATTGATGCTTTCGTTTTGCGATATCACGGATCATACGTTGTAAGACAACATGTCATAATGGCATACGTTTAAACAGTTGGCACCATCAACTATTAACGGGATATTAAACTCTAACAACAACAACAACGAAAATCTAATTAAATTAGCTTTTCAAATGCCACGTTCGCGTACACTATCGTTTGAAACTGGGTCCAGATACATGCAAATGCTCAGAACCCTTTTCTTTTTAAGTTTCGCAGAAAGAAAAAAATTACCAACGTGCACATATCTTCAGGTCTAATCACCCAAATACTCACACAGATAATTCGTGAAAATGAATCTTTGTCTATTTTTAAATGTTCACTTAAAACATATCTGTTTCGTCTTTAGTAGATGGTATGAGAAGCAAGATAGGTCTGTCTGGTTTCTTTTGTGTGTGTGTGTGTGTGTGTGTGTGTGTGTGTGTGTGTGCTTGGGTGTGTGAATGAGTATGTGTCAGCCAAAGTAATTTGTAATTTAAGCGCCTAGAGTCTGGTGTCTCGGAGTTATAGCGCTCCATAAGTTTTCAGCATTATTATTATTATTTATCTCTGGCAACAAAACTTCGTTTTCAATAAGTGGTCTTGTGATATGACATTCGCTTTCGGATCGGAAGGTCCTGGGTTCGAGCCTCGCTCGGTGTATAGTTGAGTCCTTGGAAAAAAAACACTCTACTCACATTCTCTCACCGTACTCAGGAATACAACAGGACTGTCTCTGTCGGAAAATAAAATTATATTATCGCCGAATAGGCGTCATGTCTCGTTCTTTATATGTTACGTGTTTGTGTTGGTCAGGGACCCTTTGCAAAGTGCTTTGGGCACTTTTAGTGGATATTGCGCTATTATTATTATTATTATATTATTATTATATTATTATTATATTATTATTATTATTATTATTATTATTATTATTATTATTATATTATTATTATTATTATATTATTATTATTATTATTATTATTATTATTATTTATTATTATTATATATATATTATTATTATTATTATTATTATTATTATTATTATATTATTATTATTATTATATTATTATTATTATTATTATTTTTATATTATTATTATTATTATTATTTATTATTATTATTATTATTATTATTATATTATTATTATTATTATTATTATTATTATTATTATTATTATTATTATTATTATTATTATTATTATATTATATTATTATCATTATTATTATTATTATTATTATATTATTATTATTATTATTATTATTATTATTATTATTTATTATTATTATTATTATTATTATTATTATTATTATTATTATTATTATATTAATAATATAATTGTCAATAAGAAACCAAAAATTCGTGGTTCTATGACATTTTGGTAGTGGTAGACAGGTCAATGCTATGATCCCAACTCAATTAATTCATAGATGGTTATCACAAATATCAACTCCTTTTTTAAAAATGTTATCGTTAGCTTTCATTACACCAGATGGATATCTCCTGTACTTCACGTTGCGTGATAACGATTTATTTACACATTTACGAGTGGGAACAATTTCTAAGATAAACTTTGTCTTATTATTTATTTGTCGTAAACACATATTATTATTATGATGATGTTATCTGTAGAATCCATCATCAGTTAGATAGGTTGATGTTAGATACACTTGTGGTTAATAGTTTGTGGTGGTGAGAGGGTTTTCATTGATGCCAGAATATATACACACGGTGATTATAATGATGATGTTGATAATTATGATGATGTTGATACTGGTATTAATAATGATAAGATAATAATAATAATGATGATGA
>NC_088366.1:10324213-10334213 GCF_034508935.2 Berghia stephanieae | reverse complement strand
GTATGAAACACTTAGCGACTTATAGACTTTTTGTGAAGACTCGATTTAGTTTTTTTGGAGAAAGAGTTTCTGCTAGGTTTAAACTATTTTTTAAAATATTGAGCTATATATAGTGCAATATCCACTAAATGTGCTCAAAGCGCTTTACAAGGCGTCCCTGGTCAACAACAACATTTAACATGTAGGACGGGACATGAAGTCTGTTAGGCGATATTACAATTTTTCGGACAAAGACAACGCTGTTAACGGCCAGGTACTCATTTTACACCTGAGTACGGTGAGAGAATGTGAGTAAAGAGCCTTTTCCAAGGACTCAACTATGCGCCGAGCGCGAGGCTCGAACCCAGGACCTTCCGATCCGAAAGCGAGTGTCATACCACTAGACCACGTTATAGCCACACAACTACGGTTGCTCCTTATGATTGGGCGTGTTAGAGCGTAGCCAACGTTATGTCATAGCCTGATACTGAAATCCAAAAGGACTGGCAGTTTGACGTCTTTATTTGGTTTTTGCACCGCCTAGTGAGTTGTCGTTAGTAGAGCTCATGGAAACAAGTCATTTCATTGGTTGAACTATTGAATACAACTCAAGATTTGTTTTCTTTTGTGGCAAAAGACTGGCATTTTGACGTCATTTTTTGGTCAGTATCAGGCCATAACTTTACGAAGGCCACGGTTAGAGCCGTCACGTTTGTCATTATATGTTTTATATATATTATATATATATATACACACACACATATATATATATAATGCGTTGGTTTGAGAGTATCTCCATTCCAACAATGAATGAAATCTTAACAATTGGGTCGTCAAACCTGCAAATAAGTACGCGCTGCTCCACTCCGTTCACTACGTCCCAATCTCACTCCAATGATGTCGTTGAGAGAGATCAAAACACCAATATGAATGTCATTTTTTCACGCCTCCGCCCGCAACAGGATGTAATCACGAGTAAAGCAGATTAAGTTTGACAGCCTTCTGCTGCAAAGAAGATTCATGTGGAATTCATAGCCCTTTGTGATTCCCGAATCAAGACAGCAGCAGATGCCCGATGAAGCAAATCATTGATTCATTACCCCCAATCATTTACGATTTTATCAAATTAAGAAATTAAGGAGCAGGTACCAGTGTAAGATAAAGATCTGAACAAATGTACAAGTGTGTATGAAAGGTGCCAGACAAAGCAAGACAGAAAAATACAAGAAAAAAAAAACATCTTCAAAAATCAGTCGACCTCTACTGGGGTTCGAACATTTGACCTTCTGATTACTGGACAAACGTGCTACAATTACTTAGATAGATATAGAAACAAAACTGTTGAGATACAGTGGTGACGCCATTTTGTTCAAACAGAGATATAGACACAGAACTGTTGAGATACAGTGGAGCCGCCATTTTGTTCAAACAGAGATATAGACACAGAACTGTTGAGATACAGTAGAGACGCCATTTTGATCAGAGATATAGACACAGAACTGTTGAGATACAGTAGAGCCGCCATTTTGTTCAAACAGAGATATAAACACAAAACTGTTGAGATACAGTAGAGCCGCCATTTTGTTCAGAGATATAGACACAAGATTGTTGAGATACAGTGGAGCCGCCATTTTGTTCAAACAGAGATATAGACACAAAACTGTTGAGATACAGTGGTGACGCCATTTTGTTCAAACAGAGATATAGACACAGAATTGTTGAGATACAGTGGAGCCGCCATTTTGTTCAAACAGAGATATAGACACAAAACTGTTGAGATACAGTGGAACCGCCATTTTGTTCAAACAGAGATATAGACACAAAACTGTTGAGATACAGTGGAGCCGCCATTTTGTTCAAACAGAGATATAGACACAAAACTGTTGAGATATAGTGGTGACGCCATTTTGTTCAAACAGAGATATAGACACAAAATTGTTGAGATATAGTGGTGACGCCATTTTGTTCAAACAGAGATATAGACACAAAGCTGTTGAGATACAGTGGAGCCGCCATTTTGTTCAAACAGAGATATAGACACAAAACTGTTTAGATACAGTGGAGCCGCCATTTTGTTCAAACAGAGATATAGAAACAAAACTGTTGAGATACAGTGGTGACGCCATTTTGTTCAAACAGAGATATAGACACTACTACTACTACTACTACTACTACTACTACTACTACTACTACTACTACTACTACTACTACTACTACTACTACTTCATCATTATTATTACTACTACTACTACTACTACTATTACTACCACTACTTCTACTTCATCATTATTATTACTATTATTATATGATTCTAAAGGACTTCTGTTTGCAAGTTTGTTAATGTTAAAGAAAACATATATACCATTGTTAGAGAATTGCTTCAGGCAGGGCGTTTTCCTTTATGTTCAAATAATCGATTCCCTATGAAATTGTGAACTATAAGGCCATAATTCGATTTCATTCAGGCGAGGCATGAAGGTACAACAAAGCGGTAACATTATCCAATGATTGTTAACAAATTATGTGCAATAACTAACAAGTCGTAAATAGAGATATATCTATTTATAGATATGAAGTTGGGGTAAAACTCCATTCTTTTTTTATTTATTTTTTTGGCACAACTGGCGATGCTGTTGGAATATTTTTAAAGAATATGATAACACGATTTTGTTGTTGGTGTTTTTGTTGTCATCATCATCATCATCATCATCATCATCATCATCATCATCATCATCATTATCACCATCATCATCATCATCATCATCTTCATCATCACCATCATCATCATCATCTACTCATCATCATACTCATCATCACCATATCATCATCACATCATCACTCATCTCATCATCACCTCATCATCATCCTCATCACTACATCCTCATCATCATTATCACCATCATACATTGTTATTGTACTACTACTACTACTACTACTACTACTACTACTACTACTACTACTATATACTAATAATATACTATACGATAATAATAATCAATAATGATAATAATAATAATAATAATAATAATAAATAATAATAATAATAATAATAATAAAATAATAATAATAATAATAATAATAATAATAATAATAATAATAATAATAATAATAATAATAATAATAATATAATAATAATATAATAATATAGATGGGATAATAACGATGACGACAACGACATCTGGATTGGGGTTATTTCCTCCCATAGTGGCCATCTCTTTTTGTTATGTATTGTTTGATATATATATATATATATATATATATATATATATATATATATATATATATATATATATATATATATATATATATATATAGACGTCTATAGATTTATAATATTATTTTGAACATAATACAATTTTTAAACATTTGAGTTGAGTGTATTCCTATTAGTGGGATCTCGTGCTTATGTCTTGTTGAGCCTTTTAGGTGATCTCAACGTTTTTACCTTTTCTCATAACAATTCTCTTAATATAAATCAAGAATTTGTAGACTATACAGTTTTCTTCCTTTTTTAACTGGCGCTGAAATAATCTAAAACCGGTGACGCAAGCGGTTCAGATCCTTAAAAACGAACAAACAAACAATCAGTGGCTTGTTTGCTCCATCTGTTACCTGTGTAAGATAAGAGGCCTTTTTTATGCATTTTTTTATCATCTTGTTATCGGGCCTGCTGTCATAAGCAACCAATCAATGACGATAATGTCCAATTAAGAAGTCAAATCAAATTCCATTCTAAACAAACTATATTTACACTCGGTTGAATTTCCTAAAGTGCTTGGTGTAATAATAACATGAAATTAAACAAAATATAAAATAGTAACGTGAAACTGTATTTTGTCATCTTACCCCCCCCCCCCCTCCCCCTTATCCTTATCGGCTATTTTCAGAATGTTCTCCAACACACCCGACACAAAAACAGATTTATCTTACTCAACCAGGAAAGCAACAATTGCATTCTAAACATAACATAATATTATTAAACAAATTTAGCCCTACAAACAGTTTCAAGGTTTTTATAGCGATAACTAATAAAGGTATTACGATTTTTGTGATGTAAAATTGAAATCAGAATGAGAAATTGTTGGTTTTATCGTAACGAATGTGACGATTTTTATATGGTTGGTAAAGAAAGGGTTGAGGGCTAACTAACCCATACCGGAGACTTGACTCCGACGACCCGGCACTGCCGTGCTCTGCCGTCTTCCGGATAAAGACGTCGGGCACGGATAAAATACTAAGAATAAAGAGAAGAGCCGCTAGTACTGTATCTCAACTACCGGGTACCTTTCATACTATAATGACGGCATGCCTTGTATGTAATCATGGTTTTTGAGATTTGATCCTCATGGAGGGAGACACACACACACACACACACACACACAGAGAGAGAGAGAGAGAGAGAGAGAGAGAGAGAGGCGGTGGGAGTGAGAGAGATTGAGAGGGAGGGAATGAGAGAGGGAGTGGGAGGCAGGGAGAGAGTGAAGGAGGGAGGGGGTTAGAGAGAGAGAGAGAGAGAGAGAACGGAGAGAGAGAGAGAGAGAGAGAAAGAGGGGGGGGGAGATGGATAGATAGATAGATAGATAGATAGATAGAGAGAGAGAGAGGGAGGGAGGGGGATAGAGAGAGAGGAATGAATAGAGATATAGCTGAACGGAGCGGGAGAGAGAGAGAGAGAGAGAGAGAGAGAGAGAGAGAAGAGAGAGAGAGAGAAGGGAGGGAGGGAGGGGATAGAGAGAGAGGAATGAATAGAGATATAGCTGAACGGAGCGGAGAAGAGAGAGAGAGAGAGAGAGAAGAGAGAGAGAGGAGAAGGGAGGAGGAGGGGATAGAGAGGAGGAATGAATAGAGATATAGCTGAAACGGAGCGGAGAGAGAGAGAGAGAGAGAGAGAGAGAGAGAGAGAGGGAGGGAGGGAGGGGATAGAGAGAGAGGAATGAATAGAGATATAGCTGAACGAGCGGAGAGAGAGAGAGAGAGAGAGAGAGAGAGAGAGAGAGAGAGGGAGGGAGGGAGGGGATAGAGAGAGAGGAATGAATAGAGATATAGCTGAAAGGAGAGAGAGAGAGAGAGAGAAGAGAGAGAGAGAGAGAGGGAGGGAGGGAGGGGGATAGAGAGAGAGGAATGAATAGAGATATAGCTGAAAGGAGAGAGAGAGAGAGAGAGAGAGAGAGAGGGAGGGAGGGAGGGGGATAGAGAGAGAGGAATGAATAGAGATATAGCTGAAAGGAGAGAGAGAGAGAGAGAGAGAGAGAGAGAGAGAGGGAGGGAGGGAGGGGGATAGAGAGAGAGGAATGAATAGAGATATAGCTGAACGGAGCGGGAGAGAGAGAGAGAGAGAGAGAGAGAGAGAGAGAGAGAGAGAGAGAGAGGGAGGGAGGGGGATAGAGAGAGAGGAATGAATAGAGATATAGCTGAAAGGAGAGAGAGAGAGAGAGAGAGAGAAGAGAGAGAGAGAGAGAGAGAGAGAGAGGAGGGAGGGGGATAGAGAGAGAGGAATGAATAGAGATATAGCTGAACGGAGAGGGAGAGAGAGAGAGAGAGTAGAGCTATTCCCAATGTATCGATGAATTCCTATGTGGTTACGTAAAATCAACGAAAATTGGAATGTGATAATATATATATAATCGAAACCGAAAATAAACTGTCCGAATAATGAAAACATGCTAGATATAGATAGTTCGAAGATGACGTCACTCAGGTCTTTGTTGCGGGTGGTTGGATGGGAGCATCACCCTTGAATCGTATACCTATGATGTTCGCATGGATGTTCGATCCGATAGTGGCGGGTAGTTGGATGGGAGCATCACCCTTGAATCGTATACCTATGATGTTCGCATGGATGTTCGATCCGATAGTGGCGGGTAGTTGGATGGGAGCATCACCCTTGAATCATATACCTATGATGTTCGCATGGTGTACGATCCGATAGTGGCGGGTAGTTGGATGGCAGCATCACCCTTGAATCATATACCTATGATGTTCGCATGGGTGTACGATCCGATAGTGGCGGGTAGTTGGATGGGAGCATCACCCTTGAATCATATACCTATGATGTTCGCATGGATGTTCGATCCGATAGTGATGTCGTTTCTTCTTCTCTTTACTAGCCTATCCTGCTTCTTTGGTTTGTGATTGTATTTTTGACAGGGGATATTTTTTTTTCTGTAATCTTCTGCCTGTTTGTTCTTGGTTATTTATAATTTAGCTTATGATATCTTTAGGTTATGATTTTGATTGACATTTGTACTATTTTTGTTAGATTGCTTGTTTTTTTGTTTCAGCGGTCTCTCATATAACCTCAATTGTGTTGGAAGAGACCTAAAGCAACAAACAAACAAAAAATCAGGTCTTTGTTATTGTTTTTTGCCATCCGCGTTTATGAGTAATGCTCACTGAACTGTATTAACCTGACTATAAACGTTCATGGATACACACAGTTTTGTGTGTCGGTCCGTTATACTTCCGGATGGCAATGTTATGAGCTTCTCAGCCAAGCGCATACTATCTATAGCATGTTATCTCGAACATTCTGGTGTTCACTGCATGCACTCTTGTTGGTCCCATCAATAAACAAACCTGCTGCTAGGTCGTCTTCCTCCATGCTATGTCAGTTTACAGTGAGCGAGTACAGTGAATGCTCACGTCATAACTCCTCGCTTTACCTTGTAATGTAATTTAATAGGGCAGAAAAGTCTAGTGGCGTCGCACCTTTTATTTTTTTTCCGGTTCCAAAATCATTGGAAATGTGTACGTAACCACAGCTCAAGTCATAACTCCTCGCTTTACCTTGTAATGTAATTTGATAGGACAGAAAAGTCGTGTGGCGTCGTACCTTTTACTTTTTTCCGGTTCCAAAATCATTGGAAGTGTGTACGTAACCACCCTCACGTTATTACTCCTCACTTTACCTTGTAATTTTACAGGGCAGAAAAGTCGTGACGTCACACCTTTTACTTTTTTTTCCGGTTCCAAAATCATTGGGTGTACATAACCGCAGCTCACGTTATTACTCCTCGCTTTACCTTGTAATTTAATAGGGCATAAATATGTGACGTCACACCTTTTACTTTTAAATTAAAGCTCTACTAAGGGATTCATGTGATAAGTATTGACGACTGTTTTTTTTTCTCTCAAACATTCTATAACGCCCACACTTTTCTTTTGTTCTCATTGAAATACGGGTCATGTAAACAGCAGGCCATTGATTCATGAGTAATGATTGTCTTTTATTACCGCTTTTTATTTAATCAACTATAATTGAAGGCTGGTTTTCCCCAAACTGGTTAAGTCGATTTTTCTACTTTTTTTGTATTTAGTTCTTCAATGAGATATAGTGAAACGTAAACTTTATTTTAAGCATCATTTGGTACAACATTTTCCCAAGATTTGAGTGAATTTGAAGTTTAAATATGATGAAATAATATCTAGAATGAATGAGAAATTTTAGGGAAAATAATCCTAAATATTTCAATATGGGAAAAACGGGGTTAGGGAGTTTTGGAAAACCAGTCTTGATTTAGACTTGCGACGAGTTTTAACTGGTGAATTAAAATTTCCGTTATTGAAGACACGAATTCGAGAGGACGAGAGACGCTTGCGCACAACCAACATGACGTTCTCTCTCTAATAACTTTTCCGCCGGTGACGTCACAGACTATGGGTGACGTCCAATCAAGGGACGCTACTCTTCCGCTAATTTCATTCCCTATTATGCCTGATACCACCCACGCTAAACACTGCAGGCTAAAATAGAACGTTATACGATTCTTTCATGTCTTTGTATTTATTTCACGAATTATTTTTATCGTGCCCTGATAACACTTCGAGCGGGTATTGTGTTATTATTGCACGATAACAATAAAACTAGTTTAATCAATACAAATAAATGAAAGAATACGTTTATTCCACCCTACAATTAAGATTATTAGACATTGTGTAACCAAATGGTATGGTATTAGTACTTCTATTCACCACAAGTTGTATCTTTCTCCTTCTGCTTGAATGACAATTTGACCCAAAACTTAATACATTGGATTTGTATTCATGCGCACCAAAATATTATTTTTAATTATCAATCAGTTGTATTTTTACTTACATCTTATTTAATGAGCGAAAATACTCTGCAATCGTTGAATAATATTTTTATTCAACGCATTCAAAGCATTATTCAACGATTACGTATTTATATAATAAGAAATGGTAGGGTTTTCCAATGGAAGTGTATGTGTGTGTGTGTGTGTGTGTGTGTGTGTGTGTGTCTGAGAGAAATTTAATGTTTGATAATCTGACGTGACAGATTATTATTGTGAACTTGATATCAATACGTGTCACTATTTATAGAAAGGAGTAGAATAAAAACACTTATATTGTTTTGAGCTTTGAGATTTTATATAGATCGATAGCGCAATATCCACTTAACGTGCTCAAAGCGCTTTACAAGAGGTCCCTGGTCAACAACAACACTTAACATGTAGGATGGGACATGACGACTCCTGTTATATATAGGCGATATTATCTACAATTTTTTTCGGACATAGACAACCCTGTTAACGGCCAGGTACTCATTTTCCAAGGACTCAGCTATGCGCCGACCTTCCGATCCGAAAGCGAGTATCATACCAATACCACTAGACCACAAAGACACCCTTTAAATTATAAATGGAAATCAAGTTATCTGTTTATCTATCTGTAAAAATACATTTCTAATTTTCAAATCTTTCAGTAGAGTTGTGCGCCGTATAATTTTTTTTTATTGACTCAAATGGCACAATGTTCTCCATAAGGCTATATTTTTTAAAAAGAAAGGATATATTACACACACACACACAGACACACACATATACAATATATATATATATATATATATATATATATATATATATATATAATATATTCACAGACAGGTCAAACCTGTACATTATATATATATATATATATATATATATATATATATATATATATATATATATATATTATATATATATATATATATATATATATATATATATATATATATAATGTACAGGTTTGACCTGTGAAATATATTTGTAGGTTATCCCGCTGTTTGCTTTGGGTAATTGGTATTCGTACGTATCGAGATAAAACTGCATCAGCATCTAAATAACAGGTATTGTCTTGTCTTGGATGAAACCAACAAAGACACCATAAGAGGATTGGCCGACTCCTAGTGGTGCTGACAGAAGCTTCATCTCCACTAAAGCTGTCAAATTGATCCATCCAACCTTGTATGGTCGTGAGAAATTGAATGTGTCTGCTTTTGAGGCTAAGAAGCCATCTGGTAATTCCACAAAGAATGTTTATGATGTTAGCTTTGACTTACCAGATAGAAGCAAGACTTCCATGTTTTTGATTGAGGTGAACACAATCTGTGCCTCCATGTATAGGCCTGTTATACCTGTTAGTGTTATGTCAGAATTTACCGCATGCAACTTTTCTGAGAATTTGCAGAGTGATGGTGATGTCACTATTGACTTCTTGTTTGGACAAGATTATTATTGGAAGATAGTCAGAGCAGGAATCAGTGTAAGTGGGTCCTCTGGATTGGTCGCTCAAAAGACCATTTTTGACACATGGGTTCTCTCAGGGACTTATGTGAGTTCAAACACTCATACAAGGGATTCCAACCCCACGCAACTATTATGTTTAACAGATATCCCTCATTCAGACTTTAGAAAAATGTGGGATTTAAGTTACCTCGAATGTTGTCACGAGGCCAAACTAGAAATTAAGTCAAAAGTCATGACTGAATTTTCAGAGAGCATTAAGCACAATGGGCAAAGGTACGAAGTGGCCTTGCCCTGGGTTGGAACAAAGAAACAGTCTTTACAGACAAATGAAGAGCAAGCCCGAATAAGGCTTGAAAGGTTAGACAAAAGGTTGTCTAAAGATCAAGTATTAAAAGAGGGTACAATGAGGTATTCCATAAGATGGAGGCAGAGGGCATAATAGAAGAAATAAAAGACGAGGAAGAGGTGACAAATGTCAACATGAAGTTTTATCT
>NC_088366.1:10311382-10319113 GCF_034508935.2 Berghia stephanieae | reverse complement strand
TATTGAAGGTAGTGCAAAGCACTCCCAAGTAAAGCGTGGTAAAGACTTGCGGCTTATTGATATTGACATCTACTGACTAATAAACTAAAATCATGCCGAATAAAGCATGGTAGCGACGACAAGCACATCGATTAAAATGTGCATCTAATCGTAATCAAGCTAATCAAGAAAATGATTCTGGCAATATCGAATGAAAATAGTTATTTCCCCGCGAAATTGCGGGCTTTTTACTAGTATATATATATATATATATATATATATATATATTATATATATATATATATATATATATATATGTATGTATTTATTTATTTATGTGTGTAATATATATATATATACATACATACATACATACATACATACATACATACATACATACATACATACATACATACATACATACATACATACATACATACATACATACATACATACATACATACATACATACATAAATATACAAAAATAACGATAACAAAGAGTTGAGTGCCGTCAAGTTCGTTCCGTCTCAATGGTATTTTTTTTTATATTAATTAATATAATTATCATTTTTAGTTTGAAATGATTGTACAATCATGTATTAATCGGGGGTCCCGATAGCTCAGTTGGTAGAGCGCTCGCGTCACACGCAAAGGGGCCGAAATCGATCCCGGTATAGACGAGATTTTTTTCAACGCCCCCCCCCCAACTCTCATGTCTACCCAGCAGTGATTGGGTACCTGGCTCTGTTAGATCTCTCGGAAAGTACTTTTCGATAGAGTAGCTTCCTATCCAAATGGTAGCAAGCAATTGCTATTGTCCGTTTCACGCTATAGAAACCCGGATTACAATGGCTCTGAATACCACATGTATTAACTCACTCAACCCTAACACCGACTATATCCGTAGTTTACCCGGGTCACTTTTGCCCCATGTCTAATTATTACATTTTTCCGAGACAAATTATAGGCGTAGTATCAAAGCTAATGTTCTTAGTTTTTATATATTAATGATAGTTGAATAAAACTATCTATGCACATCATCATCATCATCATTGCCTTTTTCACCATGGGTCAGGGCATAGGCCACAGACAAGCAGTTTCCATCCTTCTGTATCCCGAGCTAACTTTTTTTTAAAATCTCATTCCAGGTCTTACCACTTCTCTGTATATCAACTTCTTTAATTCTTCCTTTCGGCTTTGTCTGTTGTCCTTCATAAATTCTGTCATTCCAGAAACTCTTCGGTCGCCCAAGCTAAAAAAAAAAGGAATTGGTTTGTCACATGCTCGTTTTTAATTTTTTTAAAAAAATTCAATTGTGAAAAGTATGAAAAACTCTAGAATTGAATGAGTTAATCTTGTCTTTCCTCAGGATCAGGATATTCGAGAACTCCAGAAGCACACCTACGCGAACTCTGTGGATCGCCTGACAGTCAAGAAATTGGTGCATCAAATCTTCAAACCCTGTCGGTGTCGAGAAATTTACAACAAGGTAGGTCATGTCATAGAGAATACAGGCTCCTGCTCCGAGTAGTCTGTGGGTCATGTCATGGTTGGTAAGGATTTTACCACTAGGGAGTATGCGGTATTGACTAAGGGAGTTAATTTTTGACATTTTACACTGTTCAGTCCCTTGATTAAGGTACACATTTAATTGTGCGTTGTTGGTAAGGATTGCCACTAGAGAGTATGCGGTATTGACTAAGGGAGTTAATTTTTGACATTTTACACGGTTCAGTCCCTTGATTAAGGTACAAATTTAATTGTGCGTGGCTGGTAAGGATTTTACCACGAGAGAGTACACGGTAAGGAAGTTAATTTTTGACATTTTACACGGTTCAGTCCCTTGATTAAGGTATACATTTCTTCAAAATGGCGACATATCTCTGTCTATGTTCCTATATCACACACACACACACACACACACACACACACACACACACACACACACACAATATTAGATAAATAACCCCGGTCCCCTGAATTACGTACTGTATTTTGTTTCTTCACAGATAAAAAACACAAACTTACTGACGCCATATGAAACGTGGGAATCTTTATTTATTTATTTTGCATCTTTTCTATTATATATATATATATATTATATATATATAATATATATATATATATATATATATATATATATATATATATATATATATATATATATTATATATGGCTTGAATGAGTTAGCTGGAACCAGGTAGAGTGCTCGACAGTTTCTTGGAGCGAATTATATATTTACTCTCACCTCGTTTTTGTTACATTCTCCATCAACGTTGTTTCATCCAAGTCTTGGAATCATCAGGGAGTCCTAGTATCTGGGATGAATGGTCCCTATATATATATCAAGTGTTATGAGTGTTTGTTGTGTATTTGTTTTTCCCCATTGTAACCTACCAAGTTCTTTGACAAGACTATAATACTCTCAGTTTCAGTTTCATATAAAACATGATGAAAAACAAAACCCAACCAAACAGAATATCTTCTGACGGACTCTGACCCCCCCCCCCCCCCCCCAAAAAAAAAAAAACAAACAAACAAAAAAAAAAAAACAACAAAACAAAAAAAAAACAATATATATATATATATATATATATATATATATATATATATATATATATATATAATACACACACACAGACACACACACAAAATTACAATTCCGATCATTTTAACCCTATAATCTATGGTAAAGGTATATATCCCGGTTTTCGTCCAACCGAATCAAGGATCTTATGATGCGTTGCTGTACAAATATTGGATATTTTTTAAAGAATTGTACGCATGTTGTTTTTTTTTAAATGAAAGTTGTAAATATATAGATAGAACGAAGTTGACGTTACTCAGGTCTTTGTTATTGGGTTGTTTTGTTGTTTTTTTTTGGTTTTTTTTTGGGTTTTTTTTTGACATCCATGTTCACGAGTAATTCTCACTAAACTGTATTAACCAGACTATAAACGTTCAAGGTTACACATAGTTTTGTGTGTTGGTCCGTTATACATCCGGATGACAATGTTGTGAACTTCTTAGCCAAGCGCGTACGATCTATACTCATGAGTCACGCGTAACAGAATGGTATTGGATATTTCGAAAAGTGTGAACACTTTTTATTATGTTGATCGCGGCCATTTTGATCGCGGTTTGCATTGTCACTAGGGGGTCTCGATAGCTCAGTTGGTAGAGCACTCGCTTCACACTCAAGGGGACCAAGATCGATCCCGAGTGCAGTAGAGATTTTTTCTACCCCCCCCCCCCCCCACCGCTGTCTACCCAGCAGTGAATGGGTAGCTGAGTATGTTAGATTTGTCGGAAAGTACTTTGTGATAGACTAGCGTCCTATCCATAGGATATCAATCAATTGATATTGTCTTTCACGCTATAGAAACCAGGATAAACTCCGGTTCCATGTGCTTAATGGCTGTGAAGGACTACTTTTTTTTTGTTTCAGTGTAACTAATGAATCGTCGACATGGAAATATAATCACAATAGGATTCAGTAGTCTGATGTCACGCCGCCCGGCAACGGCGGCCATCTTGGTTCTAAACAAAGAAAATCATTACTTTTTATTCTTCATGCCTTGCTAGAACTTTTCATATGCCTTGTGATCAGAATGTGTAACAGTCAAAACATTATTTTTCTCCGGATACGCTTTTATGCTCGCCGGAGAAATATTTCATACGGGCGTCCACAATTGTACCGATAGTTTAGAGCCAGTGTTACTAAGTTACCATGTGTCATTAGAAAGAGAGTGACGTTACGACTGTTGAAGAGTATTGCCCCCACTTTCGATGTCTGGGTCACCGTTGAATTTATCAGTGCATGAATGAAATTGAATGAAATGAATGAATGAATGAAGAACAAATGATGGGTTTTTCATGATGTGATCTTATCAAATTACCCATGCATTTGTAGTTTCAGTCCCTTGCTTGCTCAACAGTTCTCTCTCTCTCTCTCTCTCTCTCTCTCTCTCTCTCTCTCTCTCTCTCTCTCTCTCTCTCTCTCTCTGTGCGTGCGTGTGTGTGTGTGTGTGTGTTTTGGTGTCTGCGTGTATCTATCTATCTATCTATCTTTATCTAAACGTGCTCAAAGCACTTTACAAAGGGACCCTCACCAACAGCAACACGTAACATCCAGAATGCGACGACTGTTAAGCGATAATACATTTTTCTGAGACAGAGACAACGTGTCAATGACCAGGTACATTTTGCACCTGAGTACGGTGAGAGAATGTGAGTAAAGAGCCTTTTCCAAGGTCTCAACTATGCACCGAGCGAGCGAGGCTCGAACCCAGGACCTTCCGATCCGAAAGCAAGCGAGTGTCATACTACTAGACCACATAGCCCTACATGGTTCGTGGTTCGTGTCTCAGCTTGTTTATTTATTTTCCCATTTGTATCCTATAGATAGTATGCACTTGGCTTAGAAGTTCACAACATTGCCATCCGGAAGTATAACGGACCAACACACAAAACTGTGTGTATCCATGAACTTTTATAGTCAGGTTAATACAGTTCAGTGAACATTACTCATAAACGCGGATGGCAAAAAACTATAACAAGGACCTGAGTGACGTCATCTTCGAATTATCTATTGATAGTATGCACTTGGCTTAGAAGTTCACAACATTGCCATCCGGAAGTATAACGGAGCAACACACAAAACAATGTGTAACCATGAACTTTTGATACAGTCCAGTGAGAATTACTCATAAACGCGGATGGCAAAAACAATAACCAAGACTCGCTTGACGTCAACTTCATTCTATCTATAATATCTGTTTTGTTCTGCAACAGGAATATAGGAGTGTCACATGTTTGGATAGGGTTGTATTGTTGATGGTATGAGGCAATTCCTTTGATGTCAATAACACGCGGGCCATGATTTATTTAGAGTCATACCGTATGTTTTCAACCTCTCTCTCTCTCTCTCTCTCTCTCTCTCTCTCTCTCTCTCTCTCTCTCTCTCTCTCTCTCTCTCTCTCTCTCTCTATCTATCTCTATCTCTATCTCTCTCTATCTCTCTATCTCTATCTCTCACTCTCTCTCTCTCCTATCTCCCTCCCCTCTTCTCTCTCTGTCTCTCTCTCCTCTCCCCCACCCCTTCTCTCTCTCTCTCTCTCTCTCTCTCTCTCTCTCTCTCTCTCTCTCCCTATATCACTATCTACCTATGTCACTTTCTTTCCCCCCCCCCCCATCTCTCTCTCTCTCTCTCTCTCTCTCTCTCTCCTCCCTCTCTCTCTCCCTCTCTCCTATTTCATTTCATTTTCTCTATACTTAACATCACAAACACACACACACACATACACAAACATTCACACAGAGAAAGATAGAAAGAAAGAAAGAAAGAAAGAGAGAGAGAGAGAGAGAGAGAGAGAGAGAGAGAGAGAGGCGACAGAGGTAGAGAGAGAGAGAAAGAAAGAAAGCGACAGAGAGAGAAAGCGAGAGAGAGAGAGAGAGAGAGAGAGAGAGAGAGAGAGAGAGAGAGAGAGAGTGAGAGAGAGAGGGGCGACAAAATTTGATCGATTAAAAGGATTCTTTGAAAAAAAATAATTGAAAACAAAATTTTAATTTTAAAAAATAAATTAAAAAATGAAAACAAACAAACAAAAGAAAACAAACAAATAAACAAAAATATAATAAAAAGTAAAAATAAAATCCTGAAACTTGGATCTTCATTGAAATTACAGGGCTGAGTGTTTTTGACAAGTTTAGGGGTCATTTTCATCAATCGATATTTGAAGGACAAATTTTATGGTCAAAATTTTTAAAAACTGTGGGTTTTTTTTTTTGTTTTGTTTTTTTTTTTTTTTGGTTGGGAGGGGGGGTCAGAGTCCGTCAGAAGATATTCTGTTTTGGTTGGGTTTTGTTTTTCATGTTTTATATGAAACTGAAACTGAGAGTATTATAGTCTTGTCAAAGAACTTGGTAGGTTACAATGGGGAAAAACAAATACACAACAAACACTCATAACACTTGAAGACTACACTGTCGTAATCTGGGAAAACTCATTTTTTAAAATTTGGCCAGAAAACTCGTCCTTCAAATGTCGATCGATTTAAGTGACCCCTATCCTGGCAAAAATTCTTCGTGCGAAGTCCCAGGTTTGTGAGTTTTTTGCCAAGACGAGGGTCATTTAAATCGATCGATATTTGAAGGACGAGTTTTCTGGTCAAAAGTTTTTAATATGTTTTTTTTCCCCCAAAGTACAGCAGTGTTGTAATAAAGAGTCGACTGGGATGTTTTCCTCTCGTTGGGAGAGAAACATTCACTTTATTAAAAATGTCTTCGTTTTATTTTAGATGAAGAAACCGACTTTGGATTTTACATATTGAGGAACCAGCTTGATTATTCGTTTCTGAAGAAGTAGAAGAAGAAGAAAATAGAAATATTTTGTTTTAAATGTCAACGTTTCTTATGACGTCATTAAGTTTTAGTGTCATAATTTGTCTTTGTAGTGTCATAATACAACAATAGAGGGGACCCAGATGGTTTATATAACACCGTGTGTGTGTGTGTGTGTGTGTGTGTGAGAGAGAGAGAGAGAGAGAGAGAGAGAGAGAGAGACAGAGTAAGAGAAAGAGGGAGAGAGAGTAAGAGAAAGAGGGAGAGAGAGAGAGAGAGTAAGAGAAAGAGGGAGACAGAGAGAGAGAGAGAGAGAGAGGGTTAGAGAAAGAGGGAAAGAGAGAGTTCAAAAAAGAAGGAGAGAGAGAGAGAGAGAGAGAGAGAGAGAGAGAATTATCGAGAGAGAGAGAGAGTTAGAGAAAGAGAGAGTGTGTGAGAGAGAGAGAGAGAGTTAGAGAAAGAGGGAGAGAGAGAGAATTAGAGAGAGAGAGAGGGAAAAGAGAAAGAGAGAGAGGGAGATATTGCTTATGGTTTGAATAATGTGTGTGTGTGTGTGTGTGTGTGTGTGTGTGTGTGTCTTTCTATCTGTCAGTGACAATGAATCACGTTTGTACAGTATTCCTGTCAGCAATGGTGGTCAAGGCACCATATGTTGTACCATTCATGGAGATTAAGATAAAGGGAGTAAATCTGGCTCATGAGTTAACAACACAAAATAGACGACGTTTCGACCTTTGACCTTTCTCAAGTCAACACAAATCTAATATAAATATATACGTATTTTGTGTTGACTTGAGAAAGGTCAAAGGCTGAAACGTCGTCTAGTTTGTGTTGTTAATTCATGAGCCAGATTTACTCCCTTTATCTTAATCTCCATGAATGGTACAACATATGGTGCCTTGACCACCATTGCTGACAGGAACACTGTACAAACGTGATTCATTGTCAGGGAAACTGACAGACTTTATCTTAATCTCCATTTTATGGACTCATTTAGGCACCTCTATATATTAGTTGTACTATTCATTATTGTCTAAAGACTCTATTTTAATGATGGAGTGTGCGGGTGGTTGGATGGGAGCATCACCCTTGAATCATATACCTATGATGTTCTCATGGGTGTACGATCCGATAGTGATGTCGTTTCTTCTTCTCTTTACTAGCCTATCCTGCTTCTTTGGTGGTTTGTGATTGTATTTTTGACAGGGGATATTTTTTTTTCTGTAAATTTTCTGCCTGTTTGTTTTTGGTTATTTATAATTTAGCTTATGATATCTTTAGGTTATGAATTTGATTTACATTTGTACTATTTTTGTTAGATTGCATGTTTTTTTGTTTCAGCGGTCTCTCATATAACCTCAATTGTGTTGGAAGAGACCTAAAGCAACAAACAAACAAAATGATGGAG